>NC_045777.1:78230858-78532619 GCF_008692025.1 Phocoena sinus
AATTAATTAAGTAATTAATTAATTTTATTTTTGGCTGCGTTGGGTCTTCATTGCTGAGCGTGGGCTTTCTCTAGTTGTGGTGAGTGGGGGCTAACTCTTCGTTGGGGTGCGCAGGCTTCTCATTGCAGTGGCTTCTCTTTTTGCGGAGCATGGGCTCTAGGCGCGCGGGCTTCAGTAGTTGTGGCACTCAGGCTCAGCAGCTGTGGCACGCGGGCTCAGGAGTTGTGGCTCACGGGCTCTAGAGCGCAGGCTCAGTAGTTGTGGCGCACGGGCTTAGTTGCTCCACGGCATGTGGGATCTTCCCGGACCAGGGCTTGAACCCGTGTCCCCTACACTGGCAGGTGGATTCTTAACCACTGTGCCACCAGGGAAGTCCCCAAGGAGGTTTCTGGTTCACCGATCCAGACAGGCCACGGCTACCCCGTCTCACCCTCATCACACTTCTACATTTTCCTGTTTTCCTTTGTCACTCTCTGAAATTCTTTTTTTTTTAACTGTCTTTCTCTGCTACAATACAAAGTGGAGCCAATACTACTAAATTCATCACAAACAAAATGTATATAGAGCACCTAGTGCAGCCTGGCACCCAGTAATCTAGAAAATGCTCCCTCAGTGGTAACCGTATTATCAACTGCACCATCCTGGGTTCCGCCCTGGCACCTGGATGCCTTCTGCACAGGACCTGGCACCTTTTATATATTCCACGGCCAGTTCCCTCCCGACACTGAGCCCCTGGACGGCGGGATCAGATGCCTTCCTCTGGAATCTCAGGGCTGAGTGTGTGTTGGGCAGACAAGCGCCTGCGTGAACAAGCACTTGGCCGTGGGGCACGGCCTCTGCCACACAGCCCAGCCCTAGAGAAACAGAAATGCTGACCATAGCCATCCCCACTGTGTGCACCACAGATCAGGGTTTTTTCTCCTTTCTTGGATGGGGAGAAAGAGGGATCAGCTCCCATCAGTCTCGGACAGGGCAACTATGTCTCCAGGGAGCGGACAGGCCAGCTGGGGGCAACTGGAGGCCAGGCTGGCTGCAGAGGGAGGGGTGCCTCCAAGGAAGGCTGCCCCCCAGGCCCTGCCCTCCCCCGCCACGCACTGACCGTATTTCTCGTTGAAGAGCTCCTTCACCTGCTCCCGGAGGATCACCTTCTCCCCAAGTCTGTTGGCATCATCTTCATCTACAAGAGGAAGACGAGGGGGCGTGAGGGTCGGCATGGTCTCGGCCACCGGACCTACTTCTTCTCCCCCATGGCGGCCCAGACCTTCACCTGCTGGCGCAGACTCTCCAGGGCCCGCCCACTCCCCTGCAGCCTGTTCCTGGCCTCAGCCGTCTGTCTGTACATCCATCCACCGGCCCCACATTCTCTGAACACCTTCCCCCCGTACAGGCCCCATGTCAGGCATGGAGCACCCCGAGGAGAGGGAGGCCGTGAGCCTCCTCCCAGGAACTCACAGCCTGGCAGGGGCGGCACCCAGAAATGCGACGGGGGACACCTCCGAGGAGACGTGGGGCATGAATCGGGGTGCCTACCCCGTCCGTGCAAGTCTGGGGAGGCCCCCTGGGAGAGCAGGATGTTCAAGTGGTCTCTTGGAAGGCAGGTAGGGGTCTGTGATGAGTGGGGTGCGGGTGGGAAAAGACAGCAGATGTAGGACTGGCCCATGTGTGGGCACTGAAGGGAGAAAGGTCACAATGTGCTGGATGCGGCTAAAGCCCGGGCCGGTGCCGGGGAGGGGGCAGTGATGGGTCCAGCAGTGTGTGCCGGTCTGACTGAGCTGGGCTCTCAGAACTCACCCTGGTTGCCTTGCAGACCAAGAGCCCCAGGCCTGTGACCAGGGAGACAGGCGTGCTTTGGGGGTGTAGGGGCTGCACACCCTTCCGGCCTAGCGTCCAGGGCAGCCCTCCACGGGCACTTTCTGCTTGGACCCCGTGCTCCCCTCACTCCTCTCCTTGGCCTAGAAGAGCGGGGGGGGGGGGGGGGTCAGTGGAGCCCCCCAGGGACAGGGCCGGGCTGGGTGGGAGTGGCTGGCATGGCGAAGGTCCGGGCTGTGGGGCTCGTGCCCTGGGCTGGGGAGGGAGCTGGAGTTCCAGGAAGGGCCCGGGCACCCTCGCACAGTAACCACGGGGCTGGGCCTCTGGGGTGGGGAGCCGGCAGGGAGCCAGGGCCTGGGAGGTGAGGGGCAGAGCAGACAGAATGGGTCTGTGAAGAAAAACAGCTCCTGTGTTAATCTGGAAAATCTCACAGAACTTCCATTTAGGAAGCCAAGGGCTCTGTGCCACTCAGACTGTCTGCTGCCCCCGCCTGCCCTTCACGCCCCGTCCAGCAGGCCCAGCCCTCTCCCTGCACCAGCGCCAGGGAGGGGCCTCCATTCCCAGTCCAGGGCCGCCCCTCAGGGCAGCGAGCTTCCCGCACTGCCTGGTGCCTCCTCCCCCTTTACCCGCTGTCCCTGGTCTGGTCCTGTTCTTGCCAGCGCTCCTGACTCTGGAACCTAGATCTGCCGTATCTCAGAATTCCTGAATCTCTCTCTTCAACCATGGCCTACCAGCCACCTGGGCGCCCACACTGCAAATGTCAGGCATCCCAGATAACACCCTCCCTCCTGTGCTCCCCTCGGCCACACCAAGACCCCAAACTCAGCACCCCCTGGAGCCCTCCATCTTCCCATACGCCCCAACATGGCCCTTCCAAATGGCTTTCAGGACCCCGGATGTGGCGAGAATCAACGTGACCCTCCTCCAGCTCAGCAAACAACTAGGACCGAGCGCTGGGCCCCAGGGCCACTTAAGAGCCTGCAGAGAGGTGGAGGACACTCTTTATCTAGCTAACCCCCTGCCACCAGGGATTGCTCTGGTGGCCGGCATTCTTCACAGGCACGGCAGCACCACACAGGCCAGGGAAAGATCAGCCTGGATTCACCCAACGAGCGCTTGGATGCTCTGCTGGCAGCTTTCCCAGATGCGGTCATGGTCACTGCTCACCACAGCCGAGGACACAAAGGTTCAGAGAGGTTAAGTAACCTGCCCAAGGTCACACAGCCGCTAAGTGCCAGGAATACTCTGACTCAAAAGTCCTCGTCTTTCACGCTACCATGCACTCTGGGTTTCCTGAAGTCTCAGTCTCCCATCTGTAGAAAGAAGGGTTGATCTTTAAGGTGTTTCCTCTAAATCTCTTGTTCCATCAGCTCATAGTTCCACGCCTGTCTCCTCTCAAGCCCAGGGCAGGGCCGGACTCAGTCGGTACATGACAAAAAGCCTTCTGGATTAAAAGCACCTCAAAGCAAGCCCACCAGCTCAGGTCCCCGTAATTGCTGGACATGGCCGTCACCTGTGCACCTCTCTGGGCGCGCAGGACTCATTCACCAACCCCACCTCCCCCTGCAGGTTCCTGCTGCACCACTGCCAGTGGGTGGAGAGAGATAAAGACAGGGCAGGCCTGGGCTGCACACTGCCCCCGCCTTTTGAGAGGCAACGCCAGGCCTCAAAGGGCCACGCCATGTCACCTCTCAGCATTTCAGCTCACTGTCTTGACATAGTATTCGTCTTGGACGAATATTTCACGAGCACCGTCCCATCTGGATGCAGTGCTGCCCTTGGGCGTTTAGCAGAGTACAGAACACAGCCCCCGACGAGGCAGGGGACAGTGGGGAACACTCGGTGACCCACTGGGCTTGATAACTGTCAGTGCATGGCTCGTGGAAACATGGGGTGGGGGTGGGGACGACCCCAACCCAGCCAGGGATCAAGGAGGGCTTCCCAGAGGAGGTGACACCCATGCCACCCAAGGCCCCGTGGGACACAGATTTATCTGCACGTTGGGGCTGCAGGCATCCCGTGGGTGCTCAACACACGTTAGGGGACATGGAAAATTTCCCCTCCCCTATGTCCTGTCTGATCTGCCGGGGACAGCACCCCCAAACCAGGCTGCAGCTGACAGGCAGGGGTGACACCACATCACAGGGCAGCCAGCACAAAGAGTACACAGGTCAGTCCCAGGCAGCAAACTGGGGCAGCAGTTAAACGTCAGGAAAGCGGGACCTGAGTTGCCTGAGGGACGCTGGTGGCACCGGGAGGTGTCCTGAATGCCTCTGGAGTGTGGTGGGAGTTTAGGGGCCTTTTTCCGTAATACCAAGAATAATCACAGCTGCTGAGTGGACCAAGCACGTCCCATGTGCAGACTGTCAGGCCCACGACGCGCGTTACCACTGGATCCTCCCAGCTCAGTGTCGGGCCTCTGAGAGGATGCCCACGTTTCCCCACAGCTGCTCCTGGCTTCTCCCCCACCTCTTTGTTTTTACTTAATTTGGAGGAAGGGGGTTCCATTTTTCTTAGAGGACTAGTTTTTGAATGAAATAGGCCAGGTTAGCCTCTGGCGGGGGCTGGAGGGGAGAGAGGCGCTGGTCCTCTGTGTACTCAGAGGCAACCCCTCGGGTGGTGAGGCCAAAGGAGTGACGCAGTTGCTGGGAGGTTGAACCTGAACCCCAGGTGAAGAGGCCCTGCCTGTGTTCCTGCTTGAGCCCCAGCCCTCCAGCTCCATGCAGGGGGGAGGGCTGAACACGCTTGTGTCGGGGGGCTCGGAGGTGCCCAGGACAGAGCTGGTCTCCTGTGATGTGAATCATGGCCACTGTCCTCAGCTGGCCCCTGGCCGAGTCCTGGCGAGCCCCGGTGTGGAGGAGGAAGCCCATACATCCTGCTAGCCTGCACCTCCAGCCAAGTGGGCCTGTTGGCAGGCTGCGGGCGGGTCACAGGACTCCTTCCTGACAGATCCAGGCTCCTGCCACCACCGTCACACACCCACCGTCTGGAGAGGGGGTGGCCAGGCCTGGGGTCACCAGGGACCTCCCCAAGGATGGCTGTGGGCAGCGGCTGTCCTAGCCTAGGCTGGGGTGGGACGGTCCCGGCAGCCATCACCTCTGAGTCTGCTCTGCTTGTGGGCGAAACTAGGATCAGGAAACATGAGAACATGGGGAGGGGGGTGAGGCACAATCACTGGGGCCCCACGGGGCCTCGGCCGTACACCCAGTGGTCTTTCCCAGGCTCTGAGGTGCAGCCCTGTTGCCAGGAGTTAAGACCACACTCTCTGAAGTCTGACTGCCTGGTTTCAAATCTTGGCTCTGTTATTAGCTCGTGACCTTAGGCAACCACTGGATTTCCTCATCTGGCAAGTAGCAACAGGGCTTCCCTGGTGGCGCAGTGGTTGAGAGTCCGCCTGCCAAGGGGACACGGGTTCGAGCCCTGGTCCGGGAAGATCCCACATGCCGCAGAGCGGCTGCGCCTGTGCTCCACAGCTGCTGAGCCTGTGCTCTGGAGCCCGTGAGCCACAACTACTGAGCCCTCGTGCCACAACTACTGAAGCCCGCGCGCCCAGAGCCCGTGCTCCGCAAGAGGGGAGGCCGCCACAGTGAGAAGCCCGCTCAGCACAATGAAGAGTAGCCCCCAATCGCCGCAACTAGAGAAAGCCCGTGCGCAGCACGCGAGACCCAACGCAGCCAAAAATTAAAAACAGAAAAAAAAAAACCACCTTAAAAAAAAATTAGCAACAATGACCACATGGAGCTGCCGTGAGGATGAGGTGAGGACGTTATGTCCGTGCCTGGCACGGTCTACGGTCTAGTTATTACTCTTCTTCTCTGGGGGGGGGGGGGGTCCTGCCTGAGCTTCTCTGAACCCAGGTTGGTTTTAAGGACACCAACGGTTGCAAACATTTCAGAATGTTCTCCATTTGGAAATGTCACAGGGCTCCATGAGGAGTGTGGTGTGCCCTCAATGTACCTGCTTGAATGCCTGTAGACAGTGGGGAGAAAGGGGGTCCTCAGGGCCAGTGACAGGGAAGTTCCCTGGCCCAGAAGGTTGCAAGGCAATCTTGACTGTAACCCTAAGGCTGTGTGGTATTTGGAAAAGCACTCAACCTCTGTGAGCCTCAGTTTCCACATCCCTCAAATGGGAATCCTGGCCTGTTGGGAGGGATCCAATGACACGGTACATAAAAACATTTAAGGTCTTATGCCACCAGCGTCAAGTTATCATTGATGTTATTACCAGGTCAGTGCCTCAGTTATCTCGTGTAGTCTCAGGAAACGAAATCTTCCGTACAAAACTCTTCCAGATGATGGAAGTTTGTTCTCTTAAGTCCCTGGGTTTTGCTTTACTCATGTGGGGGAGACCATTTTCTAAAACTCATCAAGTACCCCTCTCTTATTAAGCACATGGCTGGGGGTAGGTGGAGGTCACCCTCATGACCTGACCGCCAGTGCTGTCCAGAAAGCGTTGTTGAACTTGCCCTGGCTGCAGTGACCTGTGCCCCACTGCCCCAGGCTGGCATTTCTCCTGCCTCTTGCTGTTTCCAGTTTTCTGGTCTTCTCTCTCTCACTACTGTCTATCTCACTACTGTAGCTCTCATCTTGTTGTTTCTAATCTGCTGTCTGTTAGCCTGAGGGTTAACTGAATTTCGCCTGGGGAAAGAAAGCAACCAAGCTTATTAAACCACAGCCACGCTATGTACACAGTTTTAGGCCAGCCGGCTCGGGGTGATGCCTGGGGTGGCCTCACAGCCCCCTCCTGGGGCAAAGTACACGAGCCCTGAGCAGCCTGGCCTTTCTGCACCTAGTCTGAGGTCCCCAGCTCAGGCTGATGACTGCGTGCTGAAGTCATGATCCAAAATGACACAGAGGCAGCCAGCAGCAAGGAATGATGCTCAGAGGGAGAGAGCGGATCTCGGGGGAAGAGTGGAATAACTATTCCTCCTCAACCCTCTCGAAGCAGCCTCTCCTCTCTGCCAGGCTTGGGCTGGGCGATCCAGGCAGAAAGCAGACCTGGGCGGGCCTGGCTCTCGAGAGAGCAGAGGGTGGATATCCACAGGCACCCTGCCTTGGCAGAACAGCTGCCTTGTGCAGGAAGCAGGGACCGCTCAGGTGGGGGATGAGCCAAGTCCCTCTCTGGGACCCTGCGACTTGCACAATACCTCCCTTTCCCGGCACCAGACCTTTGCCAGGATAAAAGGGTAAAACTCAGTTCATCGCTTAACCCCTTCCATGATCTGTATTTAGGGGCAACAGGAATTCTAGGGGTTTTTTTGGCCAGGCTGCGCGGCTTGTGGCATCTTAGCTCCCCGACCAGGGATTGAACCCGGGCCCTCGGGAGTGAAAACGCCAAGTCGTAACCACTGGACCCGCAAGGAAGTCCTCCATCTGTTTTACAGACGGAGAAGCTGAGGCTCAGAGAGGGAATGGCCATGCTGCAGTGGGGTGGAAGCCCTCCCCAGGCCCATGACCTCACGTACCCAAGAGAATCTTTCGTACGTGTGCCAAAGAAAACATACTCAAGCGTGCTAAGAGCGTTCTTAGTAACGGCAAGACCATGGAGGGAACCCAGATGGCCAAGGACAGGAGAATGGACAAGTCAATCCTGGTACAGTCACTCAGTGGAATATTACAGAGCCCTGAAAACAGACAGCTATGGCCACACATTTCAACCTTGTGTTATGTCATGTTAAGTGACAGAAGCAAGTCCCAGGCTTGTTACAATAGGACACCTTGGTCATAAAAGTTAAAAAAAAATAAGGAACTTCCCTGGTGGCAAAGTGGATAAGACTCTGCACTCCCAATGCAGAGGGCCTGGGTTCGATCCCCGTTTAGGGAACTAGATCCCACATGCATTCCGCAACTAAGGAGCCTGCCTGCCACAACTAAGACCTGGTGCAACTAAGTAAATAAATAATAATTTTTAGAAAGTTAAAAAGAAAAGCAAAATGAAATAATTTGGTTTAGGCCCGTATTATATATGCAATAGGCATGTTAAACGAAATCAACCTGTGAGCAGTGATTAAATCATGGGGGACGACGGTATCAAAGACATTTTGGGAATTTGAATACAGACTATTAGATGACAGGGAGTCAGTAAGTTTTATAAGTGTGACAACGGTATTGTGGATCTGCCAAAAGATAGCATTGTTCTGGAGAGTTGTGGGTTGTGTGTTGAAATATTTAGGCGTGAACACTCAAGATGTCTGCAACTTACTTTGAATGGAGAAAGAGGCAGAGACAGAAATCAATGGGGCGGGGTCTGTGCCTGTGGGAGAGACAGAGGGAGGGAGAGAGGGAAGGAATTTGGCAAATGTTAAGAATTAATGACTCCAGCGACTTCCCTCGTGGTCCAGCTGTTGGGACTCCGCGCTCCCAATGCAGGGGGCCTGGGTTCGATCCCTGGTCAGGGAACTAGATCCCACATGCATGCCGCAACTAAAGATCCTGTGTGCCGCAATGAAGATCCCGAGTGCCACAACTAAGACCTGGTACAGCCAAATAAATAAACAAATAAATATTTTTTTAAAAAGGAAAGTATTAATGACTCCAGGGAATTCCCTGGCAGTCCAATGGTTAGGACTCGGCGCTTTCACTGCGAAGGGCCTGCCTGGGTTCAACCCCTGGTCTGGGAAATAAGACCCCGAATGTCTGGGCTTCCCTGGTGGCACAGTGGGTAGGAATCCGCCTGCCAAAGCAGAGGACATGGGTTCGAGCCCTGGTCCGGGAAGATCCCACATGCCGTGGAGCAACTAAGCCCGCACCCCACAACTACTGAGCCTGCGCTCTAGAGCCCGGGAGCCACAACTACTGAGCCTGCGTGCCGCAACTATTGAAGCCCGTGCATCTAGAGCCCGTGCTCTGCAACAAGAGGGGCCACCGCAATGAGAAGCCCACGCACCGCAACGAAGAGTTGCCCCCGCTCGCCCCAACTAGAGAAAGCCCGCGTGCAGCAACGCAGACCCAACGCAGCCAAAAATAAATAAATTTATAAAAAAAAAAGATCCCGAATGTCGCATGGTGAAGCCAAAAAATAAAAAATAAATAAAAAAATAAAAAGAAGAAAGAAGAATTAACACACACGAACACAAAAAAGAGAATTAATGAATCCTGACAAAGAATATATAGGCAGGGATTCCTTTTTTTTTTCCTATTCTTTTTCTTATTCTTCTACTATGCTTTTTTTTTTCCTGCAGTTTTGCAATTTTGAAGGGAAAGAAACCAAGAGAATGACACACATAAAATTCAGAATATTTGTTCTGGGGAGAGAGGCAGACAGGATGAGGGAGAGCACGTAGGTGGATGTACGTTATTGGTTCTGTTCTGATTCTGAGACGGGTGGTGGGTTCATGGGCGTTCACCATAGTATTTATTAACGAGTGAGCAAACAAATATGTGGGAATACGAATGAAAGAATGAAAATAAATGAATGCTAAATGCAGTGCGGTATCCTGGAGTGGATTCTGGAATGTGAAAACGACATCGGTGGAAAAACTTAAGAAATCTAAATAAAGCCTATAGCTTAGTCAATCGCATGGCACCAATCGATGTTAATTTCTTAGTTTTGACAAAGGGACCATGGTTATGCAAGACGTTACATCCCACACGGGTCAGACGGTATTTGGGAACTCTGTGCTATCTTCGCAACTTTTTGTAAATTAAAAATCACTTCAAAATAAAAAGTTACAACCACCAATCAATTGATCGATTGACGATTACATGCAGGGATTGATGGCAGAGTGGGTTATGAGCCAGGGATCATGACGGATCTGATCAGTGCATGGGGTTCACTGGGGAGGGGGACAGGGGAGGGAAGAAAGCAAGCCTTCTCCCCCAGAGTTCCCTCGAGCTGGGCTCTGTGCCCCCATCAATCCATCTCCCTTCCCTGGGATGGAGGTGCATGGTGGGTGGACCACAACCTGCCTGGGCAGGTGATCCAGGTTCCTCCCTGGTGCCCAGCTGTCTGACCTTCAGCTGACCCACTGCACACAAGAGCCTGGAACAATGGCCAACAGAGAGCTGTCTGGCTGGGGCCTCCCCTGTTGGGGCTCCAGGCCCTTTCACTGCCCTCCCAGCTGCCAGACACTGGGATGCAAATCCTCCACTTGCTGATGACACATGCCCACCAGAGACCGTGCCTGGTGATTTACACAGTGATGCTCTTTATTCCTCACGAAAAGCCTGACCTCTAGGTGTTATGATCCTCATTTTACACATAAGGAAACCGAGGCTCAGAGGAGTCAAGGTGCCTCTTCCCAGCCACCAAGGCCGCATGGTTTGCGATGGGTGGCGCTGAGGCTCAAACCCAGGTCTCTCTGACCCCTGGGTGCTGCTTTCCCATCCGAGAACAGCCCAGTACCTCCTCAGAGGGCTTTCTCACAAACTCTCCTGCAGCTCTGTGCTCGAACCTGCAAACCTGGCTGGGCAGAGCAAGTACCAGGTTTTCTTGTGGGGGTCTGTCTTGGACGGACAGCCCAAGGGAAATCGTGTCCTTCCTTCTCCTCTCCCCTTCCCTCCTCCATGGTCCCAAGGCCGAACTGTGGCCACGACTGGCCAGGTACGGAATGCCACACACTAAATGTGATGAGCAGGACATCTGCTCCCAGCCTGGGCAAGGTGGGCAGATGGAGGCAGCGGAGCGCACAGGCGAGGGAGGGCTCTACTGCCTCACGCGGGGATCGGGTACCAATCCCGATCCTCATGCTGTACAGCAAACTCTGCAGCCAACGACCCGAGAACAGATGCTTCCTGTGGGCTGAGCGTGCAGTCTGTTTGCACGTGTTCAGGACTACAGCCCCAGCACCCGCAATAACACCCGACACATCACAAGCGCTCGGTAAATAATTTCTGTCTGAGAAATTAAGCTCCTGCGTGCCAGGCACTCTTCTTAGATCTTTGCATGGCTTCCTTCACTTAATCATTCTGACAACCTTACAAAGTTGGTCCTAGGAGTGTCTGCATCCTACAGACGAGGAGCCTGAGGCACACAGGGGAAGTCACGTGCCCCGGGTCACACAGCGAGTTAGAGGGAGAGCCAGGATTCACCCCAGCCCACTGACCACCTGGCAGTACAGCCTCGTTCTGTTGTGGCTGGGAGGACAGGGCAGGAGTGTCCGACTCAGTCGCTGCACACGGGGAGGGAAGAGATCTTCCTTCTGCTCCATCTATACTTCTGTTTCTTCTCACTCTCTCTGGACCCGCAACCCCCAAACCCATGTTTCCGCCTGCTTCCTCGAACACCTTTGATTCCTCACATCCCGGGCTGGCTTCTCCAGGTCCCCTCAAACCTGTCCCTCCTCCCTTCTCGTGGGTCCCTGGCTCCAACCTCCTACACGGTCGCTCAAGAGGAAAACCTTGGCTTAGTGGCTCCCAAAGCTGTCCATGCCCTAATCCCCGGAGCCTGTGACTATGTTTCTTTACATGGCAGAAGGGACTTTGCTGGTGTGTTTAAGTTAAGGATCTTGAGGTGGCTAGGTTATCCTGGGTTATTTGAGTGGACCCTAAATGTAATCACAAGGGTCCTTGTAAGGAGGCAAGGTCGAAAGCAGAGGGAGAGGGGACAACAGAGGTCGGATGGATGCGTTTTGAAGATGCAGGAGGGGCTGCAAGCCAAGGAACGCAGGTGGCGTCTAGAAGATGGAAAAGACAAGGAAACAGGTTCTCCCTCGGAGCCTTGGGAAAGAACCCGCTCTGCGGACACTGTGACTAGCCCTGTGAGACTCATTTCGGACTTCTTAGCTCTACAACTGTAAGGAGATAAACCTGTGTTGCTTTCAGCCACCGAGTGGGTAATTTGTTACAGCGGCCGACGAAACCCCTCTGTGCCCCCTTGTCTCCATCCAAAAATCCAGGTGGGTCTTCTCACCTGCCCTCCCCGAATTCATCCTCTGCTTTGCAAGCCACTCAGATTTTTCTAAACAGTCTATCCACCCATGTCCTTCCTTCGCTTTAAACTCGCTGAGGGCTCTCTGTTGTCTGTGGGGCAAATCCATCCTCCTTTCCCCAGCGAAGGAGATCCTCTGCTGGTACCAGAGAAGGTGTTTTCACCCAGCCCTGCCACTCTCCAGGTCCCCACCCAAGAGGGCGTGCAGAACCCGCTGTTTCACGGAACAGACAGTGGAAACCTGGGGCTCCCCTACTTCGCGCAACGGAGGGGAAACCTCCTCCCGCTTGCCTTGGGTGGCATCTATAACCCTGCACAGTGGGCCTGCGGCCTGCTGAGAAGCCATCATGGCTCAGGGCCTGACCCCTGACATCCCTGCAAGACGCTCAGCCGCGTCTCTGGGCCGTGGGAGCCTCACGGCCGCAAGGGGAGAAGGGCCTCCCCAGGGAGAACGGGGTTCTTCCACTCAGCCCCAGGACACCACCCACTCCCGGCCCCTCCCGGTTTTTTCCTTACCCACAAAGGCTGAAGGCACCAGGGCCCTGGTCCTCTGACTCCGCTCACTCCCAAAGATCTCATTCTGTTAGTTAGGGCTTTAAATACCAGCGATATGCTTGCGATTCCCCAAATTATATCTCAAGCCTGGACCACTCCCTGGACACGCCCCCCGCCCCCACTCTACATGCAACCACGCCTGGATAATACCCCAGACTTAGCACGCCACAAATATGCCTGAGACTCCCCCGCACCCCCGGCCAGCTCTTCCTGCATCTTCCTTGTCTCAGCTACCTACCCGCACCTCCATCCTTCCAGAAGCTCAGCCCAAATCCCTGAGGTCAAACTCAACTCCTCTCTCTCTCACAGCCCACATCAGCAAGTTGTCGGCTTCAGCTACAAACTCTGCCCAGAGTCAAGGACTTACCACCACTACTGCCACTACTGGGCCTCACCTGCTTTGCCAGGACCAACTCCCTACATAGCCCCCTGCTGCCACCCTGTGTGTCCTCACCCAGCAGCCAGAAGGATCCTGTTAGATCCTAGACTGGATTCTGTCTCCCCTCTGCTCGGAAGCCTGCCCTGGCTCCCAGCTCACTCGGAACAAGGGTCAGCATCTTGATCCAGCGTCCACAATCGGCCTTCTCTCCCATTTCCATCTCATCTCCTACCGGGTCCTCCGCCCGAACTGGCCTCCCACCCTGGCAGGGGACCACAGGGTCTTTGCAGTCTGTACTCGGCCTGCCAGGCTCTGCCCTCCTGGCTCACTACTGCCGCCTCCAGGCCTGCTCACCAGCCTTCCCTGGCCGCCCCACATCTAGGGTTGTAACTTCTCAGCACTCACACCTGGTACACTTTACCCTTCGCACATGGTCTGTTCTCTGCAGCCACACCGGAACGCAAGTTCCACGAGGCAGGGTTCTCTTTAATTGGCGTTGATCAAAAGCTACTTACACCCAGCCCTGAAGACACCTCGGAACCGTTCACAGACTAAGTACTTGGTCCTGAGCTCCCAAACCTGCAGGGGTCCCTCCGCAGACTGTGCTGTCCTGTCCCCATCCCCACCTCCCACCATGAGGTCGCTTCTGCCACCAGACCCTCCCCCACCCCACCCCACCCAGCCCAGGAGGTTGGAAAGATCCTGTCCACCCGGTAAGCCACGTGCGCTGAGCCATCCTTCGTGCCCCACCCCCCAGGCCTCCACTTGCGTGGCTCAAAGACGCATTATCAGCCAGCGAGAGCTTCTGTTCCGCGCACGCAGGGCCTGGTGACCCTGAGCTGATCTCATCCTAGCCTAAATAAGGCGTTGGTTGTTCCTGTCGGCTGGGGTGGTCCCAGCTGGGGAACTAGTTTCGGTGAGGTTTTTCTGGAATGTTGCAGAAGAGCCTGAAGCCCCCCTCACCGCTCGCTCCTGGGGCCTGAGAAGCCCCCTGTCTAACAGCCGCTGGGAACCTTGAGGTACCCTTTCCCCCACCTGGCAGAGCTGAGGGAGGGCAGGGCTGGGACCACTGACCAGCCCAGTGGGCAGACTGGGGCGGCCAACGACCCAGATTGGAAAGGGCGGGGCCCCCCCTCCTGCAGGAAAGGAGGCAGCCGGCCAGTTCTGGGCCTGGCAGCCAGGCGTCTGCCCACAAAGGCCTCCAGGCCCCACCCAGCAGATGCCAGCTCTTCCCGGGAAGGCAGAAGTGAGATCATTACTGGAGCCCAATTAACAAAGGAAAGCAGAGATAATGAAGTGGAGAAACATGCGGCTGGCACTGGAACTGTGGCATCTTCAGAAACTTGAGAAAGCAGGGTTTATCTTGAGCTCTTATGAGTTGGAAGGGTGGAGGGGGGTGGCGTAGGGAAGAGAGGGAGGCAGGGGTGCGTGACAAGGGTCGGGGGTGGACCACGAGGCTGTCCCTGCTCCATGTGACCTCGAGGCCCAGAGATAGCAAGTTAACGTATCCAGGGTCACAGACAGTAAGTTAACTCATCCAAGGTCACCCAGCTCCCGAGGGCCCAGCAGGCGACTAGTTCCAGCTCCTATTCAGTCCCTCCCCCCACCCCCAAATGCCCTCTGCTGAGGTCAATCCCAGGCCCAGCTCAGGTCCCCTTCTCCGGAAGCCCACTCCTGCCAGGCACCCGATGAGTGACAGGAGACCCCTCTGCGGAGACCTAGCAGAGGCCCCAATGGGGACAATGACAAGAGGTGCCATTTGGGGCTGGAGCCGCTCCCTCCTTGTACCCTCCCCGCAAATGGGATCACAGCCCTCCCCTCCGCAGACCCTTCACCCACAGCTGAGCTTCTCAAACTGGGCCTCAGGGAACGCTGGGGGGTGGGAAGTAGGTCGAGTGGGAACATCTATTTTCTCAGCAGAATGTAATCTGACATAGTTCCTTGAATGAAAAACTCAAGTGTAGACTCTCTGGAATGGGGGCTTCCTAGGTAAAGCTGGGGCCCGGCAGAGCTTCGGCCCTGCCCCGCGGGGGTGCTCGGGCTCCGGCCTCGGGGACGTCAGCGGAAGAGCTTGCCAAGGCCGGGTCTGCAGGGTCCAGTCCACGCTGCAAAGCCAGGCCTTCCAGGCCCTCCACGCTCCGGCCTGGCCGGCCTCTCCGCCTTACCCCTCCGCGCACGACGGGCCATTTATTCCTCCTTTCCTTGCCCTGCTGGGGCACCCCCAGTGTGACTCTTCCCACTTTGCAAAGAGGGAGAGCGAGGCCCAGGCAGGCAAAACCGGACTTGCTGCTGGAGTCACACAGGAAGTCGGCAGCTCTGCTCTGCTCTGTGGGGCCCGAGCCCCTGCTCCGGGGGTGGGCGGGTTTGCTGCTCACCAGGGAGTTCCCCCAAGCTGGCAGGGAGGGCTGAGCTGCTGGGGTCCAAAGAACCAAACCAAAAGGAGAGGAAGCTGGAAGCCTGTGTTTGGCCAGAAGGGAGCTGGGGCAGGGCAGCTGTGGGGAAGCCTGGAGCCGGGCAGCAGAGGGAAGTGAGTCAGTGCGTGGGGAGACCCCTCTGTCTGCGCCCTCCCTAGTTCTAAAGGGCTGGGGCTCCGGGCAGACAGGCACAGGATGCACAAGCCAAAGGTAGCTGCAGCGGGCAAAGCCCCTCCCGCCTCTCCTGCAGTGCCTCCAGGTGAATGGCTGCTTGGATGCCTCCAGTGATGGGGAACTCACTACCTAACAAGGCTTTTTGTTGTTGTTTTTTTTTAAGCCACTGCTATTCGAGAACCTTTTGAGAATGTTCATTTCCTTGATCTCTCTGGTGTTGCCCAGGACTCTGCTCTCGTGGGAGATTTGCAAACAGCTGCCTGACTCAGCGCTTCTTACCCGCAAATCCCTCCACCTCCTTTTCTGGGGCTCCACCTCCTCTGTTCCTTCACAGGCTCCTCTCCCTCAAGGTCTCTTGGAGGTCGGTGTGCTCCCGGCTCTGCCCTGGGCCCTCTCTGCTGGCTCCACGCTCACCCAGGCCAGCCCCAGCGCCACCCTGCAGGCTCTCAGCACCACGACTGTTCCTGGATGTCCCACAGGCCTGCAGACCCCGCCTTGGGGATGGACACCACCATCACCCTTCTGGAACCTTCTACCCTCTCTCCCGCCTCACGCCCCACTGCCACCTCTAGATCCTAACCCCACCCATCTCTGGGTCCCACAGCCCATGCTGCTCCAGTTTTGCCTTCTTCCATCCACCTTGGTAGGTGGAAGTGTGGTTACCATGGCAATCGTAAGACAATACAAATCCAACCCTATCATTTCCTTGACTGAAAAAGCCTCCAATGCCACCAGAGAAAGCTTGAGCTTAGGTCAAGGCCGTGCATGATTCGGCCTTATTCTTTTTCTGCGATCTTCCCCCCACTGCCCAACCCGCCCAGGCTCCAGAAGGGCACAGCCCTGGGTATGATTTCAGCCCTGTGTTACCTATGCGACTGCTTCCTTCAGCCTCAGCGTGCTCAGCTGCAAACGGGGAATGAAAACAGCATCTACGTCGCAGGCTTGCTGTGAAGACCCCACGAGGCTCTGGGGGAAAGGCCTGGGGCCTGGCACGCCGTGGACACTCAGCGAGGGTTGGACATGGATGGTCACTTCAGGGCTCCCCACCTCTGCAAGTGCTGCCCCTCAGCCTGCAATCCACCCGTCCCCCGGGAGGAACGTCAGCTCCCTGGGAAGCTCTCCCAGACCCCCAGATGCACGTGGCCTGCCTGCGGGGAGCTGGTTCTCCTGGGGAAGGGGGAGGACTGGTCTTTGCCTGCGGGTGGCACTGAACTTGCACGGGGCTCAGGACACCCACACCGCTGCCATCCGTCCTGTTTCCTGGGGATCAACGTGCGGGCAGACATGCCTTCCAAGCCCCTGGCCCTCCCTGTCTCGACCTCCTCTCCTCTTTCCAGTCATGTCCAAACCCCTTAGTCATCAACACTGGTGGCCTCTCCACGGTGTCCAGGTCATACTTCCTTCTGAGACTGTCCCTTCCCATCTTTCTAGCCCTCCCTCTAGGACGCTGACTCCAACAATCTTCCCTCCGCCCCGGTCACCCTTCCCCTGTCCCGCTGTGTGCAGAGGGGTTCTGGCAGTGCTCTCAGCACCCCCTTCCCCACCTCCTGTTCTCAGGAGGACGTCCCTCCTCTGCCCACTCTCCCCACGCTCTCTGCTGCCATATCATCCATTTCTCTAAAATCACTGTCACTATTCAACCTCTAAAAGCCTCTCCTCATCCCATTTCACCCTGCAGCTCCCACCCCACCTCTCCTCTGTCCCTAAAGGGCCATCATCTGCAGCTGATGAGTTCATTTCTTTTCTCTTGTTCTCCCCTGAGCCCACGATTCCACTCAGGTCCTCTCCCCTCCCTGAAACTGCTTTTTTTTTTCTTTAATAAATGTATTTATTTATTTTTGGCTGTGTTGGATCTTCGCTGCTGTGTGCGGGCTTTCTCTAGTTGCGACGAGGGGGGCTACTCTTCGTTGCGACACACGGGCTTATTGTGGTGGCTTCTCTTGTTGTGGAGCACGGGCTCTAGGCGCGCGGGCTTCAGTAGTTGTGGCACGCAGGCTCAGTAGTCGTGGCGCGTGGGCTTAGTTGCTCTGAGGCATGTGGGATCTTCCCGAACCAGGGCTTGAACCCGCGTCCCCTGAATTGGCAGGTGGATTCTTAACCACTGCGCCACCAGGGAAGCCCCCGAAACTGCTCTTGACCTCGCCATCCCTGGACCTCTGGGCGCTCCATCCCACAGTCCCATCTCAGGTCTGATCCTGACCTTGCAGCAGCACTGGGCCCAGGTGATCACTCTCCTTCTTCAACAGTTTCTCACTCAGCTTCCAGGACATCACACCCTCTGGGGGTTCACTTGTCTCTCCTCAGCTCTAAATGCTGGAGGGCCCCAGGGTTCATCCTCGAACCCCTTCTGACTATCCATGCTGAACCCCACTGTGATCCAGTTTCATGACTAAAATGCATGAAATACAGAATGGCTCCCGACTGCATGTCTCCAGGGGGACTCTCTCTGTAGTCAAATGCTCTATCCCTAAGCTATACCCCTCAGTGGGGCTCTCTCTGATTTGTAGATCCAACTGCCTTCCCAATCTGTCCACTTGGGTGTCAAATTTGCCCACCACTCAGATCCTCACCTCCCTTTCCCTCTCCCGCTGCTTGGGACAAAATCTTGATGCTATCCTGTTTTGTTTGGGTTTTTTTTTGTTGCCACACCATGTGGCTTGCGGGATCTTAGCTCCCCGACCAGGGATCAAACCCACGTCCCCTGCAGTGGAAGCGTGCAGTCCTAACCACTGGGCCATCAAGGAAGTCCCTTGATGCCATCCTTGATCTCTCTCCTTCCCCTTCCCCACATTCACTCTCAGCAATCCTGTTGGCCCTACTTTCAAAATACTTCCAGGGCCCCAGGGCCTTTGCACTGACAACTCTTCTCCCTGGATGTCTCAACCTAGATTTCTTTTTTTTTTTTTTTAAACATTTATTATTAATTATTTATTTAATTTATCTCTGGCTGCACTGGGTCCTAGTTGTGGCACGCGGGATCTTCATTGAGGCACACGGGATCTTTCGTTGCGGCACGGGCTCTTCGTTGTGGTGCGCGGGCTTCTCTCTAGTTGTGGCGTGTGGGTTTTCTCTTCTCTAGTTGTGGTTGTGTCGGCTCCAGGGCACGTGGGCTCTGTAGTTTGTGGCACGGGGGCTCTAGTGAGGTGCGCGAGCTCAGTAGTTGTGGCACGCAGGCTTAGTTGCCCCACGGCATGTGGGATCTTAGTTCCCTGATCATTGACCTAGATTTCTACATGGCTTATACCCTGTCTTCATTCAGGCCTTAACTTCTGGTGGCCTCTCTAAAATTGTGCTCTTGACAGTGCTATCTTTTGTGTGTGTCTCCATGGCACTTGTCACTATTGAAATATGATACTATTTGTTCTTATTTACCTGTCTCCCCTATTAGAATATAAGCACCACGGGGGGTAGAGATTTTTTTCTATTTTGTGTTCCCAGATCTTGCTTGGTGTACAACAGGCATTCAATAATCTTTTTGTTGTTGTGCAAATAAATGAACTCAAAGGATTATGAGCCTTAAGGGTTAGACAGGCAGGACTGTTACAGATGCTGATAGCCAGAAGGGGGCAGCAAAGACCTACCCAGTGTGGATGAAAGGTCGGGGGTGGGGAAAGCCTGGGCACATGCTGTGTGACCTCCAGCGAGTTCCTTAACCTCTCTGAGCCTGTTTCTTCCTGTAGGACTGGTTATTGGGGGAGATCAAATGTGCTGGTATGGGAAGGCTTGGTAATCAGCAAATCATCAGCATGACGTGGATGTTAGGTATCCACAGTGTGAGAAGTTGCCCCAATGTCCATTCTCGGGGGACAGGGCTGCTATATAACTATGATGCACCCTGATGACAGACCATTGTAAAGTGTTTTAAAGACATGGGAAAATACTTATGCTTAAGCGTGTGTGTGTGTGAATTTATGGAAAGGACGAGATATACAATTAATAAGCTTGGGGAAAAATCTGGAAGAAATGTATCATCGTAAAAATAAACAGCCATCTGGGCAGTGAGATCTCTGTATTTTCCAGATTTCCACCATGGGTATGTATTCGTGTTTCCCGACCTACTAGAATGTTCTACAGCTGTTGCTACACCAGCTACTTGGGCGGAGGGCCTCTCCTTCCTTAGTCACCACTGATCTTTCCCAACATATCATGAACAGCCCCTTTGCTGTCCTGGGTTTACACAGCCTCGGGCCCCTCTGGGTCTGGGGAGAGACCCACCTTGACTTGGTGCTGCTGAGGGCAGAGACTGTCCCCAGCCACCTGCCTCTCTGGCCCCTGGCCCAGTGTCCCTAATTTAACTCAGTGCTGCTGCAGGCAGGTGGGTGAACTGGGGAGCAGCCTGGCCAGGTGGCAAGGAGCTTCCAGTGGTATGCACCTCGTCCAGGCCTCACTCACTCAGGCCCCTGGGATCAAGCCTGGTTTAGTCAGACACCCGCTCTGTGCCCCCACTTAGGCTGTGCCCTGTGTTAGAACCACACACCCTTCTGCTCAACTCCAAGGCCCAGCTTAATGTCACCTCCTCCAGGAAGCCTTCCCGACCTCCAGGAATAACAGTAACAACTGCCAACCCCATTGGCTGAGCCCTTCCTATCACAGCTGGCCCAGGGCCGAGGGCTTCACAAACATCTCTCTCAAGCACCAGCAGGGGGAAAGCCGTCCTCCATGGCTCACCCACCAATGCCCACCACTTATTCAGATCACCCGGCGAGGTAGATATGACCATCTCCATCTCACCGATGAGGAAGTGAAAGCTCGGAGATGTGAAATAATGAGCCCAGAGTCACAGGGTTAGTAAGAGGCGTCTGGGGTTTCAACCTGGGTCTGTCCGAGCACCAGCCTGTGCTCTCCCATGGCCCCCACACCACCTCGGCCCCCAATCCCAAAGCACATCATCTAACACCCCTCCAGGTGCACAGCTACAGCCTACCTTTCTCCAGGCTACGGCACCTGCCAACGTTCCGCCTTCCCCAGAGACCTGACCCGACCTGCTCCAGTTCACCTCGGAACCCCAGGAGCTGGCCCGCGTCAGGCTTCAGCAACTGTCTAATGGACGGTTTGGGAACAGCCCTTTCTGGGGCAGGAACAGCACCCAGCGACCTCTGGTGAACCCTCGGAGGCCCCCTGTGAGTCTGGACACCTTCCCAGCCCAGCGTGACAAATGGCGTTAGGAAGCACACAGCTGGCCTGCCAGCCCATCTGCCCCAGTCCCTCCAGGCTGACACCCGGCCCAGAGCGCCAATGCCTGGAAAGGCGCTGGCAGTCCCATCCCTGAGGCCTGGGGCCAGGGCCAGGTGCCCATCTCTTCTTCTAGGCAGCCTGCCACCCTCTCCCATACCACGTGGGCAGAGAAAGCATTTCCAAGGGCCCTCTCTGCACACAGAGGGGCCACAGGGAAGGCCGATGGGTGGGTGGGCAGACTGGCACAGAGAAATGGGGGGCAGATGGCCACCCTGGGGTGATGGCTGAGATTCAAGAAGCTGTTTGAACAGGAAGATGAGCTGTCGAGGCCCCCTTGCTGGAGGGTGAGCCGTGGTCAGTGGAAGAGGTCACCCCCCCCAGAAGGGGGCAATGGCTGCTGGCTGCCTCTCCGGCCCCCAGTGTTTCTCCCCAAAGCCCGACACTCCGCTATTTGGTGGCCGCTCTGAATTACGTGCCGCCCGCCTGGCATCAGTGGGCCTCCCTGACGGAGCAGGGAGCCAGGTGTGGAACCAACGCTTCCTCCACTACAGGTTGGGCGTCCAAGGCAAGTCATTGTGAAGTTCCCTTGGCCTCAGTTTCTTCATCCGTAAAAAGGGGACAAAAAAAGGTGACGTGCAAAGCGCTGAACTCACAGCCCAGCATACGATCAAGTGTATTTCTTGCTTTTCAAACTCGTTAAAATATGTGCATACCCCTGGAGCAGCTATATTTTCAGGTCTCCACGGGGCCCTTCCTTCTGGGTAGGAGGGGCTGGGGATCACAGGGTGTGCAGGGGGAGGCCGACGCACTGCCTCGCCGTGTTTCTCCTCTCCGTCAGCAAAGGGAGGCCCGGCCATCCTTCCTGCTGCCGCTCATGGGAAGAGGACGGACACTGCCCGGCTCTGACACCAACCTGGGCAGAAAGTGAAGTCGGGACGGGCAGTGGCTTGAAGCTGACTCAGTGGCACAGGGCTGACAGGGTCACGGGGCCCCTGCTGCGGGGCAGGCGAGCGGACCGCAGGCCGCCCACCACGGTCCTGCGGCAAGGCAGGTCCACAGAGGGCTGAGTGGCCTGTCACAGAGCAGGGCTGGGCCAGGGACCCCAGGTGGCACCAGGGGACGTGTGTCCTGCCCCCCATGGCCGATGAGAAGAGGGTCCCCAGGTCTGTGATGTTCTCATGAGCACCTGAGCCCCCGTACCCTTGTTCTGTCCTGCAGCCCCCAGAAGCACAGGCCTACCTGTCCATGGGGGCGAAGTGCTACAGATCATGGGCCTAGAGGCCGGCCAGGCCACTGGCTAGCCGTGTGACATGGGCACATTGCTGAAACGCGAGCCTCAGTTTCCCCCTGAAGGTCAGGCTCTGGCGCCAGCCTCACAGGTGTGAGGAGTAAACGAGATGACTCCTCCGTCTGTAACCACGGTACCCAGACCACTGCCCAGCCCTAGGAGGAAGGACCTCCGGACCCACGTGAAGCGGTCAGCACAGGGTCTGACACCCAGTAATCTCTTGGCAAGGTTTCCGCCGGGGCCACCACTGCTGCGCTTTGCTGCTCTTACCTTCACCATCTCTACCTTACTAACATCACCCGAAGGCTTTCACACCTCTGAGAGGTCTGGAAAACCACCCTGGGCGTAGGCCTTGGACCCCTGCTGCTTCCCCAGCTGACCACCTGCCTCTCCCTCCCTCTCCCCCCGGCCCTCCAAGTACTGCTCTCCCCTGAGGCCCCGCGAGAGCCTTCCTCTCCGGGAAACCCTCCCAAGCACCCCTTCCTCTGTTCCTCCTCCCTGGGGTCCCTGCAGCCCGACGGCAGCTGCCACACTGCTACCCCACTCAGTGAGTCTGGCCCCCCTCCAGGTCGCCCCTTCCCCAGAAGCCCACCGAGCCAGGCCTGGGCGCAGGGAGTGAACAGCTATAGGTGGCAGGGTCAGGGCGCACGGAGGTGAGTGAGGAGTGAAGTGGATGTGACCGCGACTGTGAAATTGGAGTCCTGTCCTGCAGGCTTTCTGTGTTCCCAGCGCAGCCTCCCCAAGGGCCCAGGGCTGCCAGTGACTCCAGGCGGGAGCAGGGGAGAGGCGGCAGAGTTCCTCCCCATGTCTCCACGCGCAGGCTCTGGGATCTGCGTATGCAGCTGCCTCCGTGGAGGCCCGGCCAGCCCTGAGTGCTGACCAGGTGGTCATGCCACCCCCGCAGGGACAGCCCCTGCTCATTCAGGGCTTGGGAGGGCCAGGACATAGCCCGGGGGACGGTGGGGGGTGGGGGGTGGATGCCTTGAAATGGGGCCAGGAGAGGCATTTTACGAAACGGGTAAGCACTCACCCACATCCCACCGCCAAGCTCGCAGGTTCCCCTGCAGACAGCCCTCCCTCTGAGGCTAGGAACCCACCCCCATCAACCTCATCTGCTCACCAAGGCCCCTGCATTAGGGAAAGTGGGGGGCACTGACCTGGCCAGGCCCCTCCCTCCTGAACCCCCATCCCAGGCTTAGAAGTCACCAGTGCCACCCCACCACCCCTTTAGCTGTCCCAGGAACCGGGGCCAGGCTCCAGCTTGGCCTTCCTCCTCTCTGCTGGGGCCAGAGCCCAGGGAGGTGGGACAACAGAAGGGTGGGGGTCCCGCTCCAGGGTCCTGGAACCGGTGCCCCACGGTGAGCTCCACTCCGGCCTCTGGCCCCCAGCACCATGGCCCACCCCCGTGCCAAGTGGCCCCCCCATAGCCAGCGCCTCTTACCAGGCTTTGGGATGAGTCCTTGAAAAGGCCTGGAAGAGAAACAGAGATGGGGGTGTCAGGGGAGGGCCTGGGAGCTTGTGAGGAAAGCGTGGGACCCACCCCAGACCTGCCGAAGCAGAATCTGCTTTAACAAGATGCCCGGTGCCTCGTGCGCACGGGACCCTGGGGACCCTGGGACGATGCTGCAGGGCCGCTGTGCACCAGGCCAAGCAGGGTCTCCCGCTGGCTCTGCCCTGCTGGCTCTGCCCTGCTGGCTCCACGCCTCTTCCAGGGGATGAGGGAGTGCAGGGAGCAGATGCCGCAGCAGGTAGACGGGGCCCAGGAAGGCTGCCCCCGCTATGGTGGCTGCGGGGCAGGGGAGCTAGTCTCACTTCTGTGGGGCTCCCTGCACCCTGGCTGGCCGGCAGTCCCCCTTCCTCCAACCCCCAGGGCCCAGGGTGGTGCTGGAAGAGCTGCCTTGTCCATGGAGGGCAGGTCCACCCGAAGGAAAGGCCAAGGGTCTGTGGTGCGAGCCCCCTCCCGTGGTAGCCTCGCCTCCTCTCTGTCTCCCTTCCTCTGAGTACCTGGTGACGGTGAACTTGATCTTGTCAGCCACCGCAAGGATCCTCTCCAGGTTCTGGGAGCCAAAGGTGCAGGGCTTTCGGAAAGGGATCCCGGGGGGCAGCCCCTCGATGATCACCGAGCCGGGGTTACTCTTGATCCTCTTGTAGGGGACCTGGACCGGGTACTTGATGCCCAAGGCTTCCCCTGTGGAGGAGAGGGACAGAGGAGGTGTCAGGAGCCAGAGGCGGGGCTGGTGGGCTGTCGGCAGCCATGGGGTGCTCCATGAACGAGTGTGATACACCCCGTGCACAGTGGGGTACGGTGGGGGGCTGTCATGTAGCACTGCAGAAAGGCATAGTCAGTGAGGGACTGGGAAGTAGGGGCCCTGGGGGGTCGGGGGTGTGGGCGTCTGCCCAGGGCAGGCTGAGGAGTGGCCAGGGGACGTGTGGCTATGGCTACTGGGAGAGGGCAGGGGCTAAAGTCAGAGGCCTCACAGCTTGAGAATCTGAAAGCCATCACAAGGATGGTACCTGGTGGGCACAGCTGGCCCTTCCCTACAACGATCCATCAGCCCCACAGGCTCAGCCTCACCCTGGTTCAGGATCGGCCTGGCCTAAAAGGGCGGATCGCGTCTGGGAGCAGGCAGGCCAGCCAGGGTGCAGCTCAGACCTCAGGGCTCTCTTTCCACATCTGGCGCTCGGCCTCATTCCTGTCGCCAATCCCCTCTGCAGAGGGCTGTGGCATGTCCATCCCAGGGACTGTGCCTTGTCTCACAGCCTGGGAGCAGCCCTGAGTCCACGGCTGATCCACTCTGGGCCAAGGCCTGCTGCCTGCTGTCAGGCTGATGCGAACGTCCATGGCTCTCTGACTTAGGTGGGGTGCACCATGGGAGCCCCCTCCTGGACGGAGGGCTGGACACTCCTCAGTGTCACAGGATGCCCCTTTACAAAGATGTGCTGCAGAAATCTTTGCACTAGGAGAAGTAGCTGAACTTTTTCTGGGCAATAAACTAATTTTTATCTCGTGGACACTGGGAATGGTATAACTGGCCTCATTTCCCTTTTTGCTCTGGCTCCTGGGAAACTCAGAGCTTGATGCATGCCCTGCATCTAGCAAGGACAGAATGGCTGAGTCTTCATGTCACCCCTGGCTTCGTGCCATTGCTTCACCTTGTTTGTTTGGCTTTATTTAATTGAGATGTAATTCATGTTCCATAACATTTACCATCTTAAACAATCCAGTGGTTTTTAGCGTACTCAGGAGGTCGTGAAATCATCACCACTATCTAACTCCAGAGCGTTTTCATTACCCCGAAAAGAAACCCCATCCCCATTAGCAGTCACACCTCACTCCTTCCCTCTGTGCCCTGGCAACCAAACCAATCCACTTTCCGTTTCTATGAATTTCCAGCCTGTTTTAAATTCTTTATCCTGACTTTGCTGCAGACAGAAATGTACTTATACCCATAATCCATGAATGGGAACATTGCCATCTCTACTTCCTCACTCCTTGCCCCCAAAAGGGCTCTTGCTAGAATGATTGACGGCCTCTGTGTTGCCCAACCCAGAAGGTATTTGCTCTCTTTCGGCAAAATCCAACACCTTGGTGTCCATAATGTCTCACTTTCTTGGTTTCCCCTTTCTGGCCACTCCTCCCCTTCCTGGACTTGACCTCTAAACACAGGGCTCCTTGGCTTTCTGCATGGGTCCTCTTTCTGCTCTCTTTGCACCCCTAGGGGTGTCTCCTCTGCTCCTGTGGTCTAATTTTTGCATCCAATCCAGACACCTCTCCTGAATAGCAGACTTTTCTCTCTGCCTGCCTATGAGACATCTCCACTCACCCTTCAGACTCAACATATCCAAATGGAACCCATCATCTCCCCTCTTCAAACTTCCCCGCTCAGTGAGGGCGCTGCCCCTTCTCCCTGGCTGGCAGTTTGGGTATCCACCTGTCTCTGGCAGCTCTGTGCTCCCCCCTCCTCCCCCTCGTCACGGTGACAGGTCTGGGTAACCCAGGCCTAAGCCGATGAGCACATGGCATTCTCTGCCATGGGGATTGGGTAAAGACTGGACATGTGACTCAATGGGGATCAATGAGAAACAGGGGAGGGCCCAGGGAATTCTGGGAAACTATCAGGCTTTCCTGAGAAAGCCTGTGGAAAAGCCAGCTCTCTCCCTGGATGGGATGTCTGGACCTGCCGTGGTCATCCTGCTAGCAAGCGGGAAGTCAGCCTGAGATGATTCTGACACAGCGGGAGGTCATTCCCTGAACTGCTGGATCCAGCTAATCCTGAAAGCCACCCTACTGCTGGATTTCCTGAGTTACGGCTAATTGTACTGTCCAAAGACAGCCGCACCAATCTTTCACCCATCCCACATGCTCCTCTTATAGTGTAACATCGACACTCCCCATAGAGGATGGGGTCTATATCCCCTCCTCTTACACTAGGGTGGAACTTTGTAACTGCCTTGACCAATGCAGTATGGCAGAGGGGACACTGCACAACCTCTGAGGCTGGGTCATAAAAGGCAACGTGGCTTCCACCTGGCTCTCTCTCTCAGGACACTGAGGAGCCCCGACCAACAAGGAGGAAATCCAGCTACCATGGAGTTGCTATGCCAGAAAGCCCACGTAGAGGGGTCACACAGAAACTGAGAAAGATGCTTGAGGGGCCCAGCCGTTCCAGCACCAGCTCTTTCCCCAGCCCAGGCGTCAGACATGTGAGTGAGGATGCCGTCCAGATGACCCCAGCTTCACCCGCCTTCTGCCTGCAACCCCGGGACAGACCGTGAGTGACAGCTCTCCAGCTCGGCTTGCTCCCAAAGTCCTGACTCGCTGACACCCTCAGAGATAATACATGATCGTGGCTATTCTAGGCAACCACGTGTTAGGGTGATCTGTTGTGAAGTCATGGTAACTGAATCATTAGCCAATTAACCCCCTTAACGGTTGAAGCCAGTTTGGTTTTGCTACTTGAGACCGAAAAGCACCTTAACAGATACAGCTTGTCCTCCTCGAGGCAGGATGCAGCTGGATGCCTCCACTCCTCCCGCTGCCCCGTCAACCTGCGCCTGTGGTTCTCCCTCGGAAGCACATCTCACTCCATCCGGTTTCCTGCAGCAGCCCGGCCAGGGCCTGCCCAAGCCATCATCACTCTCGCCGAAATACTGCTCCAGCCTCTGGGCTGGCCTCCCAGTGTCCACTCCCACCCTCCCACAGCCACTCACTTTCCTCACAGCATCCAGGGAGACACTTTAAAAGTGCAAAGCTGCTCCATTTACTTCAATCCTCCCAAAATACAAACCCGACATCATGGTTCCCTCCAAGGCCCTGGACAATTGGATCTGTCTTCTGGCCAGCTCCGCAGGGCCCTCCTCTCCCCCAGTGCCTGCCCTTATGCTTTGGCTTTTGGCTCCTTCTTATATCTATCTATCTACTTACATATATATACATATATATATGTGTGTGTGTGTATATATATATATATATATATATATATATATATATATATATTTTTTTTTTTTTTTTGGCTGCACCGTATGGTTTGCAGGATCTTAGTTCCCTGACCAGGGCCCACGGCAGTGAAAGCACCAAGTCCTAACCACTGGACCGCCAGGGAATTCCCTTGGCTCCTTCTTAAGACAAGCCTCAGGGCCTTTGCACATGCCATCACCTCAGCCAGAATGCCCTTCCTTCACACTCTGCTTGATTCCCCATCGTTCAGTTCTTTCTTCCAAGAGCCCTTCCCTGGCTTCCAATCTAAGGAGAGCTATTTTCTCTTGAGCAGCCTGCTCTTTTCCTGCATAATCATGGGACAACGCCTCACTGTCGCTGGATTCTGGGTAGAGCCGTTCTATGTCAGTCTCACGTCACTGGTCTGCAGGGTCCCCTGAGGGCAGGGACTGCGTGGTTTTTTTGTTTGTCTGTTTGTTTCTGGCATGTGGGATCTTAGCTCCCCGACCAGGGGTCGAACCCGCAGCCCCTGCAGTGGAAGCACGGAGTCTTAACCACTGGACCACCAGAGAAGTCCCCGTGAGACTGCGTGTTTTCTTCACTCCCTTTTCCCCAGTGCCTGGCACACAGTAAGTGCTCAAGACGTATTTGTATGCAGGTGAGCAGTCTTCCCAGAGGAGACCACGGCCAGAACCGGGTTGCTCCTGCCTCTCTTCCCTCCCGCCAGGGTGTCCCGGGGCTCACCGTATTTCTTATTGAACAGATCCTGGACCTGCTCCCTCAGCGTGTTGGCAATGTCGATCCGTGAGAGTCTGGCATCATAATTTTCTGCAAAGTGAAAAACAATTACGGATTTGGGCTGTTAAATGAAAAGGCACTTGGTGACTTTAAAGGAATATGATTTCCTAACTATGGGGAACTCCTTCTCAGGCAATTATCAGCTCCGTGGAGTGGGCCCCTTGGAGTCCTCCAGCACTAACTTCTTGACGGAGACGTGTGTTTTTTCTGGAAGGACGCACACAGCGATGAGTCGGAAATTAACTGTTGACATTTGAAACCCACACCAGTGAGCCAGCCCTGGAGGTGAGAGACGCCACGGAGGGGAGCAGCCTCCTGCGTCACCGGCGGGTGGAGTGGGGCCTCGCTCAGAGTCAGGCGGGAGGCAGGAGGCAGCGCGGGGACGTGAGCTCAGCGGACAGGGCGGCCCCGCGGAGGCAGGAGCCGGCCTGGAAGCTCCCCGTGGTCACTCATTCACCCAGAGGCTATCGCTTATGGAGCCCGCGTGCCAGCACCTGCCATGAGACCCCTGGACGAGCCCCCGGCCTTGGGGAGATGAGAACCTGGCACTGCCTTGTGGGAAGAGAGAGGTGGAGGATGGAGGAGGGAGGGGTGGGTCTCTGGCTGGTCGGACCCCAGTCTGCTAAGAGGGCTGAGTATGAGGGGTCACGGGGTGAGGTGAGAGACGGAACTCCCCCGTCCCAGAAAGTTCCGGCTGCCCAGGAAGGAGTTGAGAGGCTGGGGGGTAAGCAGGTGCCCCTCTGGGATTTGGGCTCCTCCACCCACAGGGGCTGGCCCTTCCTGCCGCTGGTCTGGCTGACCCCACTTTCTCCTCTGGGTCACACTGACCACCCAGGACCCAAATGGGGAGCACCCACCCTAGGGGACTCACAGCCACACCCTAGAGCTGCCCCGACGTGCACGTGGATGGCTGCTCTCAGCCACCGCAGCCCCTACCGATACTACACTTGATCTTAACCAAAAGGTAATACCCCCCTCCACTGTGGGGAGGGAGCCTCCCCTGTCAGTCCCTGGCCCCTCCCTGCATCAGGCTTCCCCCATCTTCCACGCCTCTTCCTCCACGCTCACGTCCTCCCACCCCTCCTTGGCCCAACCAGGGTCCTCCTTCTTGGGAGAGCCCTCCCTGCTCTCCGTGACCTCCTCTCCTCTGATTTCAAAGCACTAAGAGCACGGCCGGCTGCCTAATACGAAGCGGGCAGGTCAGCTGCTTCCCCAGACGGACAGCAGGCCGGCTCCCGCGCCCTGTACCCCCGAACCCCCAGCCACCTTGCGGAGCCTCTCACTGGGGCTGGCAAACTCCAGCCTGCCTGGCTGCCCGCCGGCCTCGCTCAGACCCCGGGGCCCTGGGGTTGGCGGCCAGCCCCTCCCACCCCTAGCCTGGCCCTCCAAACCCAAGCCAGGTCAAGGTCATGGCACTGGGACTGCGGACCCCATCCTGAGCTGCAACCTTACCTTGAAAGCCCTGTCTCTTCAGGCTCTCGTCCACAAGAGGGTCCCCGGAATCCCTCTCTGGGGGCGGGGGGGAGAGAAGCCAGGGTGAGCAGGCGGCTCCTGGGACCCGGGACAGAGGTGGTATCTGGTGGGGGCAAACCCAGCAGGGAGGGCAATGGGGGGATGCCAGGGTAGACGGGACCAGGACAGAGGAAGCAGGAGGAGGGGCGATGGCAGAAGCCTGGGACCCCTCCCACGCCCGGCCCGCGCCTCGGCCCATGACCCTGCGCAGGGTACCTTGGCTGTCCGTGAGGGGCTCTTTGACTCCTTCGGTGAGCAGCTCAGGCCTGCAAAACACAAGTGGGGCTATCACCAAGGTCCCTCCAGGGCTCCCCAGTACTACCCAGCTCTCCCCCTGGGCCTCAGTCTGCACATCTGTGCAGTGGGCGCTCCTGGCTCTGGACAGTCAAGGTCTGGGGTTTCTGCCTCCCAGGCAGCTGTCCTGCTGACCCACATGTGTGATCTGGGGGCTGCGCTGGGCTCTGAGGATCCAGCCAGGAGCGAAATCAGCCTGGTCCTGGCCCGGTGGAGCTGAACCCCTCACTCTCGGTTCCAGGATGCATAACTGCCACTGGCCAGGGTCAGAGCACGTGGTCTGGGGGCCTTCCTACAGAGCTGTAGACACAGGCGGGACTGACTGTGGCAAGATCCTGGTGTAGGGAAGGTCCAAGGTTTCTGGCTGACACCATTTCACTCTGGGGTCGGGGCCTCGGGGACCAGACCCAGCTTTACACTAATGTCTGTATCCCTGCAGACTCCACAGAGCCCGTCCTCACATTAGGTAACCCGCCCGACATCCTTGAGGTAGGCACTGTTTCCATCATCCCACTTGCAGGAATGGGAGACTGAGGCATCGGGAAGGTGAGTAACGTGCCCAAGACCGCACAGCGAGAGGGGCAGAGTTCAAACTAGACATCCCCTCCTCCTTGCCTGCAGCCTCTCCCGCTGAGGGACCCCTCCCACCCCAGGCCTGTTTTCTCATCTGAAATGGAATAATAACGCTGCCCTGGCTCAGAGGGGAACGGGCCTCATAAATCCATACTTGAAGACACAACAGGACCGCAGAAAGCACTCTGGCCTGGGAGCCCTGCTCAGTGCCTGTGGGGAAATCATTACATTTTCTGGGCTTCCGCTTCCCCATAAGGCGGCAGAGAGGAAGTGATGGGGGGTCTAAATGTAGTCTGAGGGCTTTTCCAGCTCCTGAAACTGTGATCTAAGGCAGGGCTGTGCCTCCTCCCTCCCTGGCCCTGTAAGCCCAGCTCTGTGTCAGGCACAGATGCCCGCTGCCAGGAGGGACACCAAATCCTCATCCACTTGATGGAGGGGGTGGTGCCCTGAGAGTCTGGCCTTTGGCCTCACTCCCAGGCAGGGTCTCCTGTGTCACTGCTTGGATACCCCTGTGAGGAAAAGCTCAGCACCTCCCCGGGCAGCCTCACCTACAGACTCATCCTCACACTGAACCCTGGTCCAGCATCCCTTCCCTTCGGGAGATATGAAGGAGCGATTCTGGTACCTGTTGCACCCGCCATGTCCTGCCAGCCCTCCTCTGGCAAATGTGACCTCCCCAGTGCCCTCAGCCTGCCATTCAGCCCAGACCCCCGCCACCCAGACAGGCCTGCTACAGCTGGACAAGGTTGCACCAAAAATGGGGCACTTAGAATCAGTGCTGTATAATGTAGCTTGTCTGGTCTTCAAGCCACTGTTATCAGCCAGACCTCTTGACCTCTAGGGAGGGGAGGGGGGCTGGAGACAGTCCAATCACTTGGCCAGTAAGCCAGTGAAGGCTAGCAATGAATTCCAGTAAAAGTGTGGACACTGGGGTCGGTGGAGCTGCCTGGTTGGTGAACACACTGATGTGCTGGGAGGGTGATGGGCCCTGATTTTGCAGGAAGAGGGGATGGAAGCTCCATGTCCAGTCCCTCCCAGACTTTGTCTTTTATGTCTCTTCATTTGGCTGGTCCTGATTTGCATCCTTTCTATAAAACTGTCATACAGTAAGTCGTGCTAGTTAATTATCAAACTTGGGGAGGGGTCCTGGGAACCCCTGAATTTCCAGCCAGCTGCTCAGGAGTGTCGGTGGTCTAGGGACCTTTGAACTTTAGCTGATGTTGGAAGTGGGGGTGGTCTTGCTGGGGACTGTGTCCTGAATCCGTAGGGTCTGCTAAGTCTGGGAGGTCGGCACCAGAACTGCCCTGCAGCGCTGCAATCAGACAGACCTTCTGCCACTCCTCCCCTGGACCTCAGTCTCCCATCCGTGTGAATCCACCCATGGTTTTAAATTTCCCAAGGTTTTGGTTTTGTTTTTTTTAACTTTGGAGAATTTGATGAAAGCAAGGGACCCTATTTCCAGAAGAATGCACAAAAGAATATGAAAAGTTTGGATACATGTTTGTTCAAGAATCTGGGTTAAGAATGTTTTTTGATCAAAGATTGAGAAAGTTTGATTTGATTCTGTGCCAGCTCTCATCAACTGGCAGCCGCTGTCTGGAGGCTGTTTAGAAGGATGTGGAATTCAGGTTTAGGGGGAAATCAGTCCATCAGTGATATCCCCTCCAAGTGCTGATTTCTCATATATATTTTTATAGGCTCACTGTATTTCAAAATAAGGTCTTTAAATGAGGACATTAGGGTGGGCCCTAATCCAATCTGACTAGTGTCCTCATAGGGAGAGGAGATTAGGTCACAGAGAGATACCAAGGATGTGTGGACAGAGAGAAATGGCCATGTGAAGACTCAGCAAGAAGGTGGTTGTCTGCAAGCCAAGGAGATAGACCTCAGGGGAAACTAACCCTGCTGACACCTTGACCCTGAACTTCCAGACTCCAGAACTGTGAGAAATAAATTTCTATTGTTTAAGCCACCCAGTCTGTAGTACTTCGTTATGGCTGCTCTGGCAAACTAACATATATATATACACACATACGAACATACGTAAGACACACACACACACACACACACACACATTTATACTTTATTGAGATGTAATTCACTCTTTAAGGTACACGCATCAGTGGTTTTTAGTATATTCACAAAGTTGTTTGTGCAGCCATACTTCTAATTCCAGAACATTTACATCACCCCCCAAATACATATTTTTTAGAAGTAAGATTAATGAGAAGTGGCGATTTTTCACTAATATTCCCAATAGTAGTTTTGGCTAATTTTTTAAATGAAGAATAACAAAATAAATATACTCAAGTGCTCCATCTCTCTTCTCCAATTATCTCTTAGAATCACCCCAATTGGTCCTTAATCCTAACACCCCAACTGTTCCACTGGACAAAGTTAATCACTCTTTCCTACTTGAATCATTTTCTTCACTTGGCATTCAGAAAACGAATTATCTAAATTCACTTTTTAAAATTTATATATATATATATATATATATATATATATATATATTTTTTTTTTTTTTGCGGTACGCGGGCCTCTCACTGTTGTGGCCTCTCCCGTTGCAGAGCACAGGCTCCGGTCGCGCAGGCCCAGCGGCCATGGCTCATGGGCCCAGCCACTCCGCGGCATGTGGGATCCTCCCGTACCGGGGCAAGAACCCGTGTCCCCTGCATCGGCAGGCAGACTCTCAACCACTGCGCCACCAGGGAAGCCCCTATATATATATTTTTAAATGAACTCCTGATACAGGCAACCACATGGATGAATCTCAAAAGCTGAGTGAAAGAGCCAGACCCAATGAGATGCACAATGTATGATTCCATTTACATGACATTCTAGAAAAGGCAAAATGGCAAAAAAATGATCAACTACCAGGTCGCAGGGTCTGGGGTAGGCAACAAAAGGGCACAAGGGAAGCTTGTGGAGTGATGGAAGTGTTTTGTATCTTGATGGTAGTGATGTGACAGTGTGAGTTTGCCAAAAATCAAAGAGTTGTGCATTTTAAAAGGGTGAGTTTTACTGAATGTAAATTAAACTTCAATAAACCTGATACAAAAAACACAACATCTTAATTGAGTACCTACACTGTGCCAGGTCTTTGCTAAGCCTTGACCTCCAGGGCCACCCCCTAAATGGTACAGTGTGCCCCATTTAACGCCCTGAACAACCTACCCAAGGTCAGGGGCAGTAACAGGAGGAGCTGGACTTAGACCCAGGAGCCTGCGAGTCACCCAAGGGCTTCCAGTTCTCAGTCTGAGGGGGTGGATGAGGCAAGCAGCCCCCATGTGCTACGTCCCTCCTGAATGCTGACAGGTTCCCATGTTCTGTCCCCACCCCGACCTCTCTCCTGAGTCTGACCCCCGTAAATCCACCTGCCAACCCTCTCTGGAAGGCCCCCACGCACCTCAAACATAACACACAGCAGACTCACATCCCATGTATCAGCAAATTCTACCAGCCTCATCTTCAAGACACTGTCTGAATCTGACAACTTTTCACCATCCCACCCCTAACTTTACCTAATCCAAGATGCCACTGTGTCCCCTGGGCCAGGAACAGCCTCCTCACCGGTCCCCGTTTCTGCCCCTGCCCATCCTCCTCAAAAACTTCCGGTGAGTCCTCATTAAATTTGAAATAAAATCCAGACTCTTTAAACCAGTCTAAGACCCTGTATGATCCAGCTCCTGCTACCTCTTGGGCCTCGCCACTCTCACTCTTCCCTCACTCCCCCTGCACCAGTCACAATGGCACCTTGCTAGACTTCAAACACACAAGGATGTCCCTGCCTCAGGGCTTTTGCACCTGCTGTTCCCGCTGCTTCAATGCTCTTCCATTGCAAATAATTTGCAAACCTTGCTTCATTAAGTCTCTGCTCCAAAGTCCCCTCCATGGACAGGTTCCTCCTGCCCCTCCTTCTTTGCCCCTTTAACTTGCATCATAGCATTTATCTCTACCTGATACTATATTGTGATTTAATTCCGTGAGATCAGCCAACTCGAGGGCAGGACTCGGTGGCGTTTGCTGCTGCATCACTCCTGGAACATGGTGGGCACTCAAGATGTATTTGTGGAAGGAAGGAAGCACGTGTCCACTATTTGCATCTCCTGGAGCATCACCCTCTCTGCTTCTCCTGGCGCAAACCAGGCCCCACGAGAGAGCTCCCTGCTCCGCACCCCAACACCAGCCTGCCACTCGAGGCATGAAGGACACTGTGAGTCTCCCAATTTGGGGGCCATCTACTCCCCCAGGGAGAACAAACCCTTAAGAGTCTCCTCTTTCTTGTCACTTCCAACCAAACCAAAAGTAAATTTATAAGACATCGCGTTAATACACAGAAGCAAAAAAACAGAAAACAGGGCTTCCCTGGTGGCGCAGTGGTTGGGGGTCCGCCTGCCGATGCAGGGGGCGCGGGTTCACGCCCCGGTCCGGGAAGATCCCACATGCCGCGGAGCGGCTGGGCCCGTGAGCCGTGGCCGCTGGGCCTGCGCGTCCGGAGCCTGTGCTCCGTGGTGGGAGAGGCCACAGCAGTGAGAGGCCCACATACCGCAAAAAAAACAAAACAAAACACAAAACAGTTCACCCCAGGTCCTCCCTCCATCTTTTAAAAATTTAGTAGCTACTTCCATCTCCTCCAAAGGGACTTTATATCCGAGCTGGCACACAGGCTGGATACACTGAGCTCCCCGGGTCCTCGCTGACAAAAATTAGATGCCCGAGGAAACAGAAGAGACCCAAAATGCCAATGCCTGATTTTCCAGTCCTGGGGTCATGGGGCATTGTCCTCAGCCTGGATGCCCCCTGGCCCAGAGGATGCTCAGAATTATCCAGGAGATCAAGCTGGTGGGTGTTCTCCCATTCTACACCTGGGTAAACTGGGGGCTGTTCTCGTGGGACTGAGAGGGCGTTAGTCTAGTTGCTTAAGGTCCTTCAGGCCTGGGCTGGGCCTGGGCAACCTCGTGCCTGCTCAACTGAAGCCAAACCTCATCGATGCCCTATTTTTTTTAAAAAAAAGCCTTCCCCAGTCTGAAGAGGAAGATGGCTACTTGGCGCTGCTCCTGGGTGCCAGGCAAGCCTGGAAGGGCTCCCGTGGACCCGGCCGGGCCTTACCTCTTGATGACGAACTGGATGCTGTTGCTGGCCTCCAGGATCTTCCGGAGCTTGGCGATCCCGAAGCAGTTGGGCCTGCGGAGGGAGATGCCTTCAGGCAGCCCCACCACAAACAGCTCCTCTGGGTACATCAGGAACTTGGAGTAGGGCACCTTGACAGGCTCCGAGATGCCAATGGCCTTGGCTGCAGAGATACGGCTGCTGTAGGGCCACCCGGATCTATGGGGCCACGAGTCTCAACTCCCACCTCCCATGTCTGCATGGGGGGGCCGCAGGTGCTGGAGCCCTTCTGAAACTTAGCCCTTAGTTGAACCCTCCTGACCCTCCTGAGGTAAGTACTGGTAGCCTCAGGCTGTGGGTAAGAGACCCAGAGCCCGGAGGGGATGTGACCTGTCTCAGGTCTCAGAGCCCCAGAGCTGGGGGATGTGAACCCAAGTAAGTGGGGTCCCCAGACCTGTGCTCAGTTCATGCCCTCACACCGTGGCAATGCAGGAGAAACTGCTGACAGCTGGTGAGACCTGGCATCGGCTCCACCCAAGTCCACTTGTCCCCGTGCTGCCAGAAAGGCCCTCCAGAGGGTCCCCCTGCCACCAAAAATAACCCCAACCCCCTGCATGGCCCAACACCACGCCTTGGGAACCAGAGACATCTGAGGCCCAGGCCAGGCACTGCCGCTCACGAGTTCTGGGGCCTAGGACAAGCCACATCACTTCCCCAGGCCTCGTTTTCCTCACCTGTAAAATGGGCATTAGGACACAGGCATTTTGTGAGATGGGATGGGAGAACTCATGTGAAGCACCTCGCCAGTGCCTGGCCAACCACAAGGGCTGAATGAAGAGTAGGCTTCTCCCTGCCTCCCTGTTTTCTTTCCTGGTCTTTCTAGTAGAAAAGACCTTGTTATCCATCTGTCCTCCTGAGGACCCTGAACGAGGGTGTCTGTGGGTACAGAGGGGCAGTGACAGCAGTCAGAGTGGCCTCTGTAAGCTGAGGCTGAGGCAGACCATGAGTGAGTGTGAGCCTGTTGAAGGAGGAGGTGGGGACGCTGCGTTTCAGAGGGTGGGGTTCTCTGGCAGTGCCTCAGTCTCCCAGAGAGGGAGGTCTAGAACTGAGGAAGGGGCAGGATGGCAGGCCCTGCGGAGCCCTGGCCCTTTCCCAGTTGGTCCCAGCCCCTCCGGCCCCTCCCTCCTCTGTCTCTGTTCCAGGAGCAGCTGGGATGGGGGGTCAGGCCCTCTGAAAACAGGGCAGCTGGAGGGACGCCTGGATGCCCTCAACCCTACCCGGCTCCTCGCTCACCGTATCGCGTGTTGAAAAGCAGCTCCACCTGCTTCCGCAGAGGCCGGATCACGTCACCATGACTGTCTGAAAGGCAAAGAACAGTTTGGTGAGCCTCCCCAGTGGCAGCAGGACCCTGCTTCTCAGCTCATGTCCTAGGTCTGCTGGCACCAAGAATGACCCTGTGCTGGGACCTTGGAATGGGGAAGGGTAATGGTGACAGGTAACCTACTTCCTCAGAAGTGGCTTCCCTGCAGACAGGTCCACAATTCTGGGGCTCAAATACCTGCTTGTGAAATCGGATCTAGGGCATTACCAGGACTGAATGGAAGGTTTTGAGGCCTAAGAATGACCATGGGCCTTTCTACGTGAATGTCACTCTAGACCAGCACCATAAGGGACTTTGCTAGCTTGTGAACTCTAAGCCTGCAAATTGAGTATGCCGCCACTAGGTGGCAGTGGATGTTGATTAAAACTTCAGAGTTCCTCCCCTGCCAGGCTGGGTTTGGGATTGGGAAAGTGATGCTCCTCTCCTCTGACACCCACTCATTCCGTTCCAGGGGTGGAAACAGACCCATCCTCACCTTGATCTCCCTGCCTGTCCTACTCCCACCCTCCGCAGGGTGGGAATGAGCAGTGTTCCTGAGATTGAACATGTCTATTGGACACAAAGCCAATTTTGTGCTTTCAGGCCTAAATTCGACTTGCTCAGGAAGACTCAGCCTTAAAACCTTTGTGGAAAGAGGCAGGGTGTATATAAAAACAAAGTAAGAAAGGCTTACAATTTCCTTTACCAGAAAGAGCTGCTTCTACCTCTGACCGTGTACCTCTTAGTTCTACAAGACAGGTCTATAAACCTCCTCCCAATTCAGGCAGCCCACAGGACACCCACCCCCAAACCCGGTGTTGGGAAGAGACAAAAAGGAGATGCAGGACTGGGGAGGGGAGGAGACGTGGGGGGGGTGAAAAATGGGGGGTGAACAGTGCCTCACCCTCCACAGGCCTCTCCTCAGGCCGCGGGTCCTCGCTGGGGCCTTTGTCTGAAAAAGAGGGTGCCAGGCAGCCATGTTCATCATCTCCTGCACCACCAAAGTCAGGGCAGACAGGTGGGGAATGGCAGGCCCAGACTCTGGAGCACGGCATGGTGACTCCCAGATGGGATCATGGACCCCAATTTTGCACAAGCACCTGCCCTCGCCTCCATGTGAGCTTCAGAGACCAGATACCCTGTGACATTTGGTAAACACCCCGTGGAGACCAGCCCTGCACCAGCCTGTCCTTCCATCTACTGACTGCCAGGTTCTGTTCTAGGCATTGAGGACACACGGGAACAAGACAAAGCCTTGTCCTCCTGGTGTGATGTCAAACATTACATACGATGCCAGATGGCAGTGATGCTGTAAAGAAAAACAGAGGGAATTCCTTGGCGGTCCAGTGGTTAGGGCTCCACGCTTCCACTGCAGGGGGCAGAGGTTCTATCCCCAGTCAGGGAACTACGATCCCACATGTCACGTGGCATGGCTGGGTAAGGGGATGGAGGAAAGGCAGGTGGGGGCGTGGAGCCATCTAGGGTCACGTGGTCCCAGCGCATCTGACAAGATGACACTGGCTCTGGTCTGGGCACAAGAGACCCAACCTTGTCCCCAGGTGCCCGTCCAACACGCAGCAAGGTCGTGGCACAGTGAACAACAGGGGAGGTGAGGGCTCAAGCTATACAGGGGAGGGGTGAGACTGGCCTTGGGGGGCCGAGGGGGGCTACACCTGGGCTGGACCCAAGTGTCCAGGGAAAGCAGTGGGGTGGGAGAGGGACACAGGCAGGGAGGGGGAAGTGTGTGTGGGGAGGGTGGTGGCAAACTCAGAGATGGCGCATTTCCGCAGCAGGATGAACTCCAAGTGCGGACAGTGGAAGTGGGGTGCAGGGGGTGGGGCACAGGCCGACCGGTGGGCTGCAGGGCCTCCATCAGCAGCAGCTCTTTGGTGCCAAGAGCTGGAGGAAGGCGTGGGGACTTTCAACACTTGAAAGAACCAGAAGGAAACTGTGACTTAGGAAGTTTGCTATGCGTTTGCCAGGTGCTTTCCCAGGCAGAGCTAACCCTTAAACAGCCCTTCTTAGCCCCTGACACGAGGCTGAGCTGGTGAGGGTTGGAGAAGTCGGACCTGGGTCTGCTCTTGGCCAGCCAGTGGAGAGGATGCTCGGTGATGAGGGATGCAGGGATGTTCCAGATGGGATCGTGAGTGGGAGGGAAAGGGTCTGATCCTGGGAGAGCTGCCCATGGTCAAGGCCCACTCACGGACGGAGGGAAGGGGAGCCTGCATCTGGGATTGCCAGACAAGCCTAAGCCTTGGGGCTCAGCCCGGAAGGCTCTGGAAGGTTTGATCTATGCTCAGCCCTGATTTAAAAAGGGCCAGGCCTGAGCTTTCGGCCTAAATTTTCCTCATGGCCATAGGTACACTATGGGCAGGTAGATGCTGGACCCACCTGACTCTGCCTGGAGGCTTTTTTCTGGCTGTGGGAGCAGACCAGCAAGGTACAAGGGCTGGGATCAATGCCTGGAAACAGCTCTCAGCCAGTGATGGAGGGCAGATCACCAGCCCAGCTCCCAGCTTCCTCAGCTGCGTTAACTCAGGTGTGTGATTTACGTGGGCTCCCGTGGTCCCTCAGCTCAGCTGCCCACAGGGGTGACGGGCCTGACGGCACTGCTGTCCTGTCCAGTCCCCCTTCGTACCTGGACTGCCCTTCCCGCACTCTCCTCCCAAATGAACGAAGGCCCCTGTCTCAGGGGAAGCCCCTGGGGGATCCCAAACTCACCAACTTCATCTTTGCCATTTCTAGACAGAGAGGGGCAGACAGGAGGAGAGGAGTCCGGTGGGGACAGAGGGACAAGCAGTGCTGCCAGGGAGGGTTCCTGAATCAGGGAGCTGGATCTGTCTCAGGGCGGAGGGAGATGCCCAGATGTCACGGTGGCAGCACCGATCAAGTTCACGAAATGGCTTGAGAGGAACAAGAGGGGAGACCAGGAAGTCTGTCCCCGCTCTGAGCTGTCCGTGTGTGCAGGGCCACCCCCAGGCGGTAGCAACAATCTGAGAGCCAGGCAGGAGATGACCGGACCCAGACACCCACAGGGAACCAGCTCAGCTCTGTGGCTCCACTAAGGAGGGGTTTCTGCCAGCCTTTGTTGTAGGACCCTGAAAACAGAAGGAAGCGGGGCCGGGTCCTCTCCCGGGGGGCGGGGGGCTCTTTCAAAGGCAGCAGGAGATGATGACCTGTGTACTTTGGGGGCCCTAATTCCAAACGTGAGAAAGTTGCCTGCTTTCCCCCCCACCCCCTGGCATGGCGCGGGGCTACTTACCCTGAACAAACCCGTCCATGTGCTCACTGCCTCCCCATTTTCAACCTTGGTAAATGATCGAGGGCATGACCAGAGATGCCCAAGGCACCAGGTGAGCAAACGAGGGATGATTTGTACAATACAGTAACACCACCAGTTGGGAGAAGCCTTTCCAATAGAAATGGCACCATGCTGGTCCACGGTCCCCCAACCCCAGGGGCCTCCACAGATCGGGACCCCCTTGGTCTTCTTTTTTTTTTTAATTTATTAAATTTATTTATTTTTGGCTGCGTTGGGTCTTCGTTGCTGCGCACGGGGCTTTCTCTAGTTGCGGCGAGCGGGGGCTACTCTTTGTTGCGGTGCGCGGGCTTCTCATTGCGGTGGCTTCTCTTGTTGTGGAGGACGGGCTCAAGGCGCGTGGGCTTCAGTAGTTGTGGCCTGAGGGCTTAGTTGCTCCACGGCATGTGGGATCTTCCCGGACCAGGGATAAAGCCCATGTCCCCTACACTGGCAGACGGATTCTCAACCACTGCACCTCCAGGGAAATCCCCCTCGGTCTTCTTAATTCTGCTGTGAATGCAGCCAGGTGACATGCGACGTCTTAAAGACCTGGCCACGCTGTCAGCTCATCCTGAGCCTTTGGTCCACTACACTCCCCACACAGTTACCGGACTGCTTCCAATTCCACCCATGCCCAGCCCGTGCCTGACAATATTCTTTCTTCGTTACCAAGGTATTAAAAGCACATCGCAGCTGATTTAGGGAGTGACAAAGATAGATCACTTAACCTAACATAGCTACTTTTTTGATATTTTTCTCCCCCCAAAACAGTGATCATGTTTTCGACACAGTTGTAAACACCATCAACTTTGTGTCTTCTACAGTCTCCCTCGTTGCCTCTTTTTAGTGGCTAATAGTCCATTAGGAGGATACTGTTAACAGTTCCCTGACAGCTGGACAAGCTTTTCATGGTCATCATTAACGCTGGCACCAACATCTCTGTGCAGAAAACACTGTTCACATCTCAGACAATTTCCTCGGACTGGGTTCCTGCTGTACGTAGCGGGGAGGGGGTGGTGGTGCTCATTTTCACGGCTCTTCAAGCTGACACATTTCTCTAAAAAGCAATTTGCCCATTTGCGTTCTTACCAGCACCAGGTCTGTGCCCATTTCCCCATGCGCTCAGCCAAAGTTCTGTTCAGTTAAAAGGTGCAAGAGATGCCCCTTTGTTCAAGCCCGTTTCTCTGTGGCTGCATGCGTTTGTTTACTGTCTGTCTCTTCTTCTGTGGCAGGTACTGAGATGTACTTACTACTCAGATCCCCTTCAAGGAAGAGCTTGTTGGCCTAGCAGCGGGGAGTGTGGTCAGCGGGCAGCTGCCCCTTCAAGGACTGCCCTTCCAGGGTGGCCCGCATCTCGTGACTGACTGAGGTGGAGGTATAAAGGCCAGGATATCCAGTGCAACTGGGAGCAACTCTGAGGGGCCTTTCTGGCTCCGAGCTCCCCGTGGGGTTGGTGGACGTGTTGCTGCAGCCAGATCATGGCTTGCCTTCCCCCTCGGCCCCCTTGTGCTTCTGTCCCCTCCCTTACATAGGTGTTGATCCCAACGGCAGCCCCTAATAAACACCCCACACATTAAACTCCATCTCAGAGACTGGGCCCCAGGGAACACAGCCCATGACACCCGTCCTGGGGCTGTGAAGTTTTCTTGTGCGGTTCAGCCCAGTGTTCTGGTCTGTCAAGGCCATGGGGAACACCATTCTCGGATGGACTGACCATTCCTCCCCAGGGATCTGCAAACTGCATAATCTTGCTGCCTAAGGTCCCTTTAATCCAACTAACTGACAAATGTTTGAGGAAGGACCAAGCCCTCCAGGACAACAGGGGAAACCTTCCCCATGTGGAGGCTGGGGTCCCCCTGCAGCCCTCCCTTTGTTTGCTTGAAATTCAAATAACTTTTATTTAAATTGAAAACAATACTTAAAACTGCACTTAGAGTCAAAATCCTTTTGTTTATAAAAATCATGAGAAGCTTCCGCAGCTGGAGGGTCATCTGGAGATCTCGATGTCGTATGAGCCAACTCAGTCCCGTGGATGACGCCACACTGGGTCCCCTCTGATGGTTCACAGTCGCCCACGTAGAAATCTGTTCCAGAACTGTGCCTGGGACTAACGCACGGTCCACCTGTTTGCAACTGGGGCAAAACCTCATCTCCAAGTCTGTCTCTGTTGTCAGCTCATCTGTGTCCGCCGGGACTTCTCACGTCCTATGCGTGTCTTAGGTATTATCCATAGATCACACGCATCCCAGCTCTGAGGACCCTTTATATCTCCTTATTGAACTGGACTCCCAGGTCCTCCTCACTCTTTCCTGTTTCCAGACCATTCTCCCTGACAGAGAAGACGGAAGCAGACGAGGAGCAGAGATATTCTGCCTTTATTCTGTCACCAATTAACGCGGCACCACCCATCTGGGCCTGTAGGAAACCTTATTTATTTTTCCAGTCACTTGTTTATTTTGGGTAGGGGAAATGTTAAAAAGTGCAGTAAAGCATACAGAATATTACAACAAACACTCATGGACCTATCAGCCGGAATGAATACACATTAGCATTTTGACATATGTGCACACGATTTTTAAAAATGAAACATTAGCAATACTATTTTTACATCTCCAAACTTATAGAAATGCTATATTGCCTATATCCTTCTGCACTTGCTTTTCACATTGAACATTATGAGATTTCTTCACACTGTTCGTTTAAATACACCTACTATGCTTTTGCACAGTATCCTTAAGCAATACAAACCCCTCTCCCCTCCTAATCAAGCCCACACCAGACATCACAGGCAAGGGAAACAAACTCCAGCCATCTTCCTAAAGTTTCCTGCCCTGGCCCTGCATCCCTTGTTACAGAGCCTTCCAAACTCAAATCATCTAAGTACTAATATCGTTTTCTGCCATATCCGCAAACCTTCTATAATTTACATACTATTTGTCTTTATAATGATTCACTTAAAAATTTTTTTATTTTTATTTTTTGGCTGTGCCACACGGCACGCGGGATCTTAGTTCCCCAACCAGGGATCGAACCTGCGCCCCCTGCAGTGGAAGCGTGGAGTCTTAACCACTGGACCGCCAGGGAAGTCCTATAATGATTCACTTTTTAAAAACATTAACTACGTGTAATAATTCTTACTTCTTATTATCAATAATAACATCTGTTGAGAATGGTTGCAGCTGAGAGCTGGGCATGTGAGATTCATTAAGCTATTCTTTTCAACTTTGGGTGGTTTTGAACATTTCCAAAATAAACTTTCATAAACAAAACACACAGAAACCCTACCCTCTCCCTGCTGCTATCCACCTGCCCAACCATTCCTCTTGTCTAAATTATCGTCAGAGTCTGTTTCTGTCCTTGCCCCCAGACCTCCTGCAGTCTGTTCTCAGCTCCACGATCAGAGTAAACACTGTTAAAATGTACTCCATTAGCGCCAACCCCCACACTGGTTCCTGTCTCTTCAGAGTTAAGTCTCCAGTCCTTTCTTTGATGTACACAACCCTGCATAACTCACCCACCACCTCCCTTTCCCCACCTCACTCTGTTCCAGCCACCCGGCCTCCTTGCTGTTGCTGAGACATGCTGGGCATAGCCCACCTCAGGGCCTTTGCCCATGCTGCTCCCTCTGCCTGGAAAGTTCTGTCCTGATATCCACACGGCTCCTGCCCGCACCTCCTTCAGGTCTTTGCTCCAATGTCATTTTCTCAGTGAAGTCCTCTCTGACCACTCAAATCCTGTAATAACCACCCCTCCTGCCCCTGATACTTCCCCTCCTGGCTTTGTGTCTCCCTATAGCACTTACCACCATCTGACTTTCTATTTTTCTTTTTTCCTTTTTTTGGGGGCCGCACTGCACAGCTTGCAGGATCTTAGTTCTCTGACCAGGGATCAAACCCGGGCTCCTGGCAGTGAAAGCCTGGAATCCTAACCACTGGACCGCCAGGGAATTCCCCTATTTTTCTTATTGATTTGCTTATTACCTGTCTCCCTGCACTGGGATGTCAGCCCACAAGGGCGGGGACTTTGGTCTGTCGGGTTCACTGCTCTGTCCCCAGCACCTTGCACGGGACCTTGTACATAGTAGGTGCTCAATAAATAGTTATTGAATAAATAAACAAATTTATCCAAATGGGAGCTCCGGGGAAAGACAGAGTAACCAGACTTAATATTAACTCAAAGGCCTATTTCAAGTTTTCAGAAAGGAACCTGGCCTGGATGGGGGAGGCAGGCATATACTGAGTTTCTTCCAAGGGGGACAGTCAATACCAAGAAAGGTCTAGAGGCTTCCTGGTCCCACCCCTCTCCCTGTTACATCCCAGGGAGGTGGGTCCCCAGCCCATTTCTTACCAGTCAGCATCTCCATCCCGTAACCGGAATCTTCCGAGGGCACATGTCCAGGCATCGAGTCTGTCATTTCCTCAGAGGTTGGGGAAGGGTCTGGAGGCAAAACTCCAAATGACAACAGCATCTTCTGTCTGTCCCACCCTGTCACGGTCCCTCAGGGACCTCCCAGCTCAGCATGCCCACAGAGCAGGACCCTTAAGGAAGCTGCACCCTGGACTCTGGGAGGGTAGCTGTGCCAGAGGACAGCAGGGGGCCTGGAGCCTGTGGTTACCCCATACTGAGCCTCCAGATGACAAGTACATGCCCCTCTTCACAGATGTGGAAACTGACACTCAGAGGGACCCAGGTCTGGAGTCAGACTCAGATCCTCTTACTCCAATGACCTTTTCTTCTCCCCCGCAGCCTCTCAAATCCCAGGGAAGCCAGGCCAGAGAGGTGAAGGCTGGGGGGAACTTTAGGAAGGTCAGAGCTGAGACCTGACCCCCAGCCCAGAGGGCAGATGTGGCTACAGAAAGCACACACAATGCTGCACCCTTTCACGATCAGACCAGAGAAACAGCGGCCTGGCGACCCCTTCTTGGCCGGGGCAGGTGCTCCAGAGACAGAACAGGACAGCCCGGGAGGGGACACGGTGGTGCTCGACCCCTGTACCTTCAGGCGGGGGTGGCAGGATCAGCCCTTACCTGGGACAGTGACCTGAATGATATCTAGATCCTCTGGCTCAATTTTGATGGGTCTCAGCCCACCCAGCTCCCCAGAGGTTCCTGTGAGGGGGAAATGAGGAATCTGGTCAAGTGTGGCCGTGAGCTCAGCCGGGCAGGGGAGTCATTCTTGAACATTCTCCTGTCTGTGACTTGTTAGTAGTGCCAAGAAAAGTCATGTCAGCCCTGGTGTCTGAGCTATAGGTAGATACAACGTATAGACCTGGCAACTGAGGCCTGCATCGCCAAGGATGTGGAGGCAGAGGTGATACCCGAATCCAGGTCTCCCACAAAGCCACCCACATCCCACCTGCCCCTCCCGGCCCCCAGCGAGCTCCCATCATGCTCTGCGGCCTGGGGGAGGGTCAGGGGACAGGGGTGGACGGAGGACATTCATGAATACCCAGGCTCGTGGTCTGAGCCGGCCTCCTCCCCAGAGTTGCTGAGTGGGGCTGGTGGACGCCCTCCCACCCCAGACACGCGCAGTGGGATCCAGCTCCTCACCTGGCCCACAGTCTTCAGAGAGACTGCTTTTGTCCGACCTGTGGGAAGGAAGCCGAGAAATGACATGGCATCAGCCCCAGCTTTCCCCCTCCAAGCAGTCAGGGGCCCACGGCGGCTGCCAATTCAAAATGCACCCCTGACCACATCTGCTCCCATCCCAGCGGGATCCACGCCACTCCCCTCCTACGCCAGCAATACTCCCAGTGCCCCGTCTCCCAGACAGCAGTCTCCTGGCTGCCCCAGCCGAGCTCCTGATCTGTACCCTGGGGTGACATGCTGGGCGTCCACCTTGCCCACCAGCTGGGAGCTCCTGAGGCCTGAGACTGGCCAGTCTAGGAGCCCCACCACTTAGTGCAGTGGGGGGTTGATCAGTGCTTGTTGGGGGCACTGAGAGCTGTAGGGACCACCCGCCTGGAGAGGGTTCAGGAGTCTGGGGAGGGGCTTGGGGAGTGAAGCTGGGCAGGACCCTGGGATGGAGAATTCGGTTCATTCATAGAACACTGTCGGGGAGGCCTGGGCTGGACATGGGGATTCCGGGATAGATGGCCCATCCCTGGCCCCCAGGAGCCCAGGGCCTGGGTGGGGGGCACTGGTGAATGGCGACCAGGCCATGAGCTGAGTGCGAGGCCTTGTGGACATGCAGGGCAGATTCCTGACCTAGTCTGGGTGCCAGGAAAGGCTTTTCAGACTAGATAACATATGGCTAGATCCCAAGGGGTGACAAGAATCCTCCAGGTGGAAGAAAACTGGCGAAATCTCTGTTCTCCTTCTGGGTCCCTTTAGATTCTCCCTGGCCCACAGTGGGGTGAGGCGTACAGGTGCCTGTGCGGGATAACCCTGTGCAGGGTGTCCAGGTGGAGTGAGACGCTGGGCCCAGCATCCTCCAGCCAGCCCTAGGCCTCGCTCCTCCCTGCACAGCTGGCGCAGAGCCGGGGTGTGGCCTTACCGAGCAGTCCCAGCCAGGTCTAGGACGGCAGCACGGGAGACCTCCGCAGAGATGTCCTCGGGCGGGCTGGCTGGCTCCAGCTTTGTGGGGTCTTTGGTAAACTTGTTCCCTGGGGGGAGAGCCGGGGAGGGGCAGGGTGGTCAAGGCGAAGGTTCTCCAGCCTCCACTGCCTGCGTGGCACCCAGCAGGGGCCTCTGGGGGAAGCTCCTGGGGGCACCCCTCAGGTGTGGTCTGGCCTCTGTCCCTCCTTCTTGTGGCCTTCATGTCCAGCCAAGCCAGGAAGGGGTCCAGGGAGAGATGCCTCCCCTGGGATGAGGAATAAGGATGCCGGGGATCTCAGAGGATTTGGCAGGAGGAAGAAGCCAGAAACGGCTGTCCTGACCTCAGGACAGGGGCTATGCTATTGGGGCTGAGGGAGCCCTTGGGAAAGGGACCGAGTCCCGTCCAAGGCTGTACCATGGGACCATTCTCTCGTTTAGTTATCCCAGGAACCCAGAGGATGGTGCTCTTATCTTTTCACAGATGTGGAAACTGAGGCCCACATGACCGTGCCCAAGGTCCCAAAGCTGGGGGGAGGTAGGGCCGGTATTGGGACTCAGATATGTTGCACCCCAAGATCCGTGCTCCCTTTGCTGCACCTGGCAGAGCCCGCCTCTTCCTCCTGAGAGGCAGGCCACCCACTGGTCATGGCCTGGGCACTTCGGTTTGCATCTAGACCCCAGTGCTCACTAGCTAGACTTCAGGGAAAAAACCAGAACCCACTTTATAGGACTGTTGAAAACTAAATTAAATTAAAATTAAATATGCTAACAGCTTAGGAGAGTAGCCATCACATGTTAGTATTCAGCAAATGTTAGCTTTATTATTCCCCATCCAGGGCTTCCCATGTCTGGAGGGGATGTCCTGACAGTCTGTCTGCACCTGGGAGCTGGGGCCCCCGGATACAGAAGCCACACCCAGGCTCCCTCGGGTCCGGTGTGGTGGCAGCTCAAGCACTCTTGGGGGCATCAGCTTGGTGGCTTCAGAACAGACTAGACAGTACCCACACATACCTGTGAAAATTCGCTCATCGAACATCCTGGGGAGAGAGGAGAGATGGGCATGAGAGGGGAGCCGGCCTCCAGGTCCCCTCAGTGATGGTCACTCAAGCCCCACGTGCATGGCTGCAGACCTGGGCACCGGGCTGGCCTCACATGGGGGCAGAAGAGGGCACGGTCCGGAACAGCCAGATACCCCCAAACAACCAGACATCCCGAACCATTTCTCCACAGCCAGGGAAGGCACTGGCCAGCCCCTGTGGGGGTCCCGGAGGGTCCAACCTATTCATCTCAACAACCCAGGTTGGGGGGCGGGGCTTCCTCCGGCCCTGAGCTCTCCTCGGCCACAGCTGGCGGATAACTCACACCCCTTTCCCACCAGGGCTCCGCAGCCTTTACCCACCACCACCTGTGTCTCAGCGACAGGCAAGGGGTAGGCCCTGCTCCCAGGAAGCTCTCTGTCGATGGCACAAGCCAGGAGCATTCCAGATCACAGCCTCACAGCGTGACATGTGGGACCCCTCCGGTTTGCCTCAGAAGCCAAGGGGACCCAAGCAGGGAGGGGGTCAGAAAAGACTTCACAGAGTTGGGGATGGCGAGCCCAGGTAGGAGGGCTGAGAGGTTGTCCAGGTAAAGGCACAGGGAGGGCTGGCAGCTCCATTTGGCCGGCTGGAGGCGTCCTGTGGGAGGTGACCAGTCTTCAGTGCTGTGCCCAGGTATGTGGTCTCTACACCGTGGGCAACGGGGAGCCCCCAGGAGGCATGGCACTCAGATCACTCCATCACCACACAGAGGATGGCTTGGAGGGGGGATAGCTTGGAGGGGGGATGGCTAGGGGCCCAGGGGCCATTTGGGGACTCCTGAGTCATCCTGATAAGACACCCGGAGCTCTTATTCCTGGAAAACGAGGATGGAGTAAAGGTCAGCGAGGGAGCTGGGATCACCTGGCTGCCTACCTGCAGGGCTGCTGTTCTTTCTGCTCTGCTCCCAGACCCCACCAGGGTGGCTCCCAGCGGGCTGGGGAGCCTCAGGCAGCTGGTCTGGGGGCCTGCAGCAGAGCCTGTGTGCCATGGAGCGGCTGGACAAGGGGACAGGGCTTTGGCCACTAAACTGGCACCCCCAGAGGCGACATGGGACAAATGAAGTCCCGCTTGTCTGAGTCCAAATACAAGGGGGCCGACAGTGCCCAAGCCGGGCCCAGAGGGAAATTCAAACAGAGGCGAAAAGGTCAGTGACAGAAGGTAGAGCGTGTGGGTTACCAGGGCAGTGAGACCCCAGGCACGGCATCCTGTTCTTATTCTGAGAGGCGCAAGCCTCCCCCACTGTTCCTGGAGGTTCATGCTCGTCTGGGTCCCCCAAGGCCGAGAAGCAGCCACAGCGAATAATTCTGGAGAGAACTGGCTTCCACTCTGAGGCACGCTTCCTCAGCTCCACCCAGTGACGGGGAGGCTCCCAGCATTAACAGCAGGTTTTATTATTTATGGTTATATTTACTTATCAGGGAGCACAAGGGAGGGGGTGTGGCACCTTGGCCTGCAGTTCCTAGTGGAGTTGGCGGGCGGGGAGTGGGGGAGACAGATGACAGGGAGAAAGTCTGATCTGACGTGGCTCCAATGCTGTGACAGACACCCTCATGGGCTGCCCGGCCCGGAAGGCCCACCTGATGAGCACTGAACAAGGGTCGCTGTTGCACATTGCAGAGTTCTAGGACCCCCCCCAGACACTTTTCCCTCTGAAGTCCTCCCTTAGGTAGAACCGACACATGTGAACTCAGAGCCTCTCGCTCTGGGCTTGTGTCCTGGTAGAAACCGGGGATTTAGGGGTCAGGGCTGGGCATGACTGGGGACCCAGGGGCCAGGAAGCCCCCTTCCACTAATAACAAGACCCACAGGCTTTGTCAAGGGGCTTCTCCCCTTTGTCAGGAGAGCACCCTGACCTCCCCCCCACTGCAGACACCTGGGCTGGGGTGGCAACTCCCCCTCCTGGCTGCTTCCTAAGCTCTCTGTTCTCTGACTCCCTTCTGCTAGGACGATCGCAAATGTGATCTCAAATGTGTCTCCCTGACGAGGCTGGGATGTGCAACAGTGAAAATGCACTGGGGCTCAGAAAGGAGCAGCCTCTGTTCTAAGCACCTTGCTCACATCCGTGTAGTCTCCCATCAGCACCATGGGGCCTGAACAATCATTAGCCGCATTTTATTTTATTTTATTCTTTAGCCACACGGGGCAGCATGTGGGATCTTAATTACCCCACCAGGGATCGAACCCATGCCCCCTGCAGTGGCAGCGCAGAGCCCTAACCACTGGACCGCCAGGGAATTTGCCTCATTAGCCCCATTTTATAGACGAGGAAAGTAAGGCAGAGCAGTTGAGTAACTTGCCCAAGGACACACAGCTGGAAAATGGTAGGGCCAGGATTCGAACCCGGGTTGTCAGCACTGATTAACTACTTCTCTATACGTGAAGGAGATGAGGTCAAGGGAGAAGACTCGCGTTTATTGAGCATCTATTTCATGCCAGGTATGTTATGTCTACCTCCTCATACTATGTTGAGAAAAACCTGAGGAATAGGGCATCATTGTCCCTATTTTTACAAATCAGGAAACAGGCTCAGAAGAGAAGCGCTAGTCAAGGTTTTCACGTGCTGTGTGGCTTCAAGCCCAGTCGGCCTGATGCCAAGCCTCCTCCTGCAGGAAGCCCCACAGGCTTGCTGCTCAGATGCCATCGAGTCTACACCTGGAAACATGCTGTTTGATGCTCCCAGGACTCATCGCAGGAGTGACCACCCCCCATGACTCGCGGTAGCCCCTGGGGGCAGATGGGGACTGTGCCTGCTGTTTCGTAAAGTCCTCAGTAGAGCTCAGTGAAGGGCTGGGCCTGCAGGAGGCGCCTGGCAAATACTAGTGAAGGATTAAACGACCTACAGTTTGGATAGAGGGAGATGAAGGTCAGCCACAGTGAGGACTCAAACACCACGGTCAGGAATGTAAGGGGTCACTGGGATACCCTTGCTGCTTTCTGCTCTCCTAGCCTCCTCCCTTGCTACCAGGAGTCAACTGAAGGAAAAGGACTTAGGCAGCAGCAAGAGAGACTTAAGCTAGACAACAGGAGGCACTACCTGACAGAAGGCCAAATGATTTTGTTTTTGGCCCCGCCACGCCACTCGGTTTGCGGGATGTTAGTTCCCCAGCCAGGGATCGAACCCAGGCCCTCAGCAATGGAAGTGCAGAGTCCTAACCACTGGACCGCCAGGGAATTCCCTCGAATGATTTCAAATCCACCTCCAGAATGATTTATCAAGTGGGACCCCTGGTAGAGGTTGAGAGGGAACAGAGGTGGCTCAGATGTGGTCCCACTGCCGCCAGTGATCAGGGTGATGGGGGGCTGGTGGGGACGCGGATGGGGGGAAGAAGCCATCTGCTGCGGAAGGGGGAAATTCTTTCCGACTGAGGACAGGGGAGGGCTTCTAGACAGAATAGTGAGCCTTGAAAGACAGGACAGGTGGGGAGGGTGGGGAGCAGCTCCAGGCAAAGGAAAGGGCTTCAGTGATGGCTGGAGGCACGTGAGGAGGCAGGAGTTCAGAGAAACAGGAGGGAAGGCGGAGCGGCACTAAGGTGGGCACGGTGGCTGCTGACGGGCTGGAGTGTGGTACCCTGGGAGCCGCTACACCGGGGCTCACGGAGAGTGGGGGAGCGGGGAAGGGTTCTGAGCAGGCGTGCCCCACAGTCAGAGCTGACTCTCAGAGTCACCTCCCTCGGTGGCAGTGAGATGCCCGCCCAGCTCCCTGGCCACCCTCAGCCTCCTCTGCTGGCAGCCCCAGCCTCTAACGTGGGGATCCCAGAGTCCATCTGAGTCCTCTCCACCTTTTCTCTTTTTTTTTTTCTTTCTTTTTTTGTTTTTGGCCACGTTGCATGGCTTGCGGGATCTTAGTTCCCTGACCAGGAATTGAACCCGGGCCCTCAGCAGGCAAGAGTGGAGTCCTAACCACTGGACCACCGGGGAATTGCCCCTCTCTTCTCTTCTCTATTTCTCTCCTGCCCGTGATCCCTTCCTGGCCCACGCTGCCAACTCTCAGATTTTTATCTCTAACTCCCAGACCTCCCTCCCGAGCTTCTGACCTCTCAGCTGGGCTTCTGAAAAGTCCATCTCCTGATCTCCTCCAAGGTGAACTCACTCAGAAACATGGGGGTGACCCTTCCTCCCCACTCCCCTCCCCACCTGCACGGTCCACTCACCAGCACACCCCATCACCGCTCAGATTCCACCCCCAACCCAGCCGCTCTCTCCCTGTGCCCACCACGCTGGCCTGGCCCACGGCTGCAGCAGCTTCCTTGCCAGTCTCCTGCTTCTGCTCTCTAGGGTCCGTTCTCCCCCAGCAGCCAGGGGGCCAGGCAGACCCCAGCTCTGGCATCCAGCAACCCTGCAGAGGTCCTTCCCAAGGCTCAGAACAACTCCACGCTCTCAGGGTCAATCCCCACCCTCTTGCACCCCAGCCGTCTGGGCTGCTCACTGAGGTCAATTCTTCTGCCCAGACACTGCCCAGCTGGGTGCAGGTGGCCCTTCTCAACCTCCCAGCTCTGGCTTAACCAAGGGGACCTTCTCTCAGAGGCCCCCGGGCCACCCTAAACAGGTCTCCTCCTCACCCACCCACCATTTTTCTCTCTCCTATTACCCTGTTTATTTCCTAAGCTCTAACAAGTTAGATGGCCTGAGTCCAAATTTGGACAAGCACTTTCATCCATCCATCCTTTTATTCCACAGATATGGACTGGCATCTCCTGCATGCCAGGGACTGCTGTGGGCGCTGGGGATTCAGCCACGAGCCACACAGTCCCTGCTTACAGTCTAGGGCAACAAACAATCGAGCAGGCGCGTGGGCGCGTGCACACGCTGGGGGCACGCCCTCGGTGGGCTCCCAGAATGGATGCCTGGGAAGGGCCCGATGCAGGCAGTGCTGCCGGAGGCAGGGGGCTGGACGGCATGGCCTCTGGCCCCCTCCCTCTCTAACTATTTAGGAGGAAGCAATCCCAGGAAGCCTGGCATTGCCTGGGGATGCCTGCTCGCTGGTGAGTCCGGCCAGCTGTGAGGACAAGGCCCCCTGTAGGAGTTGGGAGACAAGGCTGGGGGGTGGGTGGCAGCAGGCCGGGGGGAAGGGGCTGCAGTTCCAGAGCCCATAGTGCTCTGCCTTCTCCCGCCCACCCGCACCTGCACCAGGGAAACTGGCCACCTAGGAGGACAGGAAAGGTGGACAAACTACCAGCAGGCAGGGTAGTCCGATGGGAGGTGCAGAAAGGGAGAGGCTGGCCCAGCCCCACCTGAGCTCAGGTGGGCTCCTCTCTGAAGGGAGGTAAGTACAAAGGCCTCAGGTCTTCTTTAGTGGCAGGAAAACACCTCTAAGAACTTAGCCAGCGCCTACTCGGGTCAGGCACTGTGCCTCCATTTTTCCATTCAATACTCAAAAGAGGCCAGAAGGAGGAGGCCACGGGGCCCTTCGTTCCGCTCCTGACCCCTGTTGCTTCCCCAGGGCCCTGCCTCGTGCCTGCTGTCGCCCCCTTGCCCAGCCCTGCCCCCGTGCACCCCACCTCCTACCTCTTAATGACAAAGTGGATGCTGTGCCGCTCCTCCAGGATCCGCTTCAGCTTGGGGACCCCGTAGGTGCAGGGGCGCTTGAAAGGGATCTTGTCCGGGATGCCCACGATCTCCACAGCCTCCGGGTCGCAGGCGATCTTCCTGTAGGGGACGGGGACCATGTGGTCCAGGCCCAGGGCTTCCGCTGGAAGGGCAACGGCAAGGCTGAACGCGGGATGGAGGCTGCGGGACATGCAGGGCCCCAGGGCCTGGTCATCACCACCTCCCACCTCCCAGGCACCACTCTGGCCACTCAGCAGCCAGAGGGATCCTCCTGAAACACCAAATACATCACTACTCTCTTAAAAACTGCCCATAGGCTCCCCTCCCACTCAGCGATGGCCAAAGTCCTACAAGGCCCTACGTGACCAGGACCCCATCACCTCTGGCCTTATCTTTCACCCCTCTACTTGCTCACCCCAGTCTCTCTGGCCTCCTTGGTGCTTCCCTAACACGCCAAGCGCGCACTCATCCCAGGGCCTTTGCACCTGCTCTTCTGTCTAGGCAGACACTCGTCTTCCAGATCACCATACTCTTCCCTCCCTCCCTCTCTCCATTCAAGCATCTGCTCAAAAGTCACTTCACCAGCCTAAAACAGCCCCCTCCATCCCTCCCTAGCCCACCCTGCTTTGTTTTTCATCCCACATTTATCATAATCTGATGTTACAAACATATTCACTGTGCGTTGGTTCACTGTCTGGAACCTAAATAGGGCAGGACACGTAGTAGCTGCTTCCTGCATATTTGGGAGTGAATGAGCGGCTGAGGGAAGCTTCCAGGCTGGAGGTGGACTCTCGGCAAGATGCTCCCAGTTGTACAGGTGTGCCCTTTCCTCCAGGGAGGGGCCCAGCACTCTGCTCACTCGTCAGTGACAGGAGACACCGCTGGAAGCCGACAGCTTTGTCAACAGCAGTGTAGACAGAACCCGAGCTCAGGAAGTAGCTACTTGCTCTTTTCCTCCAAACCATTAGGTGCGGTCCTGTGCCATTTCAGTCACTCATACACCCCAGCTCCTCCTTTTCATTCATTCACTCACCAAATACTTCTTGAGCACCTACTATGTGCTTGATGGTACTTTCATGGGGCCCCAAGGCCTGGGAGGCGAGCTGAGCTGGGTGTCCCCTTCACTCCTGCCTCTCCCAAGGGTCACTCCAACCTGTCCCAAGGGTTCCACGTCTCCTCACTGTTCCTCAGGCCCCTCCCCATCTGGCCTGGCTCCTCGGGCCACACCAGGATGTGTCTGTGTTCTGACAAGTGCCAGCCCACAGCCGGACCCCTGCAGTCATGCCAGGACCGGGGCAGGGCAGAGTCGCCTGCCTGTGGCCCTCCCTGGGGCACCGCCAAGATTGCTTTTCTGTTGATGCGGCCCAGGCCTGCGTTGGAGGCTTTGGCAGCCAGGTCTCACTGTGAAGTCACACTTAGCTCATCGTCTAATTAAACCCTCACCATCTCAGCAGCCGTCAAACCATCTCTTCCCCCGAACCCCAGCATCACCAGCCACCCCCCAGCCCCAGCACCTGAGCGATGGGCTCTTGGCTTCTTCAAGTCTACGTGAATCCACCTCCCCTCGGGTTCATCTGACTTGCTAGGCCTGTCTTTTCAGCCCAGGGCACAAAAGCTCCAGCCCGCCCAGGCTCCAGCTGCTGCCCACTTGGAAGAGGAGGATGGAGCCGCCACGCACAATCCTTAGACCCTGGTGTAATCTCAACCTCCCCCCGGGTGACAGAGACACTGAGGCTTCCTCAAGGCTGGGGCTCCCCCCATGTCTTTTCTGTTTCTTTTTCCCCCCTCTGCACCCCCAGCAACATCGTGGGCCCACTTGGCCCGGAGCCGGTAGCTGAAAGGGCAAACCAGGAGCAGGACCTGCTCGTCTTGGATCTGCAGGATGGTTCAGGCTGCCAAACATCCCCACCCCCGCCACAGGAACCCCCCAGTACTCATGGGGGTGGGGCGGCGAGCGCAGCTTCTCCCCAGGGCAGCGGAAGGGACAGCTCAGAGGGAGCTCTGGCCTGAGGAGGGGTAAGGTCTCAACCACCCCAAGCCTGACACTCCTCCTTGGATTTGGCCGCGGTGGTGGGCCCAAGTGCCGACCTCTAGGAAAGGCTCAACATTCTGGAAACATCCAGCACTTACGACAGACTGGAAGACTGGCAGCTGTCATGCCCGCAGCAGTGGGGCAGAACCCACCCAATGTGGACAGAGCCAGCCCTCCCCAGCTCCCCTCTCCCCACTCCCCGCCCTGCTCACACCTGTCTAGGGAGGGAGGGGAGAAACTTGGGTACAGACAGCCCCCTGTAGTACGGGGCCTCACTCAGCCCCACCCCAACCAGGATGGCCCAGCCCACCAAGCCCACATGACCAAGCCTCCCAGGCCCCAGGGTGGATCAAAGAACACCTCCTCCATGAAGCCTCCCCTGACTCCCCAAGCCTATCAAGAAACCTCACCTTCCTCTGAGCCATCCTCCCCTTCTGAGGGACCCCACCCCTGCACGTTACTACATACTCAAACGTACCACTGTACACCACTGTGTGTACTGCAGACCCACCTTCAGCTACTTGCTGAAGCACCTTGAGACCAGAGTTGGTCTGAGTGCCTGGCACAAGGTAGGGAGCTCAAAACGCGATTAGAGGGACTTCCCTGGTGGTGCAGTGGTTAAGAATCTGCCTGCCAATGCAGGGGACACGGGTTCGAGCCCTGGTCCGGGAAGATCCCACATGCTGCGGAGCAACTAAGCCTGTGTGCCACAACTACTGAGCCTGCACTCTAGAGCCCGCGAGCCACAACTACTGAGCCCACGTGCCACAACTACTGAAGCCCGTGTGCCTAGAGCCTGTGCTCCTCAACAAGGGAAGCCACCACAGTGAGAAGGCCGTGCACCTCAAGGAAGAGTAGCTCCCGCTCGCCACAACTAGAGAAAGCCCGCATGCAGCAACGAAGACCCAAGGCAGCCAAAAATAAATAAATTAAAAATAAAATTAAAGAAAGAAGACCCAACGCAGCCAAAAATAAATCAATTAATTAAAAAAAAAAAACCAAAAACGCAATTAGAGGGTTGGAAACATCCCCCACTCCTGGGAGGGGACAGGGGCTGGAGGCTGAGCTCATCACCAATGGCCAATGGTTAAATCAATCACACCCACTTAATGCAACCTCTGTAAAAACTCTAACCGAGGGGGTTCAGAGAGCTTCCACGTGCCAGGAGGCTGGTGCACCCTAGGCTCCACGGGGACAGAAGCCCCTGTGCTCAAGACCCTTCCGGACCTTTCACCATGTACCTCTTCATCTGTATCCTTTGTAATAAACAGGTCAAGAGAAGCAAAGTGTTTCCTCCCTCAGTTCTGTGAGCCATTATGGAAAACTGCCGAACCCGCGGAGGGGGGTCCTGGGAACCACGGTGTGCAGCCAAATTGGATGGAAGTGGGGGTACCCTGGGGACCCACTACCTGTGACTGGCATCTGAAGTGGGGTGCTGCCTTGGGGCACTGAGCCCTTCACCTGGGGAGGGGTCTGTGTAACTCCAGGGAGTTAGGGTCAGAATTGAATCGAGTTGTAGGGCCCCCAGCTGGTGGCCACAGAGAACTGGAGGGTTGCGTGGCGTGGAAAACCCACACTCCTGCTGTCAGAAGTTTTGTGAGTAGAGAGAGAGGCTTTTTCGTAGCCAAGCAGGAGGGGAGGGAGGGCAGGGAGGGCAGGGAGGGCAGTGAAGCCCTACCCCGGCACGTCTGGTCTGCTCATGGTGAGAAAGCCAATGTTAGGCAGGGAGACTGGCCATCTCCAGGGCATCCAGCGAGCGTCCGTGGACTCCCAGGGCAGTGCTCTCCCCTGACCCGCACATGTAGGCGGCCCGGGACCCTCCTCTCTGTCCCTGCAGCTCTGTCCCTGCAGCTCTGCCCCTCCCCCCAGCGCCCTCCCTTGGTCCCATCGTGCAGAGGGGCTGCCCCAGAGAGGGGCTTCGCGATTCAAGTGGGGTTCAATGACATCACGCCTGCGTGATGAGTGATCCGTGGGTACCTGCATCATCTCCGCAGTGACTGAGAGCCACCCACCCTGGCCAGAGCCACGCTGTGTCTGACCATTGAGCGGGGCTTATAGACGGAGCGCCACAGAGGCTGAGCGAATAAGTGAGAGTGAGCGAGGACTGCTGAGGGGACAAAGGAGACCAGGTGTGGGAGGGCACTTGGGGGTCCCAGGACCCAGAGCGGGAAGGGCTTACAGGTCCATCTGGTCCAGCCCCTGCCGTCTAGCCGAAGAGTGGCCACACTTTGCACTTGGCTGAAGCTCTACCACATGGAGGGCACCCCTGCCCCAGTTACCACCTGTGTCTGCTGCCCAGAGTGCAGTGAGCCGACACGTGCTCTGAGCTCGGCTCTGTCCTGGGTGCTGGGGGCACAGAGGGGCCGGTGCTGGCCTGGCTTTCGCGGGGACAGATACAGACAAGGTGCATCACGTGTGCGACGTGCAACAGAGAGGAAACCATCAGAGCTTTAAGAGCTGAGTCTTGAAGAACAGGTAGGAGTCTGCCCGCAATACGTGCAAAGGGCACGCTGGGCAGGGGGCACGGCACGGGCAAAGGTGAGGAGGCAGGAGCCAGGGTGGTGCGTGGGGGACTTGCAGGCACAAAAGGCCAACAGCCGTTTTCCCGGATGGTCGCCACCGCCCCCCCAAGCGGCCCGCCTCCCACAGGTGAGCCAAGGTCTGGGGCTTTGCCATCAGTCCCGCCCCCTGGAGAATCTGGAAGGGAAATATTGACACAACCACCCCCTACCCAGACAGGAGATGACATTTCCGTTGACGGCGCGTGGTGCCAGCATATGGCTCCCACCGTCATGTTGGGGAACACGAGTGATTGCCACATAATGAGATGCTCAGTGCGCTGCTGGGGCCACACCACGGGCCGCGCCGCCCACTCACCATATCTGCTGTTAAACAGGATCTGCACACACTCCCGGAGCGTGTTGATGTCCTCGGTTTCTTTTATGAAGGCGTCCCACTTCTCTATCAAAACACAGGAGGTACAAGTGAGGGCCCGTCGGAGCAGGGACCCCATGGCTTGGCTGCCTCTTGCCTCTCTGTCCACCCCCATAGCAGTAGATATTGCTCAGGCTCAGCCAGTCCATCCTGGGCCTCTCCTGAGTCTTGACCTTGAAAACCTAACCCTCATGCTTTGTGCACCCGGGGTCTCACCCAGCTTTGGCCCTGTTGGAGTCCCTCGAACCCTCAGCCCTGCTGGCCTCTCCCATAAAACCAAAGCCTCTGCTTCAACTTAATATTAATAACTAGAGCGATCATTTGGTTCATTAAAATTATAAAAGGAACATCTTTAATTTATTAAGTACTTATCTGTGCTAAGCACTTAATATGTATAATATCCTACTTAATCCCTCAGGACAATGTGCGGAAATAGATATTATTCCCATTTTGCAGGTGGGAAAACCGAGGCTCAGAGAGGCTGAGTAACTTGCCTGAGATCACCCAGCTAGTATCTGGTGAGATTCTATCTCTGCTTGTATCTCTTGCCCACCACGGCCTCCCACCATGCCGTTCTGCCTGGACATCCAGGTCCCCTCCCTGCCTGGGATGCAGCTTGTTTGTGGCAGTGGTGGTCTCCATTTTTTTTTTTTTAAATTTATTTGGCCGTGTTGGGTCTTGGTTGCTGCGCACGGGCTTGGCGCACGGGCTTAGTTATTCCACGGCATGTGGGATCTTCCTGGACCAGGGTTCAAACCTGTGTCCCCTGTATTGGCAGGCGAATTCTTAACCACTGCGCCACCAGGGAAGTCCCGAAACTAGGTTTCTTAAAGAACCTTTCACTGAAGGTGAGGCTGAGACCTCCATAAGGCAAAGTTGCTGGGAAGTCTCACTACATCCCTTTTTGGTACAAATGAATCCCAAACTTTCTGGTTCTCTGTACTGTGTGGTACTTTTAAAATCTGTCTACATATTTTTTTGACCCTTGTTCCTTCATGAGGTGGAGCTTAATTCCTCTCTCTCCCTTGGATATGAACTGGACCAAGTTCCTGACTTCTAATGGGTAGGATATGGCAGAAGTGACAGTGATTTCTGAGGCTGGGTCATAAAAGACGTGGTTCCTTCCTTACTCTCTCTCAGATCACTAGCTCCAAGAAACCAGTCGCCACGTTTTGAGGACGCTTAAGCAGCCCTGAAGAGGCCCAGGTAGTAAGGAATAGGTATCCTGCCAACAGCCACATGGGTGAGCTGGAAGTGGATCCTCCAGCCCCAATCGAGCCTTCGGATGATCACAGCCCCAGCTGACATCCTGAGAAATTCTGAGCCAAGACCACCCAGCTAAGCTGCTCCTGAGTTCTCACCCACAGAAACCGTAAGGTATAAATGCTTGTCATTTTAAGCTACGTTTGGGGGCAATTTGGCATGCAGCAATATGTAACTGTTATATATTGGCTTCACTCTGGTTTCACTCACAAGTCCCTTGTGCGGTGCCATTCCTCCTTTCTCTCACAAAGACCCAGTGGACACACATCCATTTCAGTAATAAGCACCACCCCAGTCCTGGATCCCCGCTCTGGTCAGGGTGCTGCCACGGGCACTGTCCTACCTGACTTGTCATGGACGATGGAGAAGAGGATGCGCTTAGAGGCATGGACGTTCTGAATGAGAGGACCGCCAGGCCCAGTGGGCTTCTGTCCTGGACAAGGGAGCGGAAAGGTACAGGTTCCAGGTGGGCCCCAAGAGGGGTTCCCCAGATCTGGCCTGAGTGCACGGGCTGGGGCTCTGGGGTAACAGTCTCCCCCACCAGGGAGAACCCAGGACTGAGCCCTGTGATCATGAACTCAAGGCAAGTTCCCTGACCAGAGGCCCGAGACATTCTTTAGCAGAGTGTGCTCTCCGAATGGCAGATCGGGGAGGGCAGGACGTCCCAGGTCACACTTTACAGATGGGGACACTTGTTTCAGGCATATAAGTCCCAGCCCCCTGCTCAGCCCTCATGGCTGTGGAGGGGAGGGGGTGTCCTTTTTTCTCCTTCTCATAATAACAATAACAGTTAAGTATAACTTATAAGCACCTACTCTGTGCCAAGCACTGGACTCGGTGCTTTAATACAGAGGTTCTCAAACTTGAGCACCCGTCGGAAACACTTGGTAGACTCGTCAGTTTGCAGGCAGCTGGGGCTCACCCCGCCCCCAAAGTGCCAGATTCAGCAGGGCTGTGGCTGGGCCTGAGAATGTGCATTTCTAATGTGCTCTGTCATTTCATCACGATAACAGCCCAGCGAGACAGGTACTATTGGCATCTCCATTTTACAGATGAGGAAACTGAGGCTCAAACAGGTAGAGGTTTGCCCTGGGACACGTAGCCATTAAGTACAGGGGTCAAAATATGGACACAGGTCTTTCTCATGCCCAGCTGTTCCTTTTCTTATGCTTCCAGTACCCCTAATCCACACTGGGTGGAGGTAGTAGGTGCTCATTAAATGCGTGTACCTGATTAGCATGTCTACTCTCTCCCTCCATAGACTCCCGTGGGAGTCCTTTCGGGCATCTCTTGGTCCCAGGCAAGGATACTGTTCACAGATGACTGGGCAGAGGCCCGGGGTCTGACTGAGTCCAAGCTACCACGCCTTCTGTCCCGTCCCAGCTCCTTGCTCCGACGTGCCCCCTGCAGCCCTGAGCACCCCGACCTGCCCTGGGAAGCTGCCCCTGCATGAGTGACCTCTGTCCCACCCCCCCCACCCCCCAGACTCGGGAGTCCCAGCAGCAGCTTACCACAGCAGTCTGGGAAGTCTTGGGCAGTGGGGGCCTTGGGCTCAGGCCCGGGCCGGCCGAGGCCCAGGTCACTGGAGGCAAGAGGGCAGGCGGGTGCCTCCTGCTTGAGCTCCCGCGCGGTGCGGTTGGCAAGGGCGGTGCTGTACAGGAAGCTGGCCACGGACGAGGAGGTGGCGGCTGGGGGCAGGTCCTGGGGTGGCCCCTTGGGGGCCTGGCCGTGCAGGCCACAGTCCCGAGACCCCTTGGCTATCAGGGAGATGCCATTCAACTCCACCAGGGCCTTCGAGTCCCGCCCGCCATCCTCGAGCGGCCTGGGTGAAGGAAAGGACACAAGACAGCTTCATCCACCTGTCCCACCAGGGGTATGTCTTCCCCGAGCCCTCCCTCTGCAGAACACGACAGCCCGTGAAGTATGCATGACCAGTCCCCATTTTACAGGTCGGGGTGCAGGCCCGGGTGGGGGTGTGACGTGCCCAGGGCCACACGGCTGGGCCACCCAAGGACCTGGGCCCTGCCCCGTGGCCTCTGTGTCCCCTCTCCACCAATCACATCCTTTCAGCTGCAGCTGATCGCCTCGCACCCCCTAACGCATCGCTCGTGCACTGGCCGCGGTGCCCGAGCCCTGACGGGCCACGTTCAGCCCTCAGGCTGCTTCCTGGCTGCCCCAGAGATCGGTACCCTCCCCGGCCCAGCCTCCATGACCTCATGGCCCGTCAGTCCCTAATGGAGCCCTCGGCTGACAACCCAAGCAAGCACCCACGATGTGGCTTCCCGCCTCCATGCTTTTGCACGGGCTGTTCCTGATACCTGGAGTGCTACTGGTGCTATTTCTTCCCCAACCAAGCCTCTCTGCAACACAGAAGTCCCCCGGGGAAGACTTCCGTGACTCCACACCTGGCTCAGAGCATGCTCTGTGACTGAGTTTCTGCCTCACCTCTGCCATCGGACTGGGAGCTCTTAAAACCAGGGTTCCCTGTGGGAGTCTGAAGCCCCCTGCCCTCGGGCAGGACAAGCGGCCACGAGCGGCTGAGCCCGCACAGAAGCAGGTCATCGCCCGGCCCGGCCTGGCCCCCAGGGTCCAGCCACCAGGCCCCGGGCCGGCCGCTCCCATGCGGGCTGCCTCACTCACCTCTTGAGCTTGAAGCGGATCCGGTGGCTGTGCTCCAGGATGGCCATGAGGGCCTTGGGGTCATACTCGGCCGGCCTCCGGAAGGCCAGGCCCTCGGGCAGCCCCTGCACAGCCAGCAGCCCCGGCTCCCGGAGCAGCCTCTCGTAGGGCAGCGGCACCACGCTGGCCCGGCCCAGGGCCTCGCCTGTGGGAGGGGTCGAGGAGGGGGCCTAGTATGAGACGGCAGCCGGGCTGTGGTGAGCACGGGACGCGCCCCGGAGCTGGGGCCGCGCTGAGTGACGCACTGTGGTGCCGGATCCCCAGGAATCAGGACCCCAGAGGCCCCTTCACTGCAAACCTCCCACAGAATAAGCCCCTGCCGGCGGTGAGGGGGGCGGCAGGGGCTGTGGACAGGGGCCTGCAGCCTGCACCTGAGGGCTGGGGCTGCCCCATCGAGGGGGTTCCTTGCTTCCCCCGCCATTCTCCTCTCTGGGCATCTGGGTGGAGGGGAAAGCAGGCCCCGGGGCTGCGAGCAGCGGGTAAGGAGAGAGGGGTGAGGGAGAGAAACTGCAAGAAAACAGCCACAGGAAGGAAGGGAAAAGGAAAGCGAGGGAGAGGAGGGCAGGTAAGGAAGAGAGGAATGGAGAGGAAGCAGAAGAGAGAGGAGACAGGATGAGAAGCTGCTGAGCACGAGGGAAGGGGGGAGGGGAGGGAGGGCCGAGCGTCTGGGCTCACAGACATCTGCTGCCTCCCACCTGGAGCCAGAAGGAAGCCCCTCCCCTCATAATCACCTCTGATTCTGCCCGAGGCAGGCAAGGGGGGTCAGAGCAGAGTGAGCAGGGGTGCAGGGGGCTCTGGGCGTGAACCCTGCATCTGGCAAAAGCGTCTGCAGTGGCACAGCCAACCATGCGTGACAAGTCCTCCCATCCCCGGGGCCAGCATGCCCACCAGGGCCTCCGGGCCCCCTACCCCTCTTGGCCTCCTCCTGACATCTAGACAACAGCAGGAGTCCCCCCACCCCACCCCGACCTTTGCTCCACAGAACCAAAGGCTGCATTAGGGAAAGGAATAAAGCAAATTAGAAATCATGGGGTGGGACCCTTAGGGACAGAAGGGACCCGCATGAGGTCACCCAGGGAGTGTGAAGGTCACCACTGGGCCAGAGACTCTGCAACCTGACACTTCCCAAGGGAGACCAGGCCTGCCTGTCCCCTCCCCTCTTCCACCCCAAAGGTAGTACTTGGCTGGGCAGTTAGCCTTCACTCAGTCATTCAACAAACACCCTCTGAGAGCCCACTGTTGCTGGGCTCTGAAGTGCAGGCTAGGAACAGCAGAAAGAGCAGATACAGTCCCTGATCCTGGAGAGCAACTGGACGAGTGAGGACACAGGGCATAGTGGGTGCCCAGAGGAGGCCTTAACCAAGCTCAGAGCTGGGGGCTTCCTGGAGCTGAGCCTTAGAGAGCAATGAGGCGTCCACCAGACAGAGGAGGGGAAGGTCGGCCCAAAGGTCACAGCAGGTGTGAAATGAGGCCAGAATGAGCAGGAGAATAGGAGGTGGGTCAGCGTGGCTGGAGGGGGCTGGGGACGGGCCGTGGTAGGGTCTGATGCCACGCCCAGGGTGACAGGGAGCCCGAGTAGGCAGCGGAGGGAAGAGCTTTGTGGTCAGACTTGTGCTTTGGGAAGATGCCCTTGGTCACAGGGCAGGTGGGGACAGCAGGGAGCTGGGCTGGTGGCAAGGAGACAGGGCAAGCCTGGGGCCTCTTCGAGGCACAAGGGAGCAGTGAGCAGCGCCAGGGCAGGAGTGGTAGGGATGTTGGTTCAGGGAATGGGGCTGGGACAGCAGATCCACGCCTGGGGATGCAGAATGAGGGAGGGCTGGGGGTGGGGAGAGAAGGAACCCACGCCTTGAGGTTCCGCCCAGGGCCTGTAGTGGGGCAGGAGGGGGCCTCCTCCTCTGGGCAGGGCTGGGGGCTCCCACCCGCCTGGGGGCCCCAAATGGAATGAGGAAGGATCTTACTATAAAGAACATCAAACACCTCCTCTACCATCTTCCGCAGAAGGTACACGTCCGAGCCATGTTCCAGGGCAGACCGTGGGATGTTCCGGCTGCCACCCTCACCCCGAGGCACCTTCTTGGGGTGCTCTGCCTCCGGCTCCTTCCACGGGGGCCCTCCTGTGGGACACAGAGCACGCGGGGCCATGGTGAGTACTCATCACACCACCAGCCCAGTGAGCTGGGACGTCCCTGCCCTGTGCTAAGCCCTGTAGCTGGGCACCCAACATGGAGTGCAAGTGGATGAATGAAGGAAGAATAAATGGGTGAGTGAGGCCTGCCCCAACCGCCCTGCCTAGGGCCAGGGCTGCTTACCTCAGGGTTCCCAGTGCCCAGCAGAGGGCATTCATCCCTGCTCACCTCTAACTCGCTGTGTGACCTTACGCAAGTCCCTTCCCTCTCTGGGCCTCAGTCTGTGAGCTCTCATGAGAGACCAGATGGGCTGGCTCAGAACTGGGGTTCAATGAATGTCTGTTCCATCACTTATTTCTTTTTTCTTTTCTTTTTTAAAAATATTTATTTATTTATTATTTATTTGTTTTGGCTGTGCCGGGTCTTAGTTGCAGCACACAGGCTCTTTAGTTGCGGCATGTGGACTCTTAGTTGCGGCATGCAGACTTCTTAGTTGCGGCATGCATGCGGGATCTAGTTCCCCAAACAAGGGATCGAACCCGGGCCTCCCGCACTGGGAGCATGGAGTCTTAGCCACTGGACCACCAGGGAAGTCCCCCATCACCTATTTCTGAATTAACCAGTTGAGGCCCTAGTTTTCTGCTCTGCCAAATGGGGAGATGATGGGGACTCCACCAAGAGGCTGAGGGTCTGGGAAGAGGCAGGTTCATGCCAGGCTGGGCCAGGGTGGGGGCCTGGGAGTGTCCGTGGATCCCTGGGTTGGGAAGATGCTAGGCACTGCACTGGAAAGGGGATGAGAAGAGGGCTTGGGGGCGCCCCTCCCAGCTTGGAGTGTGCTCTCCTCTGGGACCTGAGAAGCTTGAAATAGACCAGCCAAGTTCCCGGTGCTATAAATAGCAGCCGTGCCTGGCTCTGGGAAGCCAGGTGCACCTTCCCCAGGCCCCAGTCTGGCTCCCAGCCTGGCCATCTAGGGCCTCAGGACCCTGCCACTGCCCACCCTACACCGGTCCAGCCCCCTGCCCAACCTTGGAGAGGGTACAGGTTTTGAGGGCCGGGTGGGAGAGGGGGCTGGCTGGGGAAGTGGCTGGACCCCAGTAACGATACGCCCCAGCACGGTGTGTGTGTGTGGTGGGGGGACAGCCTTCCCAGAAATGGCTGATCCCAGGGTCCAGGCCCAGGCCGGGGTCGGGTGATGGAAATGCTGATAACGGTGCGAAAAACAGATGGTGTTTAGCGAGTGCAAACTAAGTGCCAGGCACTGTTCTAAGTGCTCGCTGTGTATTAATTCGTTTAATCCTCAGATCGACCCAGGACACGGTAGCAGTGTCCTCCCCTTTCACAGGTGAAGAGGCTGAGGCCCAGCAGGCAGCAGCTGGCAGAGCCAGGACGTGGGCCCAGGCGTCTGCCTCTAGGGCCTGCTCTTAACCCCAAGATCTCTGAGTCCCAACTTCTGGGCTAGAATGCCCACCCAGGCTCTAACCCCATAGGACTTAATCCACCACAAAGGGGAAGCTGAGCTGCCTCGGGAGCTCCCCGCCAAGCTGGGGCGTAGGCGTGGATGGAAGTTTAGGGCACAGGAAGCTGCGAGGGGTGGGGGGCAGTCAGGCATGGGCGCTGGGGCGGAGGGGCACCGATGGGGCCAGGGGCGGGAGGGATGTCAGTCTGGAGGCTGGGGAGGCGTCTGCCAGGCAGATGCGAGGGGAGGAGCGAGGGCCTTCCAGGTGGGGAACAGCAGGGACAAAAGGCAGTGGTGAGCAGGGACACACAGAGCCGGGGAACGTGTACTTTAGCACAGCGCAGCCTGGTGAGCTCCAGGGATGCTGTGAGGAGAGAGTGCAGAGGCCGGGGCTGCTTATGAGGGGCCCTGAGGGCCTAGGGAGCATTGAAGAGTCGGGGGCTTCGGAACGACCCCTCTGCCTCGGGGGTCCCGGCTCACAGCTCTGAGTGCTGGTGCTGGTTTCTTCTGAGAGCAACCAGGACCCTTTGGCAGGGGTCCCGGGGGTACCCATGCTGCATCCCTCGTTTTTCTTTTTTTGGCTGCGCCACGTAGCATGGGGGATCTTAGTTCCCCAACCAGGGCTTGAACCTGCGTCCCCTGCATTGGAAGCGCGGAGTCTTAATCACCGGACCTCCAGGGAAGTCCCTGCATCCCCCCTGTTTCGAAGGGGTGCAGCCGAAAGAGCAAACTCCACCTCCATCACTCGTCAGCTGTGTGTCCCCTATGGTTACACTCACTGCATCTCATTTTCTCATTTGTAAACCGGTGATGACTGTTTCCCGAGCCTGCTGGGAACAGTAAACAGCACCAGCACGTGGCCCAGCCCGTGGCTCTATTTATCACATCATCCCTAGCTGCTCCCGTTTCTAGAGCATTTCCTACGTGCTGGACAAGTCCTCAGTCACGTCATCCCCACGGGCCACCGGGAGGCGGCTCCAAGATTCTGCTACTGTAACAGGGTCAGTGCCAGCCTCTGACGTCAGGATAAGTGAGTTCGTGCTTAAAGGGTGTCGCACACAACAGGCGCTCAGTAAGTATTAGCTGAGCACGTGCACTGGGTCCCTGCATCAGGGCCACACAGCAACTGGGCCACAGTGTCCCCTTCGTCCACGAGCACATGGAGGCAGCTGGGTCTGGCTTGCCCAGAGTCTCTATCGGCCGAGGGGCTGCTGTGTGACTCCAACGAAAACTGTGGCCGCCCCTGATAACGCCACATTGGGAAGCTTGCAGCAGCCCCTCCTGCCCAGTGTCTCCTCCCACACAGGGCCACCCGGTGTTGCTCCAGGGACCCAGCAACGCGCCAGAGCTCCTCCCCTCAGGGACAGTGGGGACTGGCCCTCTGGAGCCCCGAGTACTCACGGCAGAACCTGAGGAAGTCTGACTGCAGCTCCTTGCGGGCGTTTAGGAACATCCTCCCCTTCTCGGTGCCGACCACGAAGGCGCTCTCATCATGTACAGCGACACAGGCCACTTCTGCGTTCAGCTTGGAGAGCGCTGAGCACTGCCGGGGGAGCAGGGATGTAAGCCGGGGGAAGGATCCCCCACTCTGGACACCCCCAGTGCCAGCTTTGGGGGGTGGGAGGTGAGCTCCCAGCTGCCCGAGATCCCACCAGCAGCTCCAGGGAGAGGTCACCGTCCCAACGTTCTGGGTCTTAGACTGCAGTGGGAATGAACGAACGACACCCACAGAGCTTGGCCAAGGTCAGGGGAAGAAGACAAGGTTACAGGGGCTGGAGGAGGACGTGGCCTGTGCCCCTTCCTCCTCCTTGCTCTGGGGTGGGCTTCCTGCCTCGGGCCTGGCCCCAGCCTCAGGAATGATCCTGTCCTGGGCTCTCTCCAAGTCCTGGATGAGGAGGTGGGAGGGGTCCCAGGAGAACCAAGGCACAGACAGATCCAGGCTTCAATCCTGCATCAGCCTCTTCCTACAAGTCACGCCCTTCTCTGGGCCCCAATTTCCAAATGTGTAGAATGCGGACAAGCAGCCCAGCTCCCAGAGTTGTAATGGGCTTGTTGTGGGGATTCAATGGGGCCCGGTTGGTGGGAAAGAGTCTCTAAACCGGGGCATCCCGTGTGGGTATGAGGCAAAGAGGTTCTTTTTGCAGCCCCAGAGTTGAGATTGGCAGGCCTACTGCACAGGAAGGCCTAACACAGGGGGCCCTGCGACCAAGACCACCAGCATCTCAGGCCTACTTCACTGGGAAAACCCTGCCTGCAAAGCTCGTGGCGTACGGTCGGTGCCTGATAAATGCTGGTTTTTATCTGAGTTAGCGCTCTGCGGACAGTCGGGAAGCCTGGCTTCTAATCGCAGTTCCACTGCTGTGTGATCTAGGACAGGTTCTACAACCTCTCTGAGCCGTGATCATGCCTTTAGTGCCAGCTCCGGCTTGGAGTCGCTCCGGTGAGGAAGCTGGGGACATCTCAGGGCCAGCAGGACTGTCCCCCGGGAGCTCCTGGGGGCAGGGATGGTGTTCATTTCCGGCTCTCTAAGATGAAAACCAAACCCCACTGCTCCCTTGCCCTGTGGTAACACTGTATAACAGAGACGATAAACGGATTCAACCGTTTCCAAGGAGTGGCCAGCAGAGCCGGAGGAGAGCCTTCCCTGCGTTGCACGGTCACTTCTCAGCTGAAGAAGCTGAGGCCACCATAGGGAGTAGACTCACCCACAGGCACAGAGAATGGGAGTCAGGAGGAAATGCCTGGAAAAGGGTCTGAGACTGGGCGGGAGGAGGTGATGATCGGACCGCACTTTGGCCCCAATCTTCCTGCAGGCCGCCTGAGAACCTGGCCCCAGGCCCGCTGGGTGCCGGCGTTAAGTCACTGCCAAGTAAGTGCCGCTGTCACCCACGAGGTCCCTTAGGAAACCTGTAAAGGCCTTGTCGCAGGGCGGGGGGAGCCTGTCTTGTTCATGCCACCAGGACAGCTACAGGGTCACTGGCTCCTCCAAGGAGCCTCTGAAAGACCCTTTAGACCAGCACTGGACCCTGGAATTTCTGCAATGATGAAAATGTTCTATTTCTACACTGTCTGATACCACAGCCACTAGCCACATGTGGCCCCTGAACTCTTGTAATGAAGTTAGTGTGATGGAGTAACTGAATTGTTTAATTTTCACAAATTACAATTAAAATATCGACTGTCACATGTGGCTAGTGGCTGTGGCACTGGCCGTCGCTGCCTGTGTCAACTGTACCGCCACCACCACACCAAGCTGACATTGCTACCGGCACAGGGCTGAGCTCCTGGGGCCCCCCCTCCTCATGAAGGCCACTCTGTACAGGGGAGGGGTCAAACCCAGCTGGCCTTCCCAGGGGTGTCTACCACCTCTGCCCCAAATACCACCTAAGCAGCCCTTGAGCTGCCTGCAGCTGGAATAGCCTGGAGGGAGGCCCTTTGTCCTTGGGACACTGTAGACTTTGCCCCTGGGAGCCCACTTTAAAAACTAATCATGCTCTGTGACATCAGGCAAAGTACTGCCCTCTCTGAAGTTCAACTTCACTGAACCAAAATGCAGGGGGTGCAGCTACCTGATGCCAGACAGATTTTTTTTTTTTTTTTTTTTGAAGACACCTGCCTACCCTCTATCACAGAACTTGCCCCAGGAAAAGTCTACAGGAAAATGATATTATTATTTTCTCTCTCCCTCTCTCTTTTTTTTTTTTTTTTAGGCTGAGCCGTGCAGCTTGTGGGATCTTAGTTCCCCTACCGGGGATCAAACCCGGGCCCTTGGCAGTGAAAGCTCTGAGTCCTAACCGCTAGACCGCCAGGGAATTAATTCCCTATTATTTTCTCATTTGGGATAAACTGCTATAGGTTTAGGTATGGAGGCAAGGGTGTCAGAGGAGTGATGCAGTTACAGCCCTGGCTTTAAGAATGGGGGTGACAGTTTCTAATGAATCACTGTGACGCATTACCCTCCAGGTGACCTGCTGGGAGGGAGACTTGTGACCATCCCAGGGATGGGACTTCAACTGTAAGAGGTGGCACAACGAAGACGGGGTGAGGGGGCGAGGGGGCGAGGGCTGGAGTTCCACACACTTGACCTCACTTAAGCCTCCCACCCCCGGCGTCGGCAGACAGGCCTTGTAGCATACGGGGACTCTGAGGCTCAGGTCGGCTAGGGCTCCTGTGAGCAGCAGGGGTTACAAAGGCTGGCTGCCCCACTCCTCCAGGGGCGAGCAGGGGCACTCACCATGGAATCTAAGGCAGACACGAGGCTGGTGATGATCTCGTCTTTGCGGGCGATGGCGGAGTTCCAGCGGTCAGGCCCACAGCCGTTTGTGGGGACGTCGCAGCGCTTTCCCAGCAAGGCCATGGTCGCCTGGATGGAGGAAGGGAAGAGGCGGAGGTGGCCGTGGGCCATAGGGCGTGGCATGCCACCACTAACCCGCCAGGCCCCCGGGATCCCCAAGGCCACCTCGACTTCCCAGGTGGGACAAATCAAGAGCTGGCCTTTTCTCCACCTAAGGGTCTTACATGCATGATGGGGTTTGAGCTCTGACAGGCCTGGACACACAGCAGCCTGCACACGGCCCGTACAGGTGTGGGAACAGACGGCAGGATAACGGAGGCGGGTGCCTCAGGGCACGTCTCCCGAGTCTGCACCCCCAGAGCCAAAGCCACAAGCAGTGTGCCCGGCAGGCCCTAAATGCCAACTCTGCCTACGCACACCCCTCTGGCCATGGCCCTCCCTCGCCCACACGCCCTCCATGGCTCCCTGCTGCCCACATTAGCTCCCGACTCCTCAGCTTGGTATTCAAGGGTCTAGACTCTTGTCCCTCGCCTCAACTCCTCCTTATACCCCATGCTCTAGGCACTCTAAGTGTCACCACCCTCCAAACATACGGACATCCTTCACGGCTCCTCAGCTGTCACCAGTTCTGTTCTCCCTGAGTGCCCTCCCTGGCCCCTTTGGCATCTACTGACTGCCCCCTTAGCGCTTTTTTTTTTTTTTTTTTTTTGCGGTACGCGGGCCTCTCACTGTCGTGGCCTCTCCCGTTGCGGAGCACAGGCTCCGGACGCGCAGGCTCAGCGGCCATGGCTCACAGGCCCAGCCGCTCCGCGGCATGTGGGATCTTCCCGGACCGGGGCATGAACCCACGTCCCCTGCATCGGCAGGCGGACTCTCAACCACTGCGCCACCAGGGAAGCCCTGCCCCCTTAGCTTTTAATTGTCACCTCTGCTGGGAAGGTGCCCTGGATTGCCCCACCTCCTGTCCCTTCCTGCTCAGGCTGGTCAGGTGTCCCTGGCCTCCCACCTGTCCCCGAGTCCCCCCATCACAGCTGTGTGTCAAGTCACATGCTCCCCGGGGGAAGGCCGCCACCCCAAGGCCGTGGAACTTCGGTCTACTTCCTGGCTTCCAGGACTGAATCTCAGAGGTGCAGAGAGATACCACAGGGCAGAGGCCCCTTCACCTCAGGTGAGGTTTCCCCAACACAGGACGTTGCCCCTCGTCATGAGGTTCCCGGAGGACAGAGCTGTATCCTCCCCCCTTACTGAGGCGCCCTCAGATCAGGGCGTCATAGCGGGACTACAGCAGGCAGGGAACAAGTCTGCTGGCCCTGTATTACCCAGCCGGGCCTGGGCCCCACTAGATACAAAGGTCAGCCTCCCTCGGTCCCCGATCCATCCTGCCCCTCCCTTTCCTGACCCAGGAATCAGGTCCAGGGGACCCACCCACAGGATGCCCCAGTGCCAGCATCTTCCTATGCGGCAGCTGTCCCCTCGCCAATCCAAGCAAAGGAGAAGGTAGAGGGCAGAGGCAGGAACGCTCAGTTTCCCTCCCCGGGCTCAGACCTTCTAGTGCTCTGTGCAAGGGCCCCAGGTGGCCAGTTCAGGGGTGGGATCAGGGAACAGAGCTGCAGGCATCAGAGGGAGCCTGTGAGTCCTGCCCTCTATGCTTCTTGGGGGTAAAGGAGTCTGTGCATGTAACTGGGGTTGGGGGTCAGAGGTCCTGGGTAGGTGATGGCTGGGCCTGGCACCTAATATAGTGCCAAGTCCATAGTGTCTTCTGCCCCCTGGACTGTAAGCTCTATGAGGTCAGGGACTGGTCTGCCAATCACTGCTGCACCCCCAGTGCCAGTGTCCAGCTCAGCGTAGTCCAAACCACAGACTGTGGCCTTTTAGTGGGTTGTAAAATCGATGACACGGAACAGCAATCAGAGCACGTCACACATAACAAGGTGAGATGCATCCAATGACAGAGACGGAAACATTCAAAGGAATTAGGGATGCAGCAGAGCTTGGCTCTGGACTCCATCCTGGCCCAAGTTGGCTACTTGGCTGTAGATAAATACTGATTTTAATAACAGGCCAGGGACTTCCCTGGTGGTGCAGGGGTTAAGAATCTGCCTGCCAATGCAGGGGACACGAGTTCGAGCCCTGGTCTGGGAAGATCCCCCATGCCGTGGAGCAACTAAGCCCGCGAGCCACAACAACTGAGCCCGTGTGCTGCAGCTACTGAAGCCTGCGCGCCTAGAGCCCACGCTCCGCAGTAAGAGAAGCCACCGCAACGAGAAGCCTGCGCACCACAACGGAGAGTAGCCCCCGCTGGCCGCAACTAGAGAAAAGCCGGCGCACAGCAACGAAGACCCAACACAGCCAAAAATAAATAAAATAAAATAAATTAAATTAAAACAAACAAACAAACAAAATAACTGGCCAGGTCAGCAGTTGGCCAAAATGTGTATGGGTTCACTTTGAAATGTTTATAAAATGTATTTCTTCTCCTAGGTTGCCGTATTTATTTATTTATTTTTGGCCGTGCTGCACACATGTAGGATCCTAGTCCCCCGACCAGGGATCCGAACCTGTGATCCCTGCGGTGGAAGCGTGGAGCCCTAAGCACTGGACCACCAGGGAAGTCCCAGTTGCCTTATTTTTAATAAAAGCTCAAAACCAACGTTATTAAGGGATGCTGAGGGTATGAAAGGCCCCGATGGGACCTGCTAATGGACCAAGCATCAGCCAGGGGCCTTCTGTGGCACGAAGCCCCATCGCAGGTCTGTTGCACGACCAGCTGGGAGGTTTGCCTGCCTGGGGCGCGTGAAGTCTTGCCTCCTCCCCGCAGCTGCCCCCTGCCCCCCAGTCCCTTGAGCCACTTCCAGAAAGGCCTCAGGCTGCCAGCCTCCCAGCTGCTGGAGCCCAAATCGAATCAGGGCAAAGCAGGAGGCACCAGACAGCACGCCAGCCCTGGCCTCCGGTCGCCCCAGACGGCTGCTGGCTCCTTCCAGCAAAGGTCCTAATCCATTTAGAAAGGAGCCAGGGACTCAGGGACGGAGGAGGAGGGGGCCGGGCTGTGGGCCATCCCCTGACTTCTAGTCCATCTGGGCTCCCAGGACGCTCTGTCTGGAGCCGGAACCCAAGGAGGCCGAGCCCTAGGCAGCTGGGTGAGTTTGGGTAGGAGGGCAGAAGATCCTCCCGGGCCTTGGAGAGAGGGGCAGGCTCCCATGGCTGGAGCGGCTGTAGGTAGAACAGGGGGACCAGAGCGCTGGGCTGGGAGCCACGAGCCGTGAACCACGCACGCAGTGAGACCCAGGCCTGAGGCTGCCAGGACCACATTGGACCAACCACCTAACCCCCCCGTTTTCTCATTTGTAAGGTGGGGCTACTTCTAATCTGAAAACGAGGGAGAAGACAACCACCCAATGAAACCAACAAACGACACAGAACAGAGCACGAAGTATGCTAGTTAACCAGGAGGCAAGTGCCCAAAAAACGAACAGGACAAAGTCCCCAGAGGGAGTGGATGGCAAGAACAGAGGCCACTGCCTGAGCCGTCACACACGCCACACACCAGCAAGCGAGGACGAGGGGCTGGGCGAGGCTGGAGGCAGCTAAGGGCTGCTCTGTGTCACCTGAGAGAGGATATCAGAAGTGACATCCTGGGTGATGGGTGGCTGGCTCCTGACCTGAGGCACGAGTGGCCAGGAAGCCCTCAGTGACAAGGGACTTCCACCCACCCCTGGGTTCCTGGGGGGGTAAGGCCTACGAGGGCCGAAAGGCAGCAGGGAGCTGTGAGCACCCCTCCCCAAACCCTTCTCCCAGGGCTGCCAAGGGCCACACACCTGGCTTCCCCCCCACCTCCCGGCCACGTCCCTCCTGGCACTGACCGCTGACCGCTGCAGGGTCCTGGGCTCTCTTCTCATCCCCATCCCACTCCCTCCCTTGCTGCGAGGCAATCTCGCAGCTTACATGTCACCTGTATGCTGGGGACTCTCCATTTCTCTCTCCCCTCCCCCATCTCAACGTCTAACAAGCAACCCAAACGGAACACGGCCCGCGTTTCCCGCTCAGATCCGCTTCTCTCCTGCCATCAGCTCAGACGCAGGCTGACACTGAGGCCTCACCCCCGGCTCTCTTCTGCCGCGTCCCTGAAACAATCCAGGGAGAGTCCTGCGAGCTCGGCTCCAGGATGCACCCAGGTCTGCCCACTTCTCGCCACCTCCCCGTCCAGGCCACCATCCTCGCTCACCCACGTGGGGACAGTGGCTCCCCACTGTAGCCTCCCCGCCCTCCTCCTGCCCCCACGGTCCCCCTGCAAGCAGCTGCCACACCAGTCTCACGTGGCTCTCCCGCTAAGAAGCTTCCAGGGGGTTCCCACCGCAGGCAGAATGTCACCTCCCCACGCTGCAGGCCCGTGTGACCTGGGCCTGTCTGCCCTCCCCGCTCTGTGCTGGCTCCAGCACCACCCTCTTTCTGTCCCCAAAACACACCGTGTGCTCCCTTCTGGGGCCTCGGACTCGCGGCTTCTCCCGCCCGGAAGGTTCTGCCCAGTCCCCGTCTCCTCCCGCTGCCCCTTCGCTCCATCAGGCCTCAGCCCAATCACCAGGTCCTCTGCGCCTTCCCTGACCCAGCAGCCAGGCGGCAGCCCCCACCCCTTGCCCCCACCTTTTCATTTATTTCCTTCATAACATCCGAAGTGACCTGTTCACGTGCGTCCTGCCAGATTTCCCCACCTGGAATGTGGCCCCGGGAGACCAGAGGCTGTCAGGTTTACCAAACCTTCACTGCCTTGAGCACCTGCTTGGGATTTCAGGGACACTCAACAAATATTCGGAGAAACGGGGACTTCCCTGGCCGTCCAGTGATTAGGACTCCGAGCTTCCACTGCAGGGGGCACGGGTTCGATCCCTGGTCACGGAACTAAGATCGGGGAGCTAAGATCCCGCGTGCCGCGTGCCGCGTGGAGTGGCCCAAAACAAAAATATCTGGGGAACTGACAACACGTGTGATGGTCAGCCACTTTGGGCAGGAGCCAGGATGTTTGCAAGCCATAAGCAGGGTGGTCTAACAACAATAAAAAGGTAACATGGGGGATTGCAACTTTGGATGTATTTGGATCACGAAGGAGGAACAGTCCAGGAACTGAAAATGAGGGAGGCTGCTGGGTCAGACAGGTGTCCTGCACAGGTGCTCCTCCAAGCGTAGTCCCAGGACCTGCAGCATCAGCACCGCCTAGACGCTTGTCACAATGTGAGCCGCCTTCCTTGCTATATCATCACTCCGTCACAGACGGTAGTGGGCATGAGCTCGTCCATCTGTCCCTCTGTCACCAAGCCCGGTCCTCTCCCGTCAACATGCTCCATGAGGACTGTACCCCTCACACCTGCCAGGACGCGGGGAGCAGGAAGACCGGCCGATCGAATCCACAGCTGATGCTCAGCCAGGCTGAACAACTCGCCTGGTTTGCCCGGGACCTTCCTGCGTTTAGCACAGAAACCCCTTAGTCCCAGGAAAAGCAGGATGGTTGGTCTCCCCAGGACACAGGGACCAGCAGAGCCGGGAGCCCAAATGCTGTTCTCGGCCACTGAGGACAAGGACAGACACCAATAAGGAAGGCAAACCATGGACATTATAGGTCCTGCCTTCGGGTCCAAAATATCCAATTTCAGTTAGAGATGAGAGACAGGCTTGGGGGCTCCTCAGGGGAGGGGACAAAGGGGGAGGGAGGGTCTCCCAGAGGAGGAAGCAGGGCTGTTTCATCCAGGAGATCATAGGAGGGGAGGAAGCCACTCTCTTGATGTGTTTGAAGGTCACACAGGGACCAGAGGGGACAACCTTGTTTTATAAAGCCCCAAAAGGCAGAGCTGGGGGAGGTGGAGGGAAGATCTGGGTCCCCGGTCTGCAGGGACACTGCTGTGTGACACCTGCCCCATCACCCGGCTTTCCAGCCTCCCTTTGCCCATGCGTGAGTGAGGCGGGCAGGTGGCCCAGCTGCCGCCAACACCTGCGGGTCCAGCTCCCAGCTTCCTGGGGCCCACCCCCTAGAAGCCCTGAGGTGACAAGTCTACCTCAGGCCCCGGACGCTGTATTTTTCAGCCCCGGGAGATTCTGACACGCAGTCAGGTACAGGGCCTGGATGATCTCTGGGGATGTTTCCAAGCAGCTCAGTTTTTCTGCCCGCCGCCTGCCTCCTACACTCATCCAGGATTCCTGGCCCAGACGGTGGCAGCTTTGCTGGCCACCGAGAGGTGGAGGCCTTCTCGGTCCCTGAGCCAAAGATTAGCTGAGTGCTGTGTCCATGGCTGAGTCACCGCTGCTCCAACTCAAGGCAGACTTGCCCCCAGGAGGGAGGCCCCCGTGGCAGTTGGGCCCAGAAGGGCCACTCCCCCGGGCCCTGGGCGAGGGTGAGGAGACAGCACTTGGGCTGGGGTTTCCAATCCTAAACACCCCGCACTGGGCCACTGAGAGGCTAAGGGGGGACTGTCCTTGAACTTGTCCTTACTGCTGTCCATGGCCTGGGCATGGCCTTGGGAAGACAGGTGCTCACTCTGGAGGGAACCTGACCTCCCCCAGTGACAGGGGGCCCCGCAGGAGAAGTGGATGGGGCTGATGGGGGGAGGGGAGAAGGGTGTGTAGGCAAAAAATCAGGGCTGCAGACAAACGTTCCAGCTCAACCCATTAAAAAAAAAACCCTTTCCCCACCCACCATCCTAGACGCCCCCTTCATCCAGGGGTTCAGCACCCCGCACGCCCCTTCCCTCCTTGCCCTGCTTCCCCTGCCAGCTCCCTCTTCCTCTCCCTGGCTGAAGAGCCACTCTCTTGTCCCCCTCCCCTGCGAGTGCCCGTTTCCGAGCACGCTGACACCTGTGACCTCCACCCCTGGAGCGCAGCAGGATGGAGGGAACTGGGCCCATTTCAAGGGTGAAAAAACCAAGTCCCAGAGGCAGCACATTTTTGCTCCAAGTGAGTGATGAAGCCAGGATGAGATCAGGGACATCTGACACTCACGGTCCGTTCTCTTTTTGCTCCTCCTTGGCGCAGGACTCCTAATTCAGAGGAACGGGGCTAAGGGTGGAACCCCAGGCACAGTGACAGGACAGCCAGGTGGCTGATGAGACCGGTGGGCTAGCCCCACTCCTCGCTGGCGCCGGGCAGACAGGAACCAGGGCAGGGCTTGTGCACATGACCGCAGAAGCCCAGGCGCTGGTCCTTCACACCATGAGCCCAGGGACTCGGGGCCGCACACAGAGGACACGCAAAGTGGGCCAGAGCCAGAACAGCAGGTGCCCAGGGGAGGGAGGGAAGAAGCCGAAGCACTGCTCCCCAGGTGCCCAGGACTGGTTAGGCCCCGATGCACGGTTAATTCTCACAACCACCCTCATTTTACAGAGAAGGATTTCGAGTTTCAAGCGTCCCAAAGCCAGGATGTGACAAAGCCAGGACCTGAGTCCAGATCACGCCAACTAATCCCGGTTCCTTCCACCCCACGACGCAGCCTTCAACTCACTTCCCTCTGGAGCAGCGACAGATCGGGGGGCTCAGCCCGGCTGGCAGAGAAGGGGGCCCACCCTGCACCCTGCTTCCCTGCCCGTGGGACCCCAGGGCAGGCACAGGTAAGGAGACTCCTGGCAGGAGGGTATATTTCTCCTTCCTGGGCCTGCAGGAAGCGAGCCTGTCCCCAGAGCCCAGGGCCACCTTTGACAGGTTCCTCCCCTGGACAGTGGCCCAACTGGGAATCCCACGTCCCTCAAGTCTCCACCGAGGTTGAAGAGTACTTGTTGAAAGAGGCAGAAGTGTGAGTGAGCATTCATGTGTCAGCATGGGGATGGGTAAAAAAAAGAGAGACAGTGTGTGTATGACACACACAGAACAAGAGAAGCCACCAGTCAGAGTGAGACCGAGAGGCCTGGCCTCACCAGGCTGGGGAGGGTCACTTGTCCCTGCTGGCTTGGGGGTGAACCGAGAAACAAACGCCATCCGCCCTCCTGCAAGCAGCCTATCTAGGGGGTGGCGAGCAACGGGCTTCCCACGAGCCGGGCCTGCAGCAGCCCAGGCCCTCCTCCCACGTGCCGGTGCGTCCGGGTCCCCCAGTATCAGGAGCACACGGTTTGGGCGCCCCTCCTTCCTTTCCACACACATTTGTTGAACCCCGAGGGCTACACCCAGCAAGGCCACACTGGGACCGAACAGCGAGCACACCTCCACCTGGCCATCAGCTGGGTCAAAGTTCCAAGGCAATGTGCTCTGGGGGGGCGGTGGGGCGGGCAGCCTACAACAACTCAGCAGAAGCTGGAGGTCTGGCCACCTGTGGGGAGGTCCCAGGGGAGAGGCTTCCCGGGCCTCCTTTCACCCCAATTTGTTTACTTAACACCTCCTGGAAATGACTCAGACAGCCGTGCCTGCCCTCCTAGAGCTCACAGGACCAGTCCACAAAAAATTACAGAACCAGGGACTTCCCTGGTGGTGCAGTTAAGAATCCGCCTGCCAATGCAGGGGACACGGGTTCGAGCCCTGGTCTGGGAAGATTCCACATGCCGCGGAGCAACTAAGCCCGTGTGCCACAACTACTGAGCCTGCGCTCTAGAGCCCATGAGCCACAACTACTGAGCCCACGTGCCACAACTACTGAGCCCACGTGCCACAACTGCTGAAGCCCACACGCCTAGAGCCCATGCTCCACAGCAAGAGAAGCCACCGTGATGAGACGCCCGCACACTGCAATGAAGAGTAGCCCCGGCTCGCCACAACTAGAGAAAGCCCACACACAGCAACGAAGACCCAATGCTGCCAAAAATAAATTAATTAATTAAAAAAAATTACAGAACCATGAAATGAGAATAAGAGGAGAAGCTCACCCAGGCAACAAGGCTTGATATGGGGGAAAAGGGCTCCCCCCCTGTATTTGTTTATCAAATATTTATTTATTTATTTGGCTGTGCCAGGTCTTAATTGTGGCATGCAGGATCTTTAGTTGCAGCATGTGGGATCTAGTTCCCTGACCAGGGATCGAACCCGGGCCCCCTGCATTGGGAGTGTGGAGTCTTAACTGCTGGACCACAAGGGAAGTCCCCACCCCCTTTTATTTAAACAATTTCTGTTTATTTAGCTTTGGAGGAGTCAGGTTTCCAAACAAGGTTTTCCTGAGTTGATGATTGTTGAGAAGGGCTTTGAAGGGTGAATAGGAGTTCTCTGAGAACACAAATGTACAGACAGTATTCGCGTTTCTGTGGAGAGAGGCATAGGCAAGAAGCATGGCTTGGAGATACATAACATTCACTCTATGAGTAAGGGGAAGTGTTTGGCTGTAGTCACTGAGTGTCAACACTAAAATGAGAGTGGCTGCTCAGTGACCTCTGCTGGAATGGGGCAAGGGGGAGAGAAAGAGTGTACCTGACAAACACATCTCTGACCCACAGGTGAGTGTGAGCACTAGCAACCCAACACACACTTACCCACATCACAGGTGCACACGCAAGTATGCTGATGCAAGTCCTGCTGGGGCTCCCCCCACAGGGAGACAGTCAGAGAGAAGGCACCACCCCAAGCCCAGGCCCAGCACTGCCACACACACAGATGAACAGGACACAAACCTTGCCCTCGGGGGGTCACCGTCCTGTCCAAAGTCACTGCTATACCAGGAGACGACCTGATCCCTGATCCCAGCCTCGCTGCCCTCCCTCTGGTGCCCAAACACAACAGCCTACAGGCCCTGGACATGCCTGACCTCTGGCTTCTGGGCCGTAGCACCCCCTGTGCCCTTCAGAAGAGACACCCTTCCCTCTGCCTGGCTCACTCTTTGCTGTGGTCAGGCATGTCCTGACCCTTCGGGCTGGCCTGCTGCCCCTCGTCTGGGCACCCACAGCTCCTTCTTCCCTCCAACCCTGCAACTCTCCTTCAGTTAGGATGCAGAGGCGTCTGGGCCCCCGTGAGACCACCAGTTCCTGTGTACCCCCAGGCCTGCTGAGTATCAGCCTGGTACACAAAGGCCTGGAAAGGTGTCTGATGGGAGGGGCTGTTTCTGCAGGTTTGAAAGAATCAGGAGATGTGAACAAGGTGGGTGGGGAGGAAGGGGGCACTCTGGACAGGAGGTGGCGTGGGCCAAGACCCCGAGTCACTAGCAAGCATGCTGTGGCTCAGGGTCGTCAGGGAGGCTGGGACTACAGATGGCTGAAGCACTTCCAACACGGACCACGGTCAGGTTCTGGGACTGTCCAGTAGGAATCCCACCCTTGACCTCAGAGCTTGGGACTGCACTTCAGAGGTCCCGCTCCAGCCCTGGTCCGAGGGGCAAGCAGCCTATAAGCCTAAGAGGACACACCCCGCCACGAGCCCGCATCTGCCCCAGACCACCTTCTGGGCACTCAGGCCCCTGGAATCCACTGGGCAAGCAATTCCCCGACCTGGACCCCCAGGGGGCCTCTCCTCTGGTGTGTCCACCCAAGGTGGCTTTAAACATGATGGCAAATTCTTTGACACTTCTCCCATCCAATGGTGACATCCAATTCCCATCCTCTTGAATATGGGCCTTAATCACTCACTTTTTAAAATTAATTAATTAATTAATCTGGCTGCACCGGGTCTTAGCTGTGGCTCGCGGGGGTCTTCATTGCCATGTGCGGGATCTTTAGTTGCGACACGCAGGACCTTTAGTTGCGGCACACAGGATCTAGTTCCCTGAACAGGGATGGAACCCGGGCCCCCTGCACTGGGAGCAAGGAGTCTTAACTGCTGGACCACCAGGAACGTCCCTTAATCACTCACTTCTAACCAACAGATGTTCTGGAGATGCCACCCTGACCTCCAAGGCCAGGTCCCAAAGGGTGCTTGGTTTCTCCTGGCATCTTGCTCTCTTGGAGACACTGAACATCGGAGCTCTGGGTCAACATATAAGCAGTCTGGCTGTCCTGAAGCCACTGTGCTGGACAGGTTGAGTGGATCTAGAGATGCCTGAGGAGCCCCAGCTCTTTCCCAGGCCAGGCACCAGCCTCGTGAGTAAGGAAGTCTTTGAGACAACCCTGACCCCAGCCATCTTTTGACCGTAATTGTAGGAGAGACCTCGAACAAGAACCATCTAGCTGAGTCTAGTCAAATCCCAAACTGTGAGAGATTAAAATGAGAAATGACTGTTGTTTGACATTGCTAAGTTTGGGGCTATTTGTTATGCAGTGATAGGTAACTGATACACTGAGGGCAGACCATGCAGGTGCAAGTGCATCCCCAGGGGGCAGCTGTTTGGAAGGGCGAATGGAACTTGGATACATGTTTAGGGTGTCCACAGGCATGTGTGCAAGGTTGCCCCCAGTGCGGGGCAGAGCTGAGATGGCAAGAGAAGCGGAGGTCAGCTGGGAATTTCCACCCACCCCCTCTTCCTGGTTGGTGTATATTACCAGAGAGCCCTTCTATAAGCACAGCTGCTCAAATTTGCCCTTAAGGACTTGTGGTAGGCCCAAAAAGGCCCCGCAAAGACAGTCATATCCTAATCCCTGGAGCCTGAAATCTTATATGGAAAAATCACTTTTGCAGATGTGATTAAGTTAATGACCTTGCAATGCGGAGATTACCCTGGATTATCTGGGTGGGCCTTAAATGCCATTACACATATCCTTATAAGGAGGCAGAAGGAGATTTGACCCACACAGAAGGCCACATGAAGACAGAGCAGAGAGAGCTGGGAAGATGCCGGCCTTCAATACTGGAGTGATGCGGCCACAAGCCACAGGATGCCAGCAGCCACCAGAAGCCGGAAGAAGCGGGGACAGATCCTCCCTGAGAGCCTCTAGAGATAGCACAACCCTACTGACACCTTGATTTTGACCCAGTGGTACTGATTCTGGTTCTGGTCTCCCACACTCTAAGAAAAAAATTTTTCGGTTTTTTTAAGGCACTAAGTTTATGGTAATTGTTACAGCAGCCTCAGGAGTGAATCCAGGACCCCTTCACTCACCACGCCCCCCTCACAAATCCCCGTCCACATCCTCAACCTCCTGGACACACATTCCTCAGTTCAGACCTCTACAGAGCTCAGACCTGGGTTTGCTGGAAAGTTCTCCCATCCCTTCCCTATAGGAAATGCCAGGAGGCACCACTGGAAAGAGTTGGATTTTCTCCGGATGCCAGGGGAGCACCTTTGACTCAAGTCTCAATGCCCGACGTACCAGCTGGGCACTGGAGCCAGTGGAAAAAAATACTACCACCACGCCAAAGGCAAGAGCACATACACCACCCAAACACGGCCCCCGCACCATCCGCAGCCATATGCCTGTGTTTCTTGAAAAAGAAGCTTGAGAGAACAAACAAAAAGAAATTTCTCCCCTCCTGACGGGAGGGGGGGCATCCCTTCTCCCCAGCAGCCCTACCCACCATGGGATCTCCTGTCCCAGGGGCTCCCCAGTGGGGATGGAATTACCTGGGGCCCTGAGTTCTCGCCCCCTCCCCACTGTCCACCATTCGCTGCAGCTGGCAGAGAATAAAGCAGGCCACCGCCCTGACTTCCGTACCAGCGGGGCGGCTGGAGGGGGTCTTACACTGGCCACAGTACAATGGAAGGCAGCCCGGATTTGTGGTCGAGACACCAGAATCCCAACCCCACCTCTGACCCCAGTCCTTTCCCTCCTCCCTGCTAACAGAGCCCCCGTTATGTCTTGGCACCTAAATTCACACCTGGGGCAGCAAATACTGGTGACGCCCTGAGGCCTTTGGTCAAGGCAATCCCATTCCCTCACCTGGGATTGGTTTAAGGAGAAGCATGGAACCCACTTCTGGCCACTGAGACACGAGGCTTCTAGGAAAGTTTTCCCTGCTCTTAGAAGGGGACCGAAACGAGGATGTCGGGATGGTCTGAATGTGACACCCCCAACCGTGACAGCCATCTGAGGACCACGAGAGGAGCCAGCACAGGAGGTGAAGCCATCACGCAGAGGACAGCAGAGCAGACCCGTGGAAGAACCTGGACGCTCATGATCTGAACCTGCCACCTCCGGGCTTCAGGCTGGATATAATAATAGCCCACGTTCATTAAGCCTCGCTCAGTGGAGGTTTCTTTTTCTTGTAGCTAAAAGCATCCTAGTTAAGTCAACCTTTACCAGTTGTAAAAAAAAAAAAAAATCACCCATTTGGGGAATTCCCTGGCAGTCCAAGGGTTAGGACTCGGCACTTTCACTTTCAGGGCCCGGGTTCAATCCCTGGTTGGGGAACTAAGATCCTGCAAGCCTCACGGTGTGACCAAAGAAAAAAATCATCCATCTGTTTTTGCCTCCTGGTCTATTTTATAACAGACCAACACTCCTTTTGTAACTGGCGGCTAGAGAGTGGCCATCCCATCTGGTGATCGACCCGCAGAAAGAACCTAGGATTCTGTGGCCAATGGTGTAGCTGGTTCACTCAACCCTCTTCTCTCCTGCCCACAGAGCAGGTACTGGCTGCCCCACCCCTTCCACCTGCTGCCTGGTGGCCAACAGTCCCGTGTGCCTCAGGGTGACCAAAGCCACCACCTAGGATGGAAAAGCCAGGGAAGGGAAGGCGCTGGTCTCCCTGAAGTCCCAGAAGTCTGCCCCAGGGCTGGACCACCTGCCTCCAGACTTCTCATTATAGGAGAAAACAAACCCCTCACTTTTTTTTTTTAATATATTTTTCTTTCTTTCTTTCTTTATGGCTGTGTCAGGTCTCAGTTGCGACACATGGGATCTTTTGTTGCATTGCGTGGGCTCTTCGTTGTGGCGCGGGCTTCTCTCCAGTTGTGGTGCCTGGGCTCGGTAGTCGTGGCTCGAGGGCTTAGTTGCCCTGCAGCATATGGGATCTTAGTTCCCCAGCCAGGGATTGAACCCGCATCCCCTGCACTGGGAGATGGATTCTTTACTACTGGACCACCAGGGAAGTCCCAACCCTCACTTCCTAAGTCTCTGTTTCTCAGATTACTTACAATTGAACACAGTCCTAATGGAAACAGACTCCACGGCACACATCTTCATCAAACTCAGACTCACTTCTGCTTCCGTGTCAGGCCACAACCTTTGTTTTTTACTGTCTTTTTAAAAATTTTTATTGAATTTGTTACAATACTGCTTCTGTTTTGGTTTTTTGGCCGCAAGACATGTGGGATCTTAGCTCCCCAACCAGGGACTGAACCTGCACCCCCTGCATTGGAAGGCAAAGTCTTAACCACTGGACCACCAGGGAAGTCCTCTAACCATCTTGCTATATAGTTTATGTTTCTTTACAAATCTTTCAAATCCCTTCTGAAATAAGGTGTGATATAACTAAACAAAAATAAATCAATCCAATAACCTTTAAAAAGCCCCAATGCCGGGCACCATTCAAGGAGAAAAAGCCCTTCCTTCCAGGAAGCAAGTTATTTCATCTCCCCAAACCTTGCTTTCCTCATCTGGAAAATAGGGCAAATCGGATGTACCTCACTGCACTGTTGAGGGATTAATTCCTGTCAGTTGAAATGGAATCTATTCTTATAGACCTCAGTCTCCAAGACGCTCTTGATAAATATCACCATCCCCTAATCCTTGCCATGGAGGAACATTGGCCCAAGCATCAAATTCGAGTTTCTCCTGCCAAAGCCCCCACCTGCTTCCTTCTAGTGGGTCATCTGGAGACAGAGGGGGTGGCTGGTTGAACTTCCCTCTACCATGATCCCTCTCACAAAGCCTCTTTCCTCCACCCTATGCCACCCCAGTTCCTGGCACTCAGATGGTCAGAGGTGTTAGAAGGTAGTAGGGCTCTCATCCCACCCCTGGCATGCATCCAAGGCCGGAAGAAGTCTCACAGGATACTGGATGGACCGACTCAAGCACTGAAGGAGGGATCGAAAGAGGTGACTTCTCAGATCCATCCCAGGTTTGAGATCCTATACCATAGCAAAGTTGATAATAATAAAATAATATTATTATTTTATAATAATAATAATAAAATAATATTATTTTATTGTAATAATAATTTATAATAATTAAAAATAATTATTTTAGGGCTTCCCTGGTGGCGCAGTGGTTGAGAGTCCGCCTGCCGATGCAGGGGACACAGGTTCGTGCCCCAGTCTGGGAAGATCCCACATGCCGCCGAGCGGCTGGGCCCATGAGCCATGGCCGCTGAGCCTGCGCGTCTGGAGCCTGTGCTCCGCGACGGGAGAGGCCACAACAGTAAGAGGCCTGCGTACCGCAAAAAAAAAAAAAAAATTAAAAATATATTTAAAAATATTATTTTATTAATATTATTATTATCAGTCTCCAAGACATAGTTATACACCTATGTTCATAGCAGCATTATTTACAATAGCCAAGTGTCCACTGATGAATGAATGGATAAAGAAAATGTGGTCTATACACACAATGGAATATTATGCAGCCTTGAAAAGGAAGGACATTCTGACACCTGCTACCACATGGATGAACCTTGAGGACATTATGCCAAGAGAAACAAGCCAGTCACAGAAAGACAAATACCGTGTGATTCTACTTATAAGCGGTACCCAGAGTAGTCAAATTCACAGAGGCAGAGTCACATGTGGGTGCCAGGGGCTGGGGAGAGGGGGGAGGGGGAGTTAGTGTTCAAGGGGGAGAGAGTTTCCGTTTGGGAAGAAGAAAACAGTTCTGGAGATTTGTTGCACTGAATGTACCTAAAGCCACTGAACTGTCCACTTAAAGATGGTGAAGACGGCAAAGTTTACGTGATGGGTATTTTCCCACAATTAAAAAGTAATAAGGGCTTCCCTGGTGGCGCCGTGGTTGAGAATCTGCCTGCTAATGCAGGGGACACGGGTTCGAGCCCTGGTCTGGGAGGATCCCACATGCCGCGGAGCAACTGGGCCCGTGAGCCACAACTGCTGAGCCTGCGCTCCGCAACAAGAGGGGCCGCGATAGTGAGAGGCCCGCGCACCGCGACGAAGACTGGCGCCCGCTCGCCACAACTAGAGAAAGCCCTCGCACAGAAACGAAGACCCAACACAGCAAAAATAAATTAATTAATAAAAAATAAGGAATGATATTTTTTAAAAAGTAATAAGAACACTAACAGTAGCTCCTACCATTTACCGAGCGCTATCAAGGGGACCCATGATGCCAGGCCTGGTGATGCCCATCATCTCCCCAGTCTTTGATTCGTGACTGGCTCCTGAAGCCCCACACTGGTCCATGTGCATTCATGTCACACTGGTAGAGGTTACAGGGATACAGGCTTTGACTCAAAACAGGAAAAGCTACCCCACCGGGAGGGCTGTCTCCAAACGGAACACCAGGAGCCTCGTGGGCCCCGGGGTTCCCCGTCCCTGAGGGTTTTCAAGTGGAAGTTGCCCACTTATCAAGGCCTCTTAGAGAGGGTCTGTGCAAGTTTTCAAAGGAGAGACGGACACCACCTGCAAAGACCCTTCCGTCAAGTCACCTGGCCTCGGGGTAACGTGGGCAGAGGTCGAAGTCAGCTCACACTTACTTTATGTAGAAAGCGAGGCAAGTTGGTGAACAGGATGGCGAGACCAAACTTCACCCACTTTAGAGAAGGAACTCTTAGTGCTTTTAAGTATACAATGTCATAGCACTCAGAGCTGGATGGACCCCCATCCGACCACCTCCACGTGCTTCTGCGGAAACCAAGGCCCAGAGGGGACGGACTGTACCCCAGATGCCTGCACTCTGTGCAAGTTCATCCCATAACACGGCGTGCTCTCCCGTGAGCTTAAGTGCTGTGCTGGCTGCAGTCTTTCTTATTCACCAGAGTAGGGCCTGTAGGGAGACACACTTTATGTCTCTGAAAACGGGCAATAATCCAGATGGTATCCTGCTTTCAGTGCGTTGCCCATGTGTTTGCCTCCAATGCATTCTCCCTGATGCCTGGTCTGGTGAAAAAGACATCAGATGTATGAACAAAACACAGCTACACGCCATGCCATGGCCGAGTATCTCCAATACGATGAAAGAATCCAGGTGCGAAAAGGTCACGCTGCAGAACTCCTTTTATGTGCGGTTCAAACACAGGCCAAACTCTGACGGACGTTACAGGTCGGGATGGTGGTCACGTTGGCAGGGAAGTGGGGTAGGTTGGCTGCTGGAAGGGGGCATGATAGAGGCCTCTGGGGGGCTGGGAATGCTCCAAACTTGATCTGGGTAGTTACCTGGGTGACTTGCTTTCTAACACTTATCGAGCTGCTGACGTAATAAAGAGCTTTGTCCCCCGTCAATAAACCGCTTTAAAGAGACAGGTTTGGGATCCCCAGTTACGCAACACACGAGAAAGTTGTCTTGACACGTCTCCAGAGCTTTAACCGAGTTCCCACCCTTTGACCCAGTCCTTTAATCAATTCATCCTTTTTTTTTTTTCTCTCTTGGCCGAGCCGCAAGGCATGCGGGATCTTAGTTCCCTGACCAGGGATTGAACTCGGCAGTGAAAGTGTGAAACCCTAACCCCTGGACGCCAGGGAACTCCCTAACAATTTATCCTGAGAAAATTATCCAAAACACAAAGATTTATGTACAAAAACATTTCACCAAAGCATGTCCTACATCCGTAAATACACACGCCAACACACAAAAAAGGGAAATGGCAGACAACCTAAGTGCCCCACCGGAGCTGAAACCAGCATCATACAGACTAATGACCTCGCGGAAAAGCCTGGGATGGAGACTCCAGACATTTCATCTCCGTGGGCGGCATCCACGAGCGACTTTCTCTCCTCTACTCTTCTGCGTTTTGTAAATGATCTGAGGTGCGGAGTATGACTTTTGCAATTTGGAAAGAAATAACAGAAACCTCATTCTTAAAAAAAAAAGTTTTTTTAAAGAACCAACCCACGTGCTGCCCCACCCCCAGGACAGGAAAGCAGCCCAGGCCCGGGCAAAGGGCAGACACGTGCATCACGCTGCTTCCTGGGGAAACGAGGGAGGCCTTCTGCCTTCCCCGCCTTCCGCTTGGAGGAGGAGCTGCGGCCTGGCCGTGGGAAGCCCGGCCCCTGCTGAGCCCCGGATTCTGGAAGGTGGGGCTTTAGCCCTCTCAGGTGGGGATGGGGGTTCATGAAGGTGAGCTCTCTTCTCAGAGCGGGCTCCCGAGGACCAGGCTAGGGCCACGCCTGTGCTCAGGGCGCTAAGCTAACGAAGGGAACCCTCAAACCCAGGCTCTGCCCCAGAGGGGACGGGGCAGGTGCTGTTGGCAGTGTGCGGGTGTCTGGGTCGCCTCAGGGGCCTGTCCCAGCGGGAGGGGAGGCCAGGCTCCGGTGGGCAGACAGCTCCCCGGGGGTCAGGTTTCCATTTCGTTATTTAAAGCCCGGCTCCTGGCGGGCAGGCAGGGGCGGCCACCGCCTGCGTGACCAGGATGAGGAATCGCAATCCTGACTCGGGCCCGCGTGCCCATGGCAACTGGCGTCGTGGCCTTGGAGACTAATCTCCAGGCTGCCAGCCGGCAGGGGCCTCTCTGGGCGGGGCGTCGCTCCTTGCGGAGGCCCTGGGCTGGGGAGCGGAGATCAGGCACTCTACCAGCTGAGGAGGGGGCATCTGGCCTCGCAGCAGGGCCCCCAGCCAGGCTCAAAATGCACCAGTTCCCATGGGCACAGCCTCTGCCACACCCCGCCCCCAACTCATGGTCACGCATGTGGGGACATGACCATATGCGCACACACGCCAAAACCATCACACTTCATTCCACAGAGCACTGGGACAGACAGCAGGTGTTCCTAGAGAGAGTCCCAGGTTGGGAGGAGATAAGATAGTTACAATAAAACAGACTTAGAAAGAAAGAGATTAAAACACAGGGTGACACTTCTTGATTTGAGTGGTGGTTACACAGGGCATATACGTAGGTTAAAACTCATCACGCTGGACACTTAAGATTTATGCATTTCACTGTTAAGGAAATTATACTTCCGTCAAAGGTAAAAAGTGACACACAGGAAGCACAGGATGGTGGAAGGCGGAATCAGGGAAGACTCCTTGGAGGAGGCGATACCCAAGCTGACTGCAGTGTGTCATGTCACGTGGGAGCAGGAGTTTGCAGGGGAGGAGCAAAGCCCGGGCAGCAATACCCAGGCACCGCTCACCTACATGGGGGATGACTGCTCTGCCCCCGCAGGGCCCACCTCCTTGGAATAAAATGCTGAGCAAATACGGCAGGACCGTTTGAAGGAAAGCCAAATTACCGGCTGCTCAGAAAACCCAACCACCAGCCAGGGCCGCCCATGTGTCTTGGTCGAGCCTGAGCAGAGCGCTGGGTTGAGTGGGGACGGGCCTGGCTCTGCGTGGCTGGAACGTCCAGGGCAGGGCAGGAAGTGGTGGGTGAAGACGTGGGCACGGTTGCTGGGGCCAGGTCAAGGACCTTGGAAGGTCATCGTTTAGGGGACGGGAACCACCGGCAGGTTTGGGGCGGGGGCAAGACAAGGTTAGTTTAGGGGGTCCTGGCAGGTGAACTACAGGGGGCAGGACTGGAGATGGGGATCTGGTAGCTACCAAGCTTCTGCAAGAGTCCAGGCCAGGGATGGCCACGTCTGAGGCAGATGGTGGCAGTGGGGCAGAGGAGAGGAGGGATGTGATCACTGGGCTTTGTGACTGAGTGGATGCGGGTGTCCTGAGAGCGAGGCGCCTGGAGTGACACCCGGCTTTCTGGTTCTGTTGAGAGAGTGGATGAGGGTGCCCCCAGCTCAGCAGGGAACAGAGGGAGGAGGACAGGAGGCCTAGAGGCTGACTCTGGGATCCCGAGGGACACCTGTAACCCGTGGGTGATCAGGGGCTGGGCTCGGCTGGGAGCTCTGGGCAGAAGGGACGAGATGAGCAAGACATGCGGCAGGGCAGCAGCAAAGGCCTAGCGTGCCAGGGAGAACAGAGTGGGAGAAATCAGGGGCACTGAGGACAAGGGAGAGTCAGAGAGTCAGGGGAGGGGAAAAGGGTGGAGGTCAGAGGTCAGGAGGCTGGCCAAGGAGCCTAGAGGAACACAAACATGGGGGTGGGAGGTGCGGCAAATGGGTGACCCCAAGGGAGCAGATGTAGAGGGCTGAGGAGTGGGAGCAGGTGGAGGCCGTGGGGTGTGGGCGAGAATGGAGGGGTGGGGAGGGCTCAGAAGGGCTTCATCCTTTAGGATGAGAAAACCTGGAACCAATCGGGTTGGATGGAGACACAGTCTCCCCTGGGGACCAGGCCTCCCGGGTCCTTCCAGATGGACCCCAAAGCCTCTGAGTTCAGGACACAGGCCCAAGAACCCTTGTGCCAAGCCCTCTGCCAATCCAGGACAATGAAGAGTGCCAACCCCACGGCCGCTCCTTTCCATCGGACGGGAAGGTGTGTGCCGGTCAGCAGAGGCCGGACCCAAAGACCAGCCAGGGAGGCAGAGAGAGTGCTGGTCTCACCAGCTGCCCCAACAGGACGTGCCCACGTCGGGAGGGGATTTTGTTTTCTTCACGGCTGTCCCCCAGAACCACAGCGGGCAGTCCATAATACTTGCTGGGTGGATGAATGAGTCACTAAAAGGAACCAGAAGCCTGAAGAGAGAGGGAGAGGAAACCAAGCCGAGCCAAACTCCACCATCCTTGGCATCCAAGGCCCTGCCCCGACACATCCAACCCTACCACGCCTGCACCCGGCCGGCCTGAGTGCCCCTGCTGCCCTGGCTGCCCCTCTCGGCGTGAGGAGGGGGCAAGTGCCTGGGCTTTGGGGTCAACCAAAGCTGGGATCAGGAGTCCACCCAGCTATCACCAGCCTGTGACTTCCATCGGGCACCCAGAGTCTTCACGTGTTTCCTCCTGAGCAAAATGGCACCACCAAACGCGCCGCTCCCGGCGTCGAGAGGAGAGAGGATCACGCGTGACGTAACGTGTGAAAAGCGTCTGGCTCGCGCCTGAAGATCCTACGGGCTCGTTAAAGAGGCAGCCGAGATGACGGTGATGACGGCTTCGCGCTGACATCACCTGCTGAGTGGCTGTCTCCCCCTGACATCACCCGTCTCATCTCCAGGCCAGCTCACCCGGGACTCCTGACGGGCAGCACAAGGACCCTTCTGTTCCCCTACGTGCTGGGGGGACTTGGGTGGGAAATGCAGGCCTGCCACTCAGCTGGGTGTCAGGAGACGATGGGAAGAAGCTAGGTGGTGCCAGCCCCTGGGGCGGGCGCATCTCCCGAGAGCCCCCCTGCCAGACGTAAACAGGCCTTCTCAGAAGGATGAGAAACCTGGACGAGGAGCCCCAGGCCCTGCCTTGTTGGGAAAAGGCTGGGCGGAAGAAAGCTAGTCACCTGTGGGTGAGCTAATCGGGCCGCCGGGCTCGCTCACGGGCCCCCACCCCAACTGGCAGCCAGCCCCGCCCTCCTTCCTCCTGTTTCTGGCTTCTACTCAACCCAGCCCCCTGACCTGTGAGCCACCAGGGGTGTGGAGCAAGGGTCCTAGGAACCCATCGGAAGGAACCTAGCTTCTAACTCCTGATGACACCCTGAAGTGGAGCCTGGGCACCACCCATCTCTGAGCCTCAGTTTCCCCATCTGTAAGTGGAGAACTTGGGCTAGAAGTTCTCAGCTCCAGATGGAAGGACCACCACGACCCCTCCCCGGCATCTGGCCTCTATACCTGCCCTGATCTACTCCAGAGCAGTCATCTGAGTCACCCGCCCCCTCACATCCCTCCCTCATTTCTGGCCTGTCCACAGGCACCACCCCCAACCTGGATGCCCTCCAGCCCCCTCACCCTTTTGTTCTTACTCCTTTATTTCATTCTATTTTTTAAAATGGTTTATTTATCTATCTGTTTATTTATTTTGGCTGCACAGGGATCTTAGTTGCAGTACACAGGATCTTCCTTGCGGCACGTGGGATCTTTATTTGCAGCAGGCGAACTTCTTAGTTGCGGCATGCATGCGGAATCTAGGTCTCCGACCAGGGACTGAATCCGGGCTCCCTGCAACGGGAGTGCAGAGCTCCCACTGGACCACCTAGTCCTGGGCCTGTCCACCCCCCTGAGCCCCTTATCCACCTGAAGGATGCCACAGGACCCTAACTAATTGCACAGTATTTTCACTGCACCTGTTATGACACGGACCCAGAACTGGGGTGACTCAGGCCCAGTTCCCACCCCAGAGCTCCCAGGCGGGGAAAGAGAAGCCAAAGGTTATAGATGGTGACCCACACACGAGAGAGGAGGCCACCTCCGTTCAGAGGTCCACTCATCAGGTATGTGTCAACCGCACCTGCTGCCTCCCCAGGTCCCTGCACCCTCTGTCCTCACACTCACGCACACATCTCATGCCCCAAGTCCCATTCATTCCTTTCACGAATAGTTAAGTATCACCTGCAGACCCACTGTGTGCGCTAGACGAGGAACGCCACCAGACGGGGAAGATGGAGCCACACGGTCCATCCTGGGGGTGTCATGGTGAATCCCTGCCCCTGCGGGATAAGGGGGTTGGTTCACATCAATGACCAGGTCCCCAGGGGATGACACGTATTCTTTTGTGGTAGGACACTCACAGGATCCCACACACAGGTGCACACCACTCACCCCTCCCCGGCCACAGCTGCTTTCACACCAGCACATCTGGGAGGGGGGCAGGATCTAGATCATCATCCATCCTACACTGGACAGCTGAGGCCCAGCGTGTTGGTGACCCGCCGTCCACCGCACAAGCCAGGGGGAGCCAGGGCTCCAGGCCACATTCCCGCTCCTCTCCCTGGCCCTCCCCTCCTGTGTGTACTCAGGTGGGTGCACAGACACCACTTCCTTCTCCAAACTCATGCCCCCATCTCCACCCTCACTTGGGCGAGGGGAGCCTAGCTACCTCGATCCACCGGGGACAACCTGGGGCTCCCCTAAAGCTCCAGCCAGGTGATGTGATTCAATAAAGTGACCCCACGGGCTTCCCTGGTGGTGCGGTGGTTGAGAGGCCACCTGCCGATGCAGGGGACGCGGGTTCGTGCCCCGGTCCGGGAAGATCCCACGTGCCGCGGAGTGACTGGGCCCGTGAGCCATGGCTGCTGGGCCTGCGTGTCCGGAGCCTGTGCTCCTCAACGGGAGAGGCCGCAACAGTGAGAGGCCCGCATACCGCAAAAAAAAAAAAGTACCAATAAAGTGACCCGTGCCTGCCCTTCTCTCCCAACCCCAGGGACGCGGAGAGCCTGGAGGAACCCAGCCAAGGTCACACCATTCCCTCCTTAGGGCCCGATCACTGCTGACGGGCAGCCCCCCCCCTTCCAAAAGCCCATGGTCTCGGGAGCGTGCACAGGGCCAGCCCTTGGGAGATCTGGGTCTAACTGATGGTGTGCCACCTACCGGGGCTGTGTGACGTAGAGCTACCTGCTTCCCCTCTCTGGGCCTCAGTCTCCTCCTCCCGTAGACACCTATGGCACCCTGCTCCTTCCTTCCTCACAGAGCAGTGGTGGGAGGCGAGAGCCAGGCCCCAACGGAGCCTTTCTATCCAAATCCCACCTTGGCTTGGGCCCTGGCTGAACCTCACTTTTCCACGAAGCCTCACAGTACGGCCATCCTTATCAGCCGCCGTGTGTGACCACCCAGTGCTGTGCGTCCTTCTTTCAACCCCCTACAGCAACCCTCTAACCATAACTCTACCCATCTGACAGATGAGGACACAGATGCTCAGAAAGGCTGAGTAGCTTGCCCAAGGTCACACAGCAGGAAGACTTCGGGGCCAGCTTCAAAGCAAAGCCTGCCAGAAGCAAACATGTGTCCCACACCCACACACCTCCCCTGAGCAGCCCCCCAAGCACGGCTCACTGCCCAGTGGCTCGCGTGCGGGTATCTGCAGAAAGGCTGAGGGGTCCTCCCTTGGTTCGTTATTCCAAACTGTCTTTTTTGCCTCCCTCAAGAGAGTGAGGGGCTTCAGGACAGCGGCCAGGCCTCCTTTCTGGGGTCGCAGTGAGGCCCAACGTGGGCTTCCCGGAGTCATCATGGGTCCTGACAACCAGAAGGGACCCTACAGATACGGAGATGTAATTTTCTGAGCCAAAAACAGGGCGGAGGGCGGTGCCAAGATCGCGGACCTTCCGGGACGTTGGGATGAGTTACGGAGACGGTGGAGATGCTGGCAGCTGGCAGCCCTCCGTGACGTGGGGTCGCCCAGTCTGCCCTCACGTCTGCAGCAGCAGACAAATGGGAGCAAGGAGGCACTGGTTTCACTGCCGAAAAAGAAACCCTGTCTGAAGCCTGGGATGAGAAAATCACTCCTCTTCCAAAGTTCTGACCCTGCAGAAGGCCAGGCCGGCAGGGAGGGGTCCCAGGCGCTGCCCCTGGCATCCCTATGTCCCCTCCCACTGGGCTCCAGGGTCCTGGCCCTCCAAGGCCTGCAGGGTGAGAACCCTCCTGGTGGGACTGACATAGCTCTCAACTGGCTCCCCAAGGTGAGTGGTGGGCACCCGGACCTTAGCCAGCGCCAGCTCTGTGCCACGCCCACCTGCCCGCCACCCCAAGTGCTCACGGAAGCCTCGAGAGCTCTCGGCAGCGCCATGAGGACGGACGCAGCCCACACAGGCAGTGACTCAACATCTCACCAGATAAATGTAGCACCTGCATCACCAAGACTGGGTCCACCCGTACCAGGAGCGTCACTACCCACGATACTCCACCTGCCCACCCCTGCCCCCAGGCTCCAGGGGTCTCTTTTTTAGGCAGTCCTTCCAGTTCGTCAGCCCCATTCTACAGATCCCAAGGATGGTGTCCGCTGGGATTTACCCTGGACACATAACGAGGCTTGAGGCTTCCCCGAGGTGACACCATGAGCTCCCGGGGGCAGAAATCAGTGCCCTTCTCTCGTGCTTGGTCCCAGGGGCCATCAGCCTACACTCCATTGCATCAACTGCTCAGCAGCCTCTGCCTCCTGCCTCCGAGCAGAATCTACAGCCACCGGGTCCCGCTGCGGACTCTCCTCTCTCCTCATCTGGGGTGTTTCCCATACCCCGATCACTCTCACTCCCCTACCACCACCACCCTCACCACGATCTGCCCCCAGACCTCCCGCCAGCTGTTCTGCCTCAATGCGTCCACCCAGCCTCCTGAAGAGGAAGCCCGGGGAGGCTCCGGGGCACCTGCCGGAGGACAGGGAGCCCTGGACCAAGAGTCACGAGATGTGGTTTTGGATCCTGATTCTTGTAACTCTGGGACCTTAGCCACGTGTCTTCCCAGCCCTGGGCCTCGGCTTCTCCATCTGAAAAGGAAAAGAGGTCCCCTCCAGCTCTAAGGGTTGTGGCACACCCCATCCAGGAGGCTCAGGAGTAGGGGAGGGAGAAGGGTGCCTGAGGAAGGTGGCACGGGGGCTCCCACAGAAGCTCTGGGCCCGAGCCCTGGACAGAAGTCACATCCTGAAAGACAGACCCCGACTGGTTGCCAGGGGACGAGTGTGTGTGTATCTACTTAATGGGTCAGGACTTCTTTTTGGAGCGATGACATGCTCTGAAATTAGACCATGGCGAACACTGCACAACTTTTTGAATATATGAAAACACACTGCAGTGTACATTTTACTTTTTTTTTTTTCCGACCGCACTGTGCAGCACATGGGATCTTAGTTCCCTGACCAGGGATTGAACCCGGGACCCCTGTAGTGGAAGCACGGAGTCTTAACCACTGGACCACCAGGGAAGTCCTGAAGTGTGCATTTTAAAGGAAATAATTTTCAAAAAAAAAAAAAATCCAACATGCTAGAGGAAGAGAACAAAGTCCCTAAAGGCACCACTGAGCCCCAACCCGAGGCTCTGAGGACCTACCCACAGGCTTCTTCTTGGGGGGGATACATAAACCCCTCTTTGTTTACGCCTCTGTACTTGGGCTTTCTATTACCTGGAGCCAAACACGCTCCTAACTGGTGGTCTCGTCCCTGTGCCACCCGCCGGGACTAGAGGGGGCTCCGCACACTGGGCGGCATGTGTCTGAGGCTGGTGGTCAGGACTCAGCTAAACGTCAAGTTCCTGGGCATGGTCGCTGCCAGCGGCCTCTGGATCACCACACAGATGTGTGCACACACACGTGCACGCACAAAAGCGTGTGTCTGAATAATCCAGGGGATCAACTGTTCTGAGGCTTCACACTTGTGCTCTCTCCACACGCGCCAGCTGCCCTTCACGGAGGGGGAACCCCCCAAACTGGTCTGCACACAGTGGCCCCCCCCCACCATTGCCATTACCCGCCGGATGTCTCTGAGAGGCACAGCCAGGCCAGCAGAGGCAGCAACTGGGGACGAGGGGGTGAGCCTGTGAGAGCTGGGATGCAAGGGTGGAAAAGCCCCTTGACCTTCCAAGGCCCTGCCCCAAATGTCCCGGCACCCAGCTTGCTTCTAATTCACTTAACAAGTTGGTACAGGACACTCACTGTGTCAGGCAGCGAGCTGGGGGCAGGGATGCAGAGGGACAGGGCAGCACGGCCCTGACCCATTGGAGGGAGACGGACAAGTACAAGGCCAGTTGGAACACAGCAGGCGAGGGGCGCTGAGCTGTAGGAACACAGAGGAGGGGCACCTAACACAGACCCGGGAGGGGACATCAGAGAAGGCTTCCGGAGGGAAGTGACATCCAAGCTGGGACCTGCAAGAATTGGCCCAGTGAAATGGATGGGGAGCGGTAAAGCGTGTCTAAAGGAGAAGCAATAGCACGTTGTGAAGCAAGACGGGAGCGCAGCATGTTCTGAAAACTGCTGAAGCTCATCACGGCTTTCATAGGAACAGGCAGGGCCCGGCTGGGAGTGAGGCAATCAGATGAAGGTCTTCACCTGGACCCAACACAAGCGCCTCCCCCGCTCCGCCCCGCCCCAAGCTGGTCCACGCGGAAGACCTTCTGGAGTGTCATTTCCCATCTCTGGACCCTTTCCTACACTGCTGCCCCCACCTCGCCCCACCCCAGAATGCCCACCGCAGACTACTCCTGAATCCCACCCGTCCTCCAGTCACCTCCTGCAGGCTGCCCCCAGGGGAGTACGGTGGGGCCCATACCCCTGGGTAGCCCAGCACCAAGGTAGGGCTTGGCATCGGGACACCTGATCACCCACCCCAAGGGTCTGAGAGGTGGACACGCCAAGGGGACTAAGCACTTCTACCCCTGGGGTTTTCCCAGCTTACAGAAACAGAGACTCAGCACAGCCCACGCGCCGCGCGCAGAGTAGGCAAGGGCAGAGCAGGGAATGATGGCGGCCAGGTCCTCTCTGGGCAGGCCTAGAGCTCTCCAAGGGCCAGCCTCTGGGATCATCGTGTGACAAGTTGAGAAAACACTCTTCACTGGCGTGGGGACCAGCTTCTCCCAACGGAACACGCGGATCCTCCCAAGAACCCTGTCACGCAGGGATAACCACACTCATTTGTTCAGGTGAGGCTCAGAGAGGTAAAGTCACTCGTCTGAAGTCACACAGCAGGTGAGGGGTAGAACTGGGGCTCCAACCCTTGCCTGTCTGGTTTCAAAGGCTCTGATGGTTAAACGGCACCCTGCTGGCAAGTGGGGAAGCTCTAAGGAAGCCAAAGGAGCCTGCCCCCAAGGAGGGGCACTGGCCTCCCACCCAGGGCGTCCAGGAGCATCTCCCTGCCCTGGATGTGCAGAGAACAGAGCATCTGAGGCAGTGGCTGGCTCCGGGCGGGCGGGTGGGCAATGGACCAGGATCAGAGGGAGGATGTGGTTAGCCTATCCACCCAGAGGGCTGCACCCCCCAGCCAGGGTACACATGGAGAACAGGGGCACCTAGCTCCTTCCCAGAGGCCCTACCTTTCCCAAGCTGGGCCTCTCTGCTGAAAGCCACCACACCTGAAAAACCAGCTCCTGGATAAACATGAGACACCAGACGGGCCCAGTCACAAGACCCCCTTGGAGCCCGCCAGGACCACCTTGGAGCTGGCTGGGTGGGTGGGCAGGCAGGAGTCCTGTCTGCTCCAGGGAGCCACCCAGGGGCACCCGAGGGCCCTTCTGCACAGGGCTAACCTGCCATGGTCCCTCCACCGAGTACAGCCCAAGGGTGGGATTCAGGGGTCCAGCTTTTGAGGACATGGGGGAGGGGACAATGGTGGGGTGGAGGGCGGGGCAGCTGGCTCATCAGGAAAAGTCAATGACTTCCTCACAAGAAACAGTTAAAACCCCCCAAATCTCTCAAGACACCCATAGGCCATGCTGTTGTCACCCACGGTGCTCCCTTTCCTTAGGAAGCCACGACCCCTGGGGGGGCCCCCCTTCACTCAGGGACCGCCATTCATGAGCCCACAGGCAGCGCTGCCTCCATTTTCTAGATGGTCAAACTGAGGCTCAGCAGGCTGGCAGTCATCCAAGCCACGCACAGCAGGCAGGCGGCAGAGCTGGAATCGGCCTGACCAGAAGCTTGTGACCAACCGAAATCTCAGTGCTGCCGTCCACACGGACATCCAGCGCATCTGTGGATCTCAGATGTGTGTCAACCAACGTTTTATCCAGAGCCCTAACAGGTAACTCGGACAGAAGTGGCCCTACTCCAACTCAGAGGGGGACACGGGGTGCTGGAAGCCCGCATGTCCCCACCTCCTTCCCCCGCGGGGTCCCGTGCCCTCTGGGGCTCTGCGGAAGCCCAGCGGCTTGTGTGACCCCTGCTGAGGCTCACGCTGGCCCTGGAAACCAGATGCTCTGTTCTGTTCACAGATGACCAGGCCGAAGCACAGAGACGTGGTGTCACCCACCCGAGGTCACACAGTCCCATTGTGTCTGACCCTAAATCAGGCTCCTGCCTGCCCTCCTTCCATATCCGCTTGTCTCAGGAAAACACAGAATTTGTATCCCAAACTATAGAGCTGCAGAAGTGGAGACCAGGGACTCACTGCCAGAGACCCCCAGACTCCTGGGGGAGCGGGGCACACAGAGACAGGCAAGACACCACTGGGCACAGAGAGCTTCCCTCCCTTCAGGTTCACCCTCTGCCCCCAGAGCATCAATTGTCCAGGAAGCCACCTGGTCATTGGGCGGGTGGAAGACTGCAGACCTGAGGGCGGCTGCAGGCAGGTGTAATTTCATCGGGAGCTCCCCGTTTGTGCAAGTCACCAGAAACGGAGGATGAAATTCCAGCTCTGCGGACAGAAGTGTGCAGCGATCCTGGCTCAGGGTCAGCTCTCAAAGCGGGTGGGGAGGGGGTGTCTTTGTGAACATGAGGAAAAGATACCCCCTCCTCTGGGCGGCCCCAAGCCGGAGCTCAGCTCTCCTCCACGAGAAGAGTGGCAGAGCTCGGTGGTATAGCCGTGCCGTGGAGTACTACTCAGCCACCAAAAGGACCAGCTCCCGATGCCCCGACAATGCATTAGGTGGAATGGAAGAAGCTAGACGCAGGCTGCATACTGCGTGATTGCATTTATATGGCGCTCTAGAGGATGCGAAGCCATAGAGACAGAAACCAGATCAGGGGTTGCCAGGGGCTGGGGGAAGGGAGGGGGCTGGCTGCATACCGGCTTGAGAGAGCCTTTGGCGGGGGTGGAATGTTCTGCGTCTTGACAGGGTTTGGGCTATGTGAATGCATGCATTGGTCGAGTTCCTTGGACGGCACACTTAAGCCCTGGGCATTTCACCAGATATTCCTCATCCCTCGACAATATACATGATAACACGTGGGGTGAGCCCTTCCTACGTGCCGGCCTGGGGCTGGATGCCAGGACCTGAGACCCTGCAGACCTGGTGCCTCTGCAAGTTTCTCACTAGTTTGTGGAGTGACCGACGGATGGATGGACAGATACAGACCCCCCCATAGGGCAATTCTGCCAGTAGCCAGAAAACGTACCTTGAGACCCCACTAGACCCCGCCAGCAAACAGGCCTGGCCCTGCCCAAGCCTCCAGGAGAGAAGCAGCCTGAAGAGTCTCCTCCAGCTACAGGCCAGGAAGGGACATGGCCTCAGCTGTCCCTCCTTCCCCAACCACACAGCCAGGCCGGGCACCTAGGAGCTGCCCAGGACCCTAAGCCCTCAAGCTGGGACCTCTCGCCTCTGGCTTCCCACCCCGTCTCCACTCCAGACCTGCAGCGGTGTGACCCACCTACCCCTCTGTGGAGCCTCCACCATGCAACACTGAACCCCCCAAAACCACAGCACCACCATCGGGCTCAGGCAGAGCGGGGGCATCATCGCCACTTCACACACAAACACACAGCCCGCTGGGGGGAGGGGACATGGGTCACTCCCTGGCCTTGGGCCCTCCCGTGACATTCCAGGGGCCGCAGTGCAACACAGGGGCTGGGGCTTCTGCCTTGGATGGCGGCATGGCAGCGGGGAGGTAATTCCCAGCAACCAGCGTGCTGTACTCACCTGGCATCCCTTTAAAGGGACAGCCCCTCAAACCTGTGACCAGCCCACCAAGGACCCTCCCCTACCAGGGGCCCCAGAGGCGCAATCTCCAGCCTTGGAGGGGGGAGCAACAGAGAAACAGCCTCCCGGGGCTCAGGCCTGGCTCTGCAAATCCTAAGTCGGTGTCAGACAGGGCGACCCCGGCAACCTCCCTGCTCCTCCCAACACTTCTTCATACACTGTATGGACCGCAGTGGCACAGAAGACCCTGAACACCAGGGCCTCCCAGCCTGGGGATCCCTGAGGCCCCACGCTGCCCAGGCCTAACAGGAGATCTGGACACTTGGACCCCAGACAGGAGAAAGCCCAACCGAGGAAATCAGAAACGCCGCTGCCTGATTCAGACTCGCTCTAGACCATCCCCCGACCCTCAGGTTGAGTCCTGACCCCAACCCCAGGCCCCAGCCACACCCTGAGTCCCTCCCTAGCCCCAACAGTCTCACTGCCAGAGGCTGCAGCTGAAAGGTTGCCAGAAAAGACACAAGACCCCCAGTTCAGTCTGAACGTCAGGTAAACAGGAAGTAAATTTTCAGTGTCACTGAGAGCCCAGTACTGCATTGTCTGTTACTTATCCGAAATCCAAATGTAACTGGGTGTCCCTCTTTTAACTGGCTAAATCTGGCAGCCCGGAGCAGGTGGTCCTGAAGGAGGGAGACAGGTGGGCACACAAATAGCTGTGGGTCAGCCAGGCCCAGCTCAGGACCAGGAGGGAGTTCGGAGCGAGAGCTCTGCTCCCTGCCGGGCACACCCCCGCCACTCACGCCAAGCCCGTGCCTGGTCAAAGCAAAGCCTCACCCCGAAGTGCAGGAGGGCTGTGCCCCATGCGCCATCCTCCCCCAGCGCTCTGAGCCTCTTTGTGCCATCAGACATAACCCATAGCACGAAGTCTGAACTGACGAAATATCAACCCCAGTGAGACAGTCCCAGCCAGACATCCTGCAAATGAGGAACCCGGGCGCCCAGCGAGGCTGGCTCCCCTTGGGACTCACCTGGACACCCCAACATTTACACCCAGAAGTCTCCACTGTCACCCTGTCACCAAAGGGGTGACATGCCACTGTCTTCGGACCAGGTTTGTCTCCTTCGCTCCTCCCATATAAAACAATCCTCCCCACCTGCCCCTGCTTGTGAATTCCTGCCGGGAATTCCCTTCCAGTCACCACAAGGGGTCACATCTCATAGGCCCCACATCCTCCCGGGGGATCCCGAGCCCTCGGTCCTGGGTCTCGCTCTGCTCTCCGGGACTTGTGAATTAACCCTGCAAGTTCTGTTCCCAGTGCCCCCTGAGGCCTCCACAGAACCCCTGGAGCTGGCACACCCTACTGGTCTGTGCCAAGGAACCTGGCTCTGTCCTGGCTGCAGGGCATCAAAGAGAGAGATGTCCGCAAATGGCTGAGAGTCGGAGGATCAAGAGACGCTGGATGGATGACGCTCAGGGAGCAAAGCCCCAGACTCAGGTTTGGGGGAGACACAGGCTGGGGTGATGGGGTGAGGAGTCTCCCAGAGGATGTGGGGCAGGAAGCTCAGGAAAAGACCCTGGGATTCCAACCATTGTGGGAACCTGCCCCAGAGACGGGAATTCAGGAACAACGCGAGAAAGCGTGCTTAGCAATTCGGACCCTGGGGCAGGACTTCATTCATTCATTCACTCAACAAGTATTTGGGGACCAGCCCTGGGGCACCACGGAACCAAAAGCAAGCCTCAGTCCCCGCCCTGTCCCTAGTACAATCGGGACGTGTAACTCTTGATTAAGATCAATGTTGGGATAGGGGAAGGACAGAATGTCATGGGGACACAGAGGTAGCACCTTGGCCAGTCCTGGGAAGGTCTGGGAAGGCTTCCGGCTGGAGGACACGACAGCCAGCTGAGTCCTGACAGAGGAGAGAAAAAAGGCAAATTCTACAGCTCTTATCCCCCATCCTCACCAAGTGGGGCCCTGCCCCTGCAGGTGGGAAGAACCTCTGAGGTGAGAGGAACGGCACGTGCAAAGGCCATTCAGGAAAACTGTAAGATTGCAGGTCTCAAAGAGTGGGCCCAGGAGGCAGCGGGTGGGCAGACGAGAGCCAGAGGACACGAAGCAGAACCTGGAACGAGGATGGACCAGCAGATGCGGTCTGTGGTTCCAGCGTCACGCTTAGGACACGAGAGCCCCAAGCTGTCACCCACCACATCACCCTCAGCTCCTCACCCGGGGTCTCCAACAACGGGACCATTACCAAACTGGGGACGCCCTGGCTGCTGGAGACAGGGAGGCTGTAAGAACAGCTGTCTCCGAGACCCCTATCATTACGTCTGCCTTTCCGTCTATTTCCAATCATCAAGCAACTGGAACCACGTCAGAAGGCTAGCCAGCTCGGGGAGACTGCCTTAAACGAACAGATAAAGCACAGTGCAAATAAATGACCCTTCCTCCAGCATCTAGAGAACGGTCCTCTTAAGTAGGTTAAGCCTGCCCCGACAATGCTACCTTCCCAGACCCAGTTTTGCAACCTTCTCCCCCCAAGTCCACCCACATTTTGAACGAGTGGTCAGTGAGTGGCGGCCGAGAACCAACCCTGCCTCGCTTCCTCCGCTGGGGTCCTCTGGGACCCTTTGAGTCAGAGCCACAACTTTCTAGGTCACCCTCGGAGCAGGGTACAGAACGGGGTGTGGTCTTAAGCTCCCCACCTCCCAAAGGCAGATTGGGGGCTCCAACATCCTGACCCCTTGGGGCCAGGCCTATCCCTTGGTCCATAGGTCCCTGTTCAGAAGAAGGCAGAGGGTACCCCCCACCCTCCCGGACCCCTACTCCTGATGGCCACCTGACCACCCCCATCCTTTCTGCCCTTGTGCCCGGCCCCTCCCTGCCAGCAGTCACCAGCCTCCCCCCCCACCACTGCCTCTCACTCTGAATAAATAATCGATGTCGATGCCCTTACCCTTTGGGGATGACGTTGCTGAAATAAATGTGCTGCTCAGAGGCACCTCCCCAGCCCGGAGGCCCCAGGTCAGTACCAGCGAGCAGCAGTCCTAGCCACCGAGCAACCAGACACACGAGGGAGACGATGGCCAGAGGGGTCAGAGCAGCTTCTGGCCACCCCTTCCTTCTGCTGTGGGCAGTAAGAGAAGCCCCCGCAAATGCCCACTCCCCTAGAAGCTGTCCGGGCCTGCCCCACGCCCCACATCGACAGCACCATACTCCACCCAAGGCCACTGCTTTCCCCACGTGCCGGGCAAGGAGACCCCTACATGCCGAGCTCCCTCACTTGGGCTATGATGTGGACACAGGAGCCTCCCAGCCCAGGTCTAGTCCTGGGAGCCTGGGTCACAGGACCAGATGTCCAGGGCTCGAGCCCCCTCCAGCAACGCCAGGAGGGCGGAACTCTCAGATGCACTGTCCCCCTCTCACCTGGGCCCAGGCCGGGGCATCACCCCTCTCCCTGGCCACAGGCAGGGGCTGGGGAACCCAGGAAAGGCATTAAGCCCATCATACTCAAAGCCCATCCACATCCTATGGCTGCTCCAGGGGCCTCCCCACCCATCTGCGGGAACTCAGAGACCACCCACAGACAGAGCATCCCCAACTTGCTCCTCTGAAAGCTTTGCGACCCCCACTGCCATCCTCTGAGTCTCCTTCCCCCACCCCACGAGGAGCTCAGCTGCCACCACTCAGGCCAGCCCCCTCCCCAGGGACCCCAACAGGAACCACTGTGCCGGGGCAGTCCTGCCTGGCTGTCCTGTTCAGTCCTGCCTGAACTCAGCCTATAAGTGGGGGGCACCGGCCAGGAGACCGGCCCAGCCCGAGAAAGGCGGAGGTGGGGGGAATTGAGGGGCGGGGGCCGCGGCCTTCCCAGCCCCCTCCGCTCCCACACTGGCGCCCGCCGTCTGGGCAGCACAACTGACCTCATTCGCCAACTGCAGCAGCCTGCGGGCGCCCGCTGCCCGCCCCGGGCGCCCCTACATCCGGAAGGGCCGGGGGGTGACAGCTCCCGACTGCCACCCCCTCCCGGCAGGTGGGGGCGGCCGTCCCTCCCCTCCCCCGGCCCGAATTATAATCCCAGTCACGTGCCTCCCAATGCACCCAAAAGCCGGACCCAGATTCTGTAACACCTTGAGGGGGAGGGGCGGGGGCCCCGGGGGCGGGGGGTGGGAGGAGAGGGGAGAAGGGCCTCGGCGCCCGCCCCCCGCAAAAGTTTCTCCTACCTTGGAGGATCCCCAAGCGCTCCTGCCAGCGGCGCCCCGGCCCCGGCCCGCGGCCAGGACTCAGACTCCTGCCGCTGCCTCCTTAATTAATCCAGGAGAATGGGGGAAGGAGAGGCAGAGGGAGGCGCGGAGCGGCGGAGGGGGCGGGCGGGAGGAGAGCGGGGCGCTGGGCGGGGAGGGGGCCCGGCGGGGGCTCTCGGGCCGGCCGGGGGGCTGGCGCTCGGCGGCCCCCACCCCCGGCGCGGGCTGCGGCGGAGGGCGGGGCGCGGCGCGGGGAGCGGAGCCGAGAGCGGGAGCGCAGGGAGGCTCTTTGTTCTGTAATCCCAGTAAGATTGCCAGCCATTCGCCCCGGCCCTAATCCCAGCCCCGCGCAACACCACCCTCCATTGGCTGCCATTTACATACGGGATTAGCCCGCCCTGCCCGCCCCGCGCCCCAGCCTGGGCACCGCGGGGGGAGCGCCGTGCCCCCGCCCCGCGCCCGGCGCCCTGAGAGCGCTCCGCCGCAGCGCCCGCCGCCAGGGTGGCCCGCAGGAGCCCCCTGGCTGCCCGCGACGCCCCTCTGCCTCCCCAGGTCAGGCCGCTGCGGATTAGAAAGCCGCGGCTCGGCCCCGGGAGACCCGGGCGCAGGAGCCGGGCGGGAGGGTCAAGGTCACTCAGCGGGCTCCGGGAGGATCCCCGGGAGACACCGGGGCCCGGAGCGACCGTAGGCCCGGCGCGCCACGCGCTGGGGAAACTGGAAGTGCAGCGGCTGGTCACCCCTGCCGTGCCCAGGTTATTTCCCGGTGGCTTGGCCCGGGTGCCTCTTTCAGCCTTTGTCCCCTGGGACGGAAAGGAAGGCAGTGACATGCTGAAGGTCACAGCAGATGCAGTTGAACACGCCAGGTCCCATCTTGTCTGGGCAGCCCTCCTGACTCCCCCCTTCCCCTCCATACCAGCCGTGCTAGGAGTCAGAAGCACACCTCCGATCCTCTGCAAAGCGTGCATCGTAATTCATCACGAGCAGCACGATGGTTCATGGCAGCGCCCCGAGCCCTGTGCTAGGCCCTTGCTATGCTGGACACTGTGGGGAGGGAAACGGACCAGGCAGGCCCCAACCCCAGGGAGTGCCTGCCCTAGAGGGAGGGAGTCAGATTGAGAATCTACTAGGTCCTAGCAAAGCCCACTGGGGCCCTGCCGGGCACACAACGGGCCCTTGGTAAAGGCTGACCTTGGCTGGCCAGGTGTCCCCCTGGCAGGCTGTGTCCACACTGCCCAGCCCGAGGCCAAGCCCAGAGGGCCCCTTGTGCCCATTGAATGCCTTGCCCACAGAGGGTATCGGCCAGAGCAGGGGATTGGGCATGAGGCCACAGTCATGCCCTCTATCCCATGCTGCCCCGGCCTCTTGGGGATACTCTCTCATCCTCCTTGCCGCTGGGAGGCCTGGGGACACCTTGAAGCACCCTGTCTTGTGGTCCCCCTCAGACTCACATCCCCACCTGCCCTGTGCTGGCCCTGGTGTGGCAGAGTGACTAAGGGGAAGGGCCAGGGTCTGGAGCCTGACCAGGTGACTTCAAATCCTGGCTCTTACCACCGTGTGACCTTGGGCAAGGCAGTTCACCCCTCAGAGCCTCCATTTCCCCCTTCCTGCAGCCTCTCAGTGAACCACGGTGTGGTCTCTGCAGGTAACAGTGATGATGGGCACTGCTAGTCAAGCGTCTACTAGGCACCTATATCTACTAGGCATAATACCTAGGCTATCACCATTCCTTACATGAAGCCTGCAAGGCAGTATTATTGGCCTCGTTTTATAATGAGATGAGGTGACTTGCTTAGGGACATGAAGCGTGTGAGTGGCATTGCTGGGACCCTCTCCATAGCCCTCATTCTGCCCACTGGCCTAGGGTCCCTCCATTACATTTGCAAAGACCCATGAGGTTTTGGGGGTTAGGCATGGCCTCAGTGGGCCCAGCTAGGGGAAGCTGGTCCCAGGAAGGGCTGGCTGGCTGAGCTGTTGGCTTCTGGGCAGAATGCTTCCTGGACCCCAAGTCCAGGGGCAGAGTGCCAGAAACCTCTGGACCCCGGCGGGGGCCTAAAGGATCCGAGGCTTGGTGTGTGCTCAGGACTGCCCTCTGCAGGCAGAATCCAGAGCGGCAGACAAACAAGTGGAGTGCTGGGAGGGCACGGCCTGCCTCTGGGCTGTTCCTCCACGTGGGAACAGCCAGCCTCACTTCAGCCTCACCCAGGCAGAGACTGGGGGCAGTGTGATAGAGCAGAAGGCCCTGCCCCTCTCAGTTGCGTGTGACTGGGGTGTGACAGCTGGCTCCACGTTCACTGGCTGTGTCCTAGGCCAAGTTAGTTGCCCTCTCTGGGCCTCAGCTTCCTCATCTGTAAAATGGAGTCAAGATAGTCCTTTCTTAGGAATGAAATTGGGTCATTTGTAGAGAAGTGGATGGACCTAGAGACTGTCATACAGCGTGAAGTAAGTCAGAAAGAGAAAAACAAATATTGTATATTAATGCATATATGTGGAAACTAGAAAAATGGTACAGATGAACCGGCTTGCAAGGCAGAAATAAAGACACAGATGTAGAGAAAAAAACGTATGGACACAAGGGGGGAAGTGGGGGGGGATGAATTGGGAGATTGGGATGAACATATATACACTGATATGTATAAAATAGATAATATCTCTTAGAACTTGCAGTATAAAAAAAAATTAAAAAAAAGATAGTCCTTTCTTCATAAGATTGCTATGAGGATTAACTGGCATGCAATACAGGAAAATTTGTTGGTTTCGGGCTTCCCTGGTGGTGCAGTGGTTGAGAGTCCGCCTGCCGATGCAGGAGACACGGGTTCGTGCCCCAGTCTGGGAAGATCCCACGTGCCGCGGAGCGGCTGGGCCCGTGAGCCATGGCCGCTGAGCCTGCGCGTCCGGAGCCTGTGCTCTGCAATGGGAGAGGCCACAACAGTGAGAGGCCCACGTACCGCAAAAATAAATAAATAAATAACAAAAAATTTGTTGGTTTCATCTAGGGGTCAAAGTCAGACGTGGAGTTTTTGCTTGGACTGCTTTTCATAAGGAGGTGGGGATACTAAGGACAAGGTCACGGACACTCACATTTCTGTCAAGTTCAATTCCTTCTCCCGAGAAGGGCAGCAACACCTCCTTAAGCAGAGAGGGGAGTTTGGTTGAGAAATCCTTGCCAGTGGCTTCTTTGCACCTACAGGAACTTCTCCTGCCAGCTTTATGAAGCGCCTTTGCACTGGCCCTGCCCCATCCTCGCCCAGGCCTGGCCAGGTCCCCACTACTACAGAGATGTGGAAACCAAGGCTCTTCTCTCCACCCTCCTCGTAACTCTCTCAGGGCCACAGGATTGCTCCCATGACAAAGCCCTTTGCACGCCCTCGTTCACTTATCTCATTTCACAAGTGGGAATGTAGGATGGTTGGTCATTTGTGGAAGTGACGGTGCGTCTGGGCGTCCTGTCTCCCCATCAGCCCAGGAACTCCCAGGCAGGAGCCGGTCTCTTCTTCCTGGCCCCGTGTGTTTGATTCAGGGTCTCTGACCAGCAGACTGGCCACCCGAGAGACCTGCCATATGGACTCTACCCTCTGCACCCTGGGGGTTTGGGCCCAACCTGGATCCCTGACCTCCTTGTGCATTGTTTCCTTTCCCATGATTTGGGCCACTTCTGGCTCCTTGTTCCTTGGAGGTGAGACTCCACAGGGTGGGGGTGGGAGTGGGGGATAGGACAGCCCAGCCATCTCCATCAAGGTATCCCTTTTCTGAAGCCCAGAGGGAGCCTGGGGCTTGGCCGCCCTGGATGTGAACACAAGGGCCAAAGGTGAGGACGGTGAGCCCAATGCTCTCATCTTACAGGTAAGCAGCCCGCAGTACCGAGAGGGGAAAGGGGAAGGATCAACCCACAGCAGTCCAGCGGCGAGTGGCAGGCGAGGACCTCTGGACTCCCAATCCCCCCAACGGCCATTCTTTTCTGCCATCTCCGTGGCTTTCCTTGGATCTTCAGGAAGAATGATTTTATCTGATAATAACTATCTAGCCTTTAAAAATGACACTTGAATGGTTTCTGGATTTAACTACTCCTATTTCTCTCCAGAGCAACCTATCTCTTATTCCATCATGGAAACCAAAGGGAAAATAGATTTGATGGATGGAAATGTGCTTTCAAGACAGCGTGCAGAATCCATAAAACAAGGTCAGGCAAGGTGAGCAGAGAATCTGTAAGCCTAGATGTTGAATGTTATCCCTGTCAGCCAGGGTGCTCAGATGGTGCGAGGGCTGCGCAGGAGAAAAGGATTGGCGATGGGCTTGCTCGGGGGTCCCAAGTCTGGGACCCAGATTTCCAACCCCCTCCCCCAACAAGGGGCCATCCCTCAGGGCTCCAGGCATCTCCTTTCATCCCCTGCCTGGGCCTTGTCCCCCCAGATTTTTCTTTCCACGGCTCATCCAGAAGGCTAAGGGCAGAAATCATCTCCCTTCTTCCAAAGCTTTCCAGACTCCAGAAAGCAAAGCCCTAGTACTGGGATTTCGGGCACCCTGGCAAGCTGGGGCAGACAGCTGGGAGGCAGGGAGGTCTTCCTTTCATGACACAGGCAGCTCTGCAGCCCCAGCCTCCCAGGCCCCCGGGGTTTGGCCCTGGTAAGTAGGGTACAGCCACGCGGGCCAACAGAAATAGAATATGAGCCACAAATGCACGCCACGGAGGGAATTTTAAATTTCCTAGTAGCCGTGTTGAAAGAGTAAAAGAACTAGGTGAAATTCATTTTAGTCGTATATTTGATTTAACCCAACACATCCAAAGTGTGTTCAACATGTAATTTTTTTTTTTTTTTGCGGTACGCGGGCCTCTCACTGTTGTGGCCTCTCCCGTTGCGGAGCACGGGCTCCGGACGCGCAGGCTCAGCGACCACGGCTCACGGGCCCAGCCGCTCCGCGGCACGTGGGATCCTCCCGGACCGGGGCACGAACCTGTGTCCCCTGCATCGGCAGGTGGACTCTCAACCGCTGCGCCACCAGGGAAGCCCCAACATGTAATATTTTTGAAAATTGAGATATTTTACATTATTTTCCTTATACTAAGTCTTTGAAAATAGTGTCTATTTCACACTTAAAACACATCCCAGTTTCGGCCAGACAGACTTTAATATGTAACTAGTGGCCATGTGTTGGAAAATGCGGGTCTGTGAGGTAATTTTCCAACACTTTTTAAGTTGCAAAATCTTTTTTTCCAATAAACTCTTGCAAAGAAGCTCAGTCCATATGCTGCTCTGGATGGGAGCAGAAGTGGAGGTCCTGGAGCTGCCTCGAAATTCCCTTCATCTGCTGATTCCTCTGAGAAGCCCCTGTAGACCCCCTGCCCCCCGCTTTCCACCCCTCCCTTCCCTGCTCCACAGAGCAACCATTGAAAAATACTAGTAATAGCAATAACGTGGGAGTTCCCTGGCGGTCCAGTGGTTAAGACTAGGTGCTTTCACCGCCGTGGGCCTGGGTTCAATCCCTGGTTGGGAAAATTAAGATACTGCAAGCCACGCGGCACAGCCAAAAAAAACCCCAAACCAAAAAACCCCACAATAACTTAACATTTACTGAATGCTTACTCTAAGCCAGGCGTGGTGCTCAGCATCTTCCATCAAGCCCATTCTGTGGAAGAAACAGGCTCAGGGAGGTACCTGAGAAACACGGTCAAGGTTACGATTCCATCGTCCCACCCAGAAGTTAGGCTGAGGCCGCCGGTGAGTCTTCCGCGGCCCCAACTTCGAGGATGTGGGACAAGGAGGAACAGAGCCTTTGTCCCTCACATCATCCCCCACGAGGGGCCCCTGCTTCTCAGGTCTTGGCCCTCCAGCCCCCCACTCCCACCCCCACCCCCAGCGGGAACCAGGCAGCAGCTCTGCTAAGCAAATTTAGAGTTATAAATTAGTGAAGTCTTAGAACAACTTCAGGGCCAGAAAAGGAAAAAACAAGGGGAAAACACTTCAAAGCAACTTCCCCAGAAACCGTAGGAAAAGAGCAAAGTCAGTAGAAAAGCTCTGGGGGGACTTCCCGCTATGAGTGTGTGTCCGTGGAGGGTGCGGGGAAGAGAGGACCCGGAGAAGCCGGGCGCCCCCCCTCCCTGCTGGAAGTGTAGCACAGCAAGAACTGAAGCTCAGCTGTGTTGTTTGGGTACTTTCTTTTCTCCAAACCTCAGTTTTCTCATCTGCAGAGGGGGTTTCTAACATAGCCCAAGGCGTATAGTGAGTTGAGCCCCACAAGGGCAGGGACCAGGCGAGGCAAGTGGACGAGCTGGAACTGGGGGTCGTGTTGTGGCATCTTCCATCTCAGCTCAGCTACTGACGGTGGGACTTGGGCCTCAGTTTCCTCCCCTGTGCTTGTTCAAAGCACAGGTCGGGCTTCCCTGGTGGCGCAGTGGTTGAGGGTCCGCCTGCCGATGCAGGGGACATGGGTTTGTGACCCGGTCCGGGAAGATCCCACGTGCTGTGGAGCGGGTGGGCCCGTGAGCCATGGTCGCTGAGCCTGTGCGTCCGGAGCCTGTGCTCCGCAACGGGAGAGGCCACAACGGTGAGAGGCCCGCGTACCGCAAAAAAAAAAAAAAGCAGAGGTCCAGAGACTTCCCTGGTGGTCCAGTGGTTAAGACCCTGTGCTTCCATTGCAGGGGGCAAGGGTTTGATCCCTGGTTGGGGAACTAAGATCCTGCATGCTGCATGGTGGCCAAAAAAAGAAAAAGAAAAAGAAAAAAAAAGCGCAGGTCCAGACCCTTCCTGGAGATGTGTTGGCCCGGACACCAGAGGGGTCGGGAACTTTACACTTTAGAACCCAGTCCTCAGGTCTTTCTGATACACATTCAAGTTTGGGGATCACTAGCCTTCATGTTCTTCAGGGGTCGCTCAGGCGCTGGCATCTGTGGTTTGCCCACACTCAGCCACACAGTTCCAGCCCATAGCCACGTCCCCTGTGCCACACGGCACTCCAGTCTGGCTCCTCCTTCACAGGCTGCCGGTGCCCAGACCAGCAGTCAGGACAGACATCTGGCTGGGCCAGATCAGCCCTGCGATGGGAGAGCCCTAATTCCACACCAAAGCGCCCTCTCTGTAGCAGGCATCCTTTAGACCCAGTCTCCACCTGCCCCTGGGAGCCCTGAGCCAACAATGAACACAAAACGATGTGATGTATGCAACAATGAAGAGGCCCTGTGCACTGGAGCCAGAGGGGCACCCAGCTCAGCCTGAGGAGGAATGGGGGTGGCCGAGGCCACGCTCTCGGGTCCCATGGGAAATAGTAAACCAGCAGCCCCCTCTGGCATCCATGCCACGGGCCCACTGGTCCAGGGCCTCAGCACATGCTGAAATAGTCCTTTCCGCCCCAGGATTTTCTGCTGCACCCCCAGGAGAAGACTTATCACACAGGGTCTCCCTGTCTCCCCCATCAGCCTTCCATACCACCCCATCTCCCAAGGGGAAATCTGGTCCAGGCCTTGGAACCAAGTCTTTGCTTTTGCATCAGTGCATGCGAGTGGGCCTTTGCATACACAGTCCTTCTACACCCAACGCCTAACCAAGACAGCTCTTCATCCTCCAGATCTCAGCCTTTCTGACCGCACTGACCTGGCCACCCATCCCACCAAGGCTCTCAGAGCCCCTTAGGAAAGAGCAGGGGAGAAACTCTGAACACGTGCTCCCATTGGAATTTTATGTTGGGTGAGTGATGATTCAGTCCCTGTCTGACTCACCCATTAAAATCACGTGAGGACAGACATGGAGAGGGGTCCTGGTGTGCCTCGGGGTCCCCAGCCCTCCACAGTAGGGCTCCACAAACATTTGCCGAATGAAGGAATGGAAGAATGAATGAATGAAAAAGACCTCATCTGTCTGCTGTCATGTGACTTGCTGGTCTCTGTTCTCTCTCTCTCTCTCTCTCTCTCTCTCTCTCTCTCTGTTACTCTCCATCTGTTGCTGTCTTTTTATGTAGCTCTCTCCAGCAAAATATGCACCTGGGTCTGTTTCTATGTCCTTGTGTCTGCCCTAGCCTCTGTCTCTCCTTCTCCCGTATCATCTCCGTCTCTCTCTGAATCTGTCTCTGTCTCTCTGTCTACATCTTTCACGTGATGCTGTCTGTCATCTCTCTCTCCCTGAACCTTTATCTCTCCCAGCTCTCTCAGGGGCCGCTGTTTCTCTCTGTCTCTGTGTTTCTGTCTCTCTCTGTCTCTGGGGGTCCTCACTTCTCTTGCTCTCTGCGACTCTCTCTCCTTGCGCCTCTTGTCTCCGCCGTCCCTGCTCTCTGTATCCTCCGACTCTCCTCTCCTGGAATCTTTCAAGAACAGAGAGAGGCATGTAATTGCGCTGGGGCCGTCTCCATGGTTGCAGCTGTGGGGTAACTGAAAGATCACTTTGGAATGACCGTCTCTGTAATAATTGCACCGTAATAGTTTCTGTGAGGCAGAGTAGGGCTCGGTGAGAGGTGGCCAGGACAGCCAGGGACCCCGGCGGGAAAGGGCCACCTGTAGCTACCAGTATCCCAGGGCCAGGCTCCGGAGGGGACACGTGGCCTTGGCCAGAAAACAGGAGGGGGGCGGGAGTGGGTGAGTGGGGAGGGAGGCCAGTCTCCCTGCCGCTACATGCCCTCCCTGCGCCTACCCGCTGGGCCCTGCTCCTGTTTATAATTTATGCTTATGATCAGAATTATCAGCAATAATGATAACATGATTATAATTGCCGAGCTGCCTGGCTCAATTGCAGCACTGTTGGTAAATATTATGATAGAAAACAGCATGAGGTCACTACGTCCCAGACCTTGAGGATGGGGTGAGGGATAGGAGGGGCACAGCGGGTATGTGGGCCCCCACTCCATCCTCACCAGAAGAACTTCTGCTTGGCCATTTGCTGATCCATTTTAACCCCCAATGATCCTCCCCGTGTCCACCTTAAATCATTCCTGCTTTCGGCTCAGCAAGAAGCACTTAGAAGCCTGCAGGCTGTCACCCCACCAACAGAGGGCTCTCCAGAGCTGTGGTGTGACTGCCACCGGGGAGGTGAGGGGGCACAGAAAGGATGGTCCTTCCACACCCAAGTTGGGTTTGACTGGAGATTCAGTCCCACAGGAGCTCGGGGGTGGTCTGAGGGGTCTTGGCAGAGGGCTAAGGGGCAGGACAGGGCCACTGCCCTGAGCACAGTCCCTGGGGGACGGGGGACATTTCTGACATGCAGAGGCCCCGCTCCCTGCCCAGGAGAAGTGAGGCTGGAGGCCCAGGGTGTGAACAGGAACAAGAACTGCATCCTGCATCAGATGTAAAACCAGCCCCTTTAAGGGAGGCCACCCAGATCATCCGAGGACGGGGACGAGATGTGCCCACTGCCACCACCCAACAGCCCACTTGGCCGAGCTGAGCCCCCTGGATCTCGGTGGGACCAGGCGCCCCCTCAGCCTGCGTCCTCCAGCAGCCTGGAATAACCGTCTGGCTCTGATGCTATTAAGTGCGTGGTTAGAAAAGACGGGTGTGCTCTGAGCATCAGAGCGAGGCTGGAGGTGATTGCACCGGTGCCCCAGGAGAGGACCACGGTGGCAGCGAGGACGGACTGGCCCTCCATGGGCTGCCTTGTGGGTGGCAGGGCGAAGCTCCACACTCCTGTTTTATATCTGGAGGCTCAGAGGCTAAGAGACGCTTCCCAAACCCTGAGGAGCAAGGGGCATAGCCGGCATGTGCCCTGGGTCCGTCTGTGGCGACTTGGAGCCTTTCCGGACAGGACAGAGCCCGGCCGGCTCCCGGTCCTCCATGGGCTGCATTATTCATGAGCCCCACGTTCCCCCCCGGGGATAAACATTCAGAAGGAGCGTTTCCAATCCACTTTCCTGCTCTGAAAATAAATGAATGAGCAGACAATGCCAGTGCACACGGAGGCCACGGGCCCAGACCCCTGAGCATCCTGGGAAAGCACACAGATGGCCTATTTCTGTCCCCTCACCCCGGGCCCCTGACCAACAGGGCCTGAGACCAACACAATTGGCAAGCTGGGCCGAGCCCAGAGCGGGAGTCTGAGGCCAGATGCCCCTCTTTGTCCACTTTTCCTGCCCTGGCCCACCCCCAAATCCAGGTGACCCAGGTGACTCTGGTCCCTGGTACTTGTTGGGTCCCAGGCAATTGGCACAGTCTCGGGATCCTCCGGGGACTGGAAGCTGGTCAGACCCAGAGGAACTGCCTGGGCTCCTCTCCAGGGTCAGGCTGGACACACACTTAACTGGTGCTTTTGTGGCCTGAAAAATAAATAAAAGAGGGAGCGTGCTCCTGTCTCCATTGCCTGGAAGATGCCTCCGCAGCCTCCGCTCCCCCCGAGCTGCCTCTGCCCTTCTCCACCATCCCCTCGGGAGAAGCATGTCACACAGGAGGTCCTCGGCCCGGAACTCCGGGCTGGACCCTTGCCAGAGAGTGCCTCGAAGATGGGAATGTTAATTCGGTTGAACCCACGTCAATGTTAATTTAAAAATGGAGGTCAGTGCTCGGGGCCAAGGTCACAGGAAATGGACTTGGTTTCAACAGCAAGGGGGCAAACTGAGAATTGTCCATTTGAAGGTCAAGTGGAGACGTCGCATCATACAGGAGCTGTACCTTCAGGGCTGGGCTGCTGAGATGAGGGAGGACAGGGGAAAGCCAGCCAGGTAGCAAACTCCGAAGAATACATTCAAAGAACTCGTCAGCTCTGGTCCCTGAGGGAGGCAGAGCTGTGGGCAAACGTGTGTTCTCGCTGTACAGGAGACAAGGGGGAGTACCTGGACCCAGGGAACCAGGGTCTCACCCTTGGAATTTCCTTCTCTGCAGCCCCAGCCCAGGGCCCCATCTCGCACCAGCAAGCTGAGTGTGGATAGGATTTCAGCCCCCACCTGCCCCTCAGCACAAACTGTCCAGTCCCCGAGGTCGCACCTCCCAGGTCCCCGGAGGCTGAGGGACATTTTGAGATCTCAAAAAGGAAGTATCCTTTGGGTGACAGAATGGGACTGTTTGCTTTACTCTGGAGCAAGGAGTCAGGAGTTGCTGTGCTACTGCAGGCAAGTCCCTTTCCCTCTCTGAGCCTCTGTTTTTTTCAAAATGGGAGGAGTTATCCAACGTTCTAATGAATTTCCCTGGGCTTCATCCTAAATGGTCTAAAAGGGGCCATCTAGGGGAGAAGGATAAATGGAAGATTGAGATTGACATATACACACTACTATATATAAAACAGATAACTAACAAGGACCTACTGTATAGCACAGGGAACTCTACTCAGTGCTCTGTCATGGCCTATATGCGAAAAGAATCTAAAAAAGAGTGGATATATGTAAATGAACTGAATCACTTTGCTGTACACCTGAAAGTAACACAGCGTTGTAAATCAACTACATTCCAGTAAAAATTAAAAAAAAAAAGGGGGGGGTCACTTAAGCCAGAACCTAAGGGAACCAAGAGATAAAGAGAAAGAGGTTGTTCAGACTAATGATTAAGAGTGTAAATCCCAGCACTGCCCCTCGCTAGCTGTGTGTCTCTGGGCAAATAACCTCACCTCTCTGTGCCTCAGTGACCTCACTGATCAAATGGGAATGAGGAACTTGCCTACCTCAAGGAGGTGCCGTGGGAGCTAAACGAATCCGTGTATCTGAATGGTCAGCACTGTGCCTGGCATGTGTAAGGCTCCACGGCACCAGCTATGAGTGCCCCCAACTACCCTCGGCTCTAAGGGACCCTATGGGGGAAGCAGGCCAGGCACCTGCAAGGACAGACACACTGGATGTCTAGACCTGCTGAGCCAGACCTGGGTGGTTGGACAGGCTGTGGGCTGGTGACCGGGGCTGAAGTCCAGGTCACACTCAGCTCACCCGGGCTCGGTGGTGTGAGGTTGCTTCCACGGTCAGCCCATCACGCTTAGCGCCCCGGCATGGCATCTGCCCAAAGCAGAGACCCTTTCTAATGTGTTCAGAGGCCACCAGCCCCCTGCCTGCTGAGCCCTCCTGAGAGGTATCCCTCGACACCTGTGGAATCTGGGTCACCTGCCCAAGCTCCCGGAGAGCAATGTCCTCTTCGGAGATACCGTTGGTCCAGGCCTGTCCTACCTGAGGCCCTGCTGGACCCAGCGCTTCCTGTCACCGCTGACGGCCGAGACTATCTCTCCCCAAGCTCTTGGTCATTTCCAGCCAGCTGTCCCCACGCATCCAGGACTCTGGTCTGTGTCATTTTCTGCTCTATGTCTTGCGCCCAGAAGACCACCTGAAGAAGTGCAAGAGATGTTCGTTCATTGAATGAGGGGTGAGTAGGCCTCTATAGGCCCTGGATCTGCAGTGCTGGGCCCCCTGTCCCTGGGGCACCATCTTTCACCTTGCCTTGAGACAGGTCCTCTGGGGCCAGTGCAAGGCCACCTGGAGCTGCCGCCCAGGTGGACGCACGTGCCAGGGCCAGCCGGGCACTCAGCCCTGAGGCTCCAAGGTGGGTAGCCGCCCGGCATCCTCAAAGCGCCTTTGCCTCCCAGCATTCTGTTCACCTCTCCAGGCCCAGCTCTCACATCGCTGCCTCCAGGAAGGAGTCCCTGATCTCAGGCTGGTCAGCTGCCCCTCTGGGCCCCCGTGGATGCACAGCACTCTGCCCCTGCTCAATCAGGTTTGCAGAGACTTGAATAAAGAAGAAAAATAAAACCACATAACACATGCTTCTCTTCCTGCCTGACCCAGGGCTGGGGCCTGCTACAGAACTGCAGAATGAAAATGGGGTTGGGCGTAGGTGAGGGGGGGCAGGTGCTCATTGTTCAACAAGCAAGAAAAATGTGTCCTTAAAGGTACTAAAATATAAAACTTTCCCTCTCTTCCGCAGTCTCCCTTTCAACTTATCATGGTGTTTTGAAAAATTTGCTATTTTTTTTTTAGAATTTATTTATTTATCTTTAAAATTAATTAATTAATTAATTTTTGCTGCGTTGGGTCTTCGTTGCTGCGTGCGGGCTTTCTCTAGTTGCAGCAAGCGGGGGCTACTCTTCGTTGTGGTGTGTGGGCTTCTCATCGCAGTGGCGTCTCTCATTGCGGAGCACGGGCTCTAGGCACGCAGGCTTCAGTAGTTGTGGCACGCGGGCTCAGTAGTTGTGGCTCGAGGCTCTAGAGTGCAGGCTCAGTATTTGTGGCACACGGGCTTAGTTGCTCCACGGCATGTGGGATCTTCCTGGACCAGGGCTTGAACCTGTGTCCCCTGCATTGGCAGGCAGATTCTTAACCACTGCGCCACCAGGGAAGCCCAGGGCCAGTTTTAAATGCAGCTATAAGAGCACTTAACTCATATGTGGAACCCCCGAGTTTATGCAGTTTATATCATGACTTGTACATGCCTGTGTATGTCATTCTTACTCCAACAGGTGGAAACATGGCACAAAACTAACTCAGCTGTTTTAATTTCACTTTCCCATACACATGCGTTCAACCAACTCCCTCTACCTCTGGCTTATGATGTGTACGAAAGGACCAAAGGGAAAAGAAACTGAATTGCCCTACTTATTCTTCTCCTTCTATGTCGTCATTTTCGGCAAGGGTGGTTGGCTAATGCCGGGAAGTAACGGATAAGGAAGTGTATGATAGGGTTCCTTGGTCCTCTGTGATTCTTAGAAGTCATTGCCTTCTTTTCTGCATTCAAAGCAAGTTGTGGTTTGAACAGAAAGCAGGGCTTCTCGAGGTTGTCAGCAGCCCCCTGGTATGACACACTCACCTTGTACTTGCTTCGAGTCTCCTGCTCTTGACGGGTCCACTGGAATTTCATGCCCGACGGGCATCGCCTCCACTGTGGACCATGATGGCACAGAGCACGGATACGAACCAGGTACCTCCTCTGTTCGCACGCATGTTTGTTGTCCTGTTGGAATTCGCTTACAGAACACACATTCAGTGACAGAATTATTAAGAATTTTAAGATGGTCACAGCAGAGCATTTAACTGAGCGTGGAGCCCTTCTGAGCGCAGGGCCCTGTGTGGCCCAGGAGGTGGGCCCTGCCAAGGGGAGCACAGTTTGCTCATCTGCCTGTTTATACATCATCAGTGCACACCTGCGGCGCTGGTTCTTTTTGGTGACCAAAGGGAGTGCGCAACCCTAGGGGCTTTCTTGGGGCCCCACCCTAAGGCCAGTCAAAGGCATCAACTCCCGCCTGGTCCTCCTCAGGGGCCCAGACTTTTGTTTCAGGAGCCCATTTACTGGTCCCTTCACTCCCAGCTTGTCTTCCTTCCCAGAAACCAGAGACCTGTCTCCCGACTGCTGCTGCCCATGAGCTGTGCAACGTTGGCTGGGGTACCTCCCTTCTCTGGGTCTCATTTTCCCTGGGGTGAGAGCCATGATGCTGTGGCTGCCTGATCCGCTTTGTGAACTTGCCGTCAGCCAGGCCGGCAGGAGGGAAGGGTCTTTCTCTCTTGCCCACCTCTATGTCACACTCGGGTATGTTACAAGGAACTGTCGGTGTTCACGGTCACGCAGGCTGGCCTCCTTTCTGGGATGGGGGGGTGTTCATCCCAAAGTGCATTGGTTTCCTACCAGTTGGAGTTTCTGCTGACACAGCCGTATTTTCAGTGCTGGCATTGTGCTTGTATTTAGGTCAGGCCTATTTTAATTCCACTGGGACGAGTGCTGGGCTGAGACCGCCTTCTGGGGCTGACACAGAGGAGTACTGGGTTGGTTCAGACGGGCTGGGCTCCTGAGGCTTCTGGGAGGTGGCAGAGGGAGGAGGTGGGGAGGTGGGGAGGGTGGCGGGACAGGGCAGGTGGCCTTGGCCCCAAACCCCGGCCCACCTGAGGCCCCTCCACCCTATTCCTTCTTGATGGGAACCCCCAACACGCATACTTAACTGCTGAGGAGGAGAGAGACTCCTGGACTGAGCACCCAGGGACATGGTTTCCATGCCACCAACGTGCAGTATGATTTGGGCAAGTGACGCCCTCTCCTGCCTCAGTTTCCCCACCTGTGCGATGACCGCCTGCTTGATGATGCTAGCCAGCACGTCTAGGTCCTCGTGTCCCTGTGGTTAAGAACCCAGACTGGTGTCCTCGTACAGCCACTTGCTAGCTGTGTGACCTTGTCAAGTTACAGAACCTCTCTGTGCCCAAATGTCCCCATCTGAAAAATGGAGATAAAAATAGGACCAAATTCATGAGGCTGTAGGGAGTGAGATGACAGAAGGCACAGAAAAGCGGTCACGTGGGCCCTGCCTGGGACTCGGGAACTGCTCAGCGGGAGGTAACTGGCGGTGGTGTTATTTCATTACCGATGTCAACCCAAGGTGCCCCTCAGCTCTCAGCCCCTGCTAGGCCCAGGCCCGAGCCACAGAGGCTGCACGCTCATTGGCATTCTGACCACCAGCATCCTTACCCGGCCTGAGTAAACCTACCCTGCGTCTATCACCAGATCTGGTAATTAATACCCTTGACGGTTTTTATTGGAATGAGGCAGGACCTGCACATGACTTGCTTTTTAATTAATAACCAGCCTCCCTCCTCACTCCCCTCCCTTCCCCCTGATGTCCTTGAGGACAGGTCGGGGTGGGGGACCCAAAGTCACCCAGGCCAGTTCGGCCATCTCTGGAGGGAGGGGTACATGGCGGGGCCCAGGGAGGCAGCCCTGTGATTATTTCTGACACTCCCCCCTCAACGTGCTCTGTGTAGAAGGGCTGGATCTGGGGGGGGGGGGGCAGGCCCAGGGGAGGTCCCCAGTGTGGCCCCCGACCTTGGGGTGCATGTAGCCCAGGATGGCTAGACCCACAGACACATCAATTCTAAGAGCAGGCGCTACAAGAGAAGTTTGTGGAAGAGCAGAGGCAGAGATAACCAGCCTGGCCTGGAGGCTCCAGGAAGGTGCCTTTGAGCTGCTGATGCTTGAAGGATGACGTAGCTGTCCTGGTGGGAAAGAGGAGACACTGCTGTCGCAGGATGCAGGAGTGGCCTGTGCAACGGCTTGGCGTGAGGGTGAGGCCGGGTGATCAGACAGGATGCTCCCTTGGCTGGAGTGCCGGGGTGCCCTGAGGGGATGGTGGGAGATGAGGCTGAAGGACCAGACAGGAAAGGCCTTGAGCGCAGAGCTGAGGTTTTATCCTCAGGGCAACGGACAGCCTCAGCAGGTTATATACAGAAGAGTGACGGGGTCAGATCTGATTTTTAGAATCATTGCGTGGGTGTCCAGTGTGCTAAAGGGACTCGTGGGAGCCTGACTACAGTGGGGACCCCGGGCTGTCAGAGCTGTGGACCACACTCAGGCTCTGAGACCTGGACGCCCCACCAGGGGCCCAACAGTCTGGACCCTCCCAGGTCACAGGGTCGGCTGCCTCCCTCCAAGCCCAAAGCTACCTCCTCCTCCTGCTTTTTTTTTTTTTTTTGCGGTACGCGGGCCTCTCACGGTTGTGGCCTCTCCCGTTGCGGAGCATAGGCTCCGGACGCGCAGGCTCAGTGGCCATGGCTCACGGGCCCAGCCTCTCCGCGGCACGTGGGATGTGGGATCTTCCCAGACCGGGGCATGAACCTGTGTCCCCGGCATCGGCAGGCGGACTCTCAACCACTGCGCCACCACGGAAGCCCTCCCCTCTAGAACCTTGTTGGGATTCAAATGAGCATCTCCAATCTGGGCTTCTTTGCATAATGTCCCTCAATTAACATTTCTAAGGTGCCAAAGAAGAAGACAACACACACACCCCAAGTGGGGACCCCCTTGCTCTGGGAGGAAATCCACTTTGCCATCGTCCTGGAAGCTCAGTCCCAGATGGGGTCTCACTGAACCTGACTGAGGGCCCTCTGCCTCTCTGGGACTCAGTTTCCCCTTTGTGAAATGAGGCGGCTGGTGACGTGATCTCTAAGGAGCTTTGCCCCCTCCTGGCTCAGAAACTGCAAATCGTCTCTTTTCCTCCCTGCAAACTTGTAAGGGTGATAAAGGGGATGGACCCATTTAACAGATAAGGAAACTGAGACACAGAGAATGGGAGGGATTTGCCCAACATCACTCAGGGCTTCAGTGTCCTTTCATCTCACCCCATAGGGTCTCCCGAGCTCTATGGGCCCCCAGGGAATTTGGGGAGACCAGGCCCTCACCGGAAAACAACGAAAGGAAAATTGAGGCAAGACAAGGCCATGGTCCCTCAGGGTTGGGGCAGCCAGGAAACACTTCCTTTTTGTTCTCCATGTCTCAGCCCCAACTCACCTCCTCCAAGAAGTCTTCCTGGATCTCTCACTTCTCTGAGCTACTTCACCCCTTACTGTCCATGTTGCCCACCAACACCTGACCCTCCAGGTGGTCCTCTTCTCCCAGGATGCTCTGGTCTCCTTGATGGACCATGGCTTCACTGAGGTCAAGGAGGAATCCCCTTGGTTCCTGGGCTTCCTGCCTCTGAGCCCCACACGTGGCTTTGCACAGACCTGAGCAAACAGAGCTGGCCATCCCCAACTACCTGCATTCCCAACACATGGCAGGACACTCCATGCGCGCTGGACATGTAAATGAGCGCCAGTCCCCGGGCGCTGACGTAGGTCACTCTTTCCACAGCTGGACTGGACACTCCCGGAGGGCAGGGACCAAGTCGTCTCCTCTTTTTTGACCAACACGTCCTACCCCGGGATCTCCGTGTACGGGGCTGAGTTTACAGTTGGTGCTCAATAAGGCATTTGGGATGTAAGTCACTTTGCTTCTTGGGTCCGTGTCTCCATCTGCAAAATGAGAATTCTTGAGCATTTTGTGGAGCATCTGCTACGTGCAGGTCCCAGTGATAGACCCTGGGACCCACAGATGAAGCAGATCTGACCATTCCCTGTTCTCTAGGAGCCCAAGCCTAGCTGGAGAGAGAGGGCATCCAAGAATAAATACCAGGCAATTAGATAGATCCTCTGAGGAAGGCAACAGGCCGTGGGGATGAGAGAAAGAGAGAGATAAAGGGCAAAAGAAGGTGAGCGGAGAGACACACACTAGCTTCTAAGCTGGACCTCAGTGATGGGAGAGGAGAAAGGACGGATCAGGACGAAGAAAGAGCCTGTGGACAAGCCAGGAGGCAGAGACAACACAGGAAGCATCAGGAATAATGAGTTGTCCAGCTTGACCCAAATGTGGGAGAGAAGATGGGGAAGAGAGGCGGCAGATTTACTGCGGGGGGCCCTGCAGGCAGGGGTGGTGGTGGACCACCGTCATAATGTCGGGGGGACACGATGCTGTTTGTGACACTTTTGCTGTTGGTGTCCTCCCCATATACCCTTGACCCACCTGGCATTACCTGAAAACAGCATCCCATGACTCTGCCTAAGGGTGACATCTGGCTCTAGGTAAGGGGGGCTCCCTCAACCAGTGAAATGCAGAAGCTGGAAACTGAGCACCCCAGCTGCCCGTGGGACGATCCAGAGGCACGAAGCCAGCCGCAGATCTCAGAGGGTCCCGGGCCCCAGTTACCCCAAAGTCACCTGCTAACTGACACACCCTTTACTGGCTTTTCTCCCTGCTCCCCGCCCTCCACAGTCATCCTGGGTCACCTCCCAATCACTTGCACTTAAATCCCTGGGGAATTTGAGCAAAGCCAGCCAGAGTTTCCTATTTCTCTGGGATTGACTCCTATTTAAGAAGCAGCCCAGGAGTATGGGGCTGCAGAAGCCCTGGGGAAGAGGGGGTGTCTGAAGCTATAAAGGCTGAGACACCCCAGAAGTAAGCATCCGTGGAAAACGTTTGCATCTTTACTCTTTCATTTATTCAGTTATCTCGACTGTACCTCCTTTCAGAGAAAATTTAAAGCCACTTTCAACAACACACGTATAACACTCATGTCAGTTGGGTCATCCCATGCCTTATTAACCGACATTGCCCCATTGCAGCAGCTTGGTCCTTAAGGCCACCGCTTCCGCCTCCCGCCGTGTACTCTGGGGTTCAGTGTTAACATTGCTGGTTTGTCTGGAACCCATCCCCCGCCCAGACACATCCTTTATAGTCTTTTTTAGGTGCATGAGGGTAAGTTTCATGTACTGGGTTTTAACCTTTTTCTTATTGATTTGTAGGAATTCTTAGGATACGATAGATCCCAATTCTTTGTGTAAAATTTTAAAACACTTAGCTATATGCACCGTAAATCTTTCCCCAAACTAAGAGTTAACACTCATTTATTGTCAATATTTATTTAATAAAATAAGTTAAATATTTTACTTATTAGAAGTTTTACATTTTAATTTAGTCACAGTTGCCAATATTTTCCTTTAACATTTGTGCTTTTTGCATCTTGTTTCAAAAAAATTACTATGGCTAATTCTGTTGGGGGCCTCCAACATCCATTCTACCTTTCTGCCTTAGTAACAGAATACCAGTTTTTAGCTGGACATATTGCCACTCAGCTAAAAGACTACATTTCCCAGTCCTCTTTCCAGCTGGGTGTGGCCATTAGACATCTGGCCGATGATATATGAGTGAAAGTGTTTTGTGGGACTTCTGGGACATCTCCCTTCCTTACCTTCTTCATTCTGACATCTAGAATGTAGATGTGATGGTTGGAGCTCCAGCAGTCATTCTGGACTTTGAGGCGACCTCCGAATGGAAGCAACATGCTGAATATGGCAGGGCCAAAGTTAGAAGCCTAATTCTTGGTATCACTGTGAATCAGTCATAACAGTTTTTCTGGTTTTGTTTAGTTTAGTTTTGTTGCCTACTTCTAGAGTGATTATACCTGAGATAGACATGATCTTAAATAAGAGAGAACTTACTTAAGCCGCTATTGCTTTGGGTGTTTCCAGTTGAACACACTTCCCTATCCTACATTTTCTTTTAAAAGTTGAACAACTTTACTTTTCACACGTAGTTCTTTAATTCATCTGCAGTTGATTTTTACTTATGTAGGAGGTGGGACTCTAATTTTATTCTTTCTCCATATGGACAGCTAATTGTCCTAGCATCATTTATTGAATAGTCCAAAACAAAGTATAAGGTATTTTGGAATATGTTTAATAAAAGTTACTCAAGACCTAATAGATAACATTGTAAAATTAACTTTGGGATGTAAATTTAAAAAACACTTAGATATGGGGAATTCCCTGGCGGTCCAGTGATTAGGATCCCTCGTTTCCACTGCAGGGGGCACGGGTTCAGTCCCTGGCCAGGGAACTAAGATCCCCACATGGCACAGCCCAAAAACAAACAAACAAACAAGCAGAACACCTAGATAAATGGAAAGATATACCATGATCACAGGTGGGAGGATAATTCATGGATGGGAAGCTAATTCTGCCCTTCAATTAATCTATAAATTCAATGCCACCCCAATCAAATCCTAATGTGGGTTTTTCAAGTTATATTTGTAAAGATAAACAAAAACAGGTTAGGAAATTAGGGAAAATAACGGCAGGAAAAGAAGATAAAGCCAGAGGTGAGGGCTTGTGTAGTTGTCAGAGATGGGCCACAATTTCCCTATGAAATTTTTGGCATCTGATATACAGAGGGAAACATGATCCGTTTTTATCTAAAAGGTAAAAGCAGGCCATTACCAGGTAAACACAGTTGTTCCTGGGAGTGGCAGAGAAATTGAGGGGGTAACAGCTAAGGGGCATGGGGTTTCTTTTTGGGGTGATGAAAACGTTCTAAAATTGATTGTGATGATGGTTCCACAATTCCGTGACTATACCAAAAAAAATAGCACTTTAAATGGGTGAGTTGGGGACTTCCCTGGTTGTCCAGAGGTTAAGACTCTGCGTTCCCAATGCTGGGGGCCCAGGTTTGATCCCTGGTCAGGCAACTAGATCCTGCATGTCACAACTAGAGTCCGCATGTCACAACTAAGAGTCCGCATGTCACTACTAAAAATTCCCACATGCCGCAACTAAAAAATCCCTCATGCTGCAACTAAAGATCCCGCACGCCGCAATGAAGATCTAGTGTGCCGCAACTAAGACCTGGCGCAGCCAAATAAATAAATAAAATATTAAAATAAAAAAGGGTGAGTTGTATGGTATGTGAATCATATCTCAAGAAAGCTGTTAAAAAAAAATGAAAGGAGAACAAAGAATAACACACAGTACGGTGTCATAGATGTGTGGGTGTGAGTCCTGTGGTTCCTGGCTCTAAATCTGGCCCCAAACTCACTGGGGTGACTTGAAGAAATGGATCGTTACCTAAAAGTCTCTAAAAGCCTGGAGCATCTCCTAGAGTCGTGACCTGGGACGGTGGGTGTGAGCCCTCTTAATGTGATAATCAGAGGGCAGGTCAGACCTGGTCCAGGCCCAGGGAAAGCTATATCCTCTGCCTGCAGGAGAACGCGTCTTTTTTTGCTTTTTAAAAAACTTTTTATCGAGGTATTGCATACAGGAAAGGACACATGCCACAAGCGTACAGCATGTTGGATTTCATAAACTGAACACTTGCATGTAACCAGCATGTAGGTGAGGAAATAGAATCTTCCAGGCCCCCAGAAGTACCCCCATACTTCCTGCTACTCACACCCTGACGACCAACAGCATAGATTACTGTTGCCTGTTTTATTTCATAGACAAATGGGATTCTACAGTGCGCACTGTTTCGCCTGGCACCTTTTGTTTTAAGATTTATTCCTTTTTTTTTTTTTGGCCACGCCTTGCGGCATGCAGGATCCTAGTTCCCCACCAGGGTACCAGGAGTCGAACCCATGCACTGCCCCCCTTGGAAGCGTGGAGTCCCAACCACTGAACCACCAGGGAAGTCCTTTGTTTTTTTTTTTTTTAACTGTCTGCTACGCTTCTGTTCTTTATAGCTGGGGGTGAAGTGTGGCAAGGAGGTGAGACAAGCCTAAGAGATGGATATTCTAGGGGATCCTGGTGACCTGTGGTGGTCCTGGCAGGAAAGAGCTGGGGGTGAGGAGGTAACCTAACTGGCTGGCCTGAGTCAGGAGCCCCTGTGTGACCCCAAAGATGACCTCCGTTTGGGATAAACTCTGTAAGAGCCAGCTGCTCCTTGACCGTCGGCCCGTCAGAAGGATCCTCACACAGCACCCCTGCGCGGCGCTACGTGAATAGCATCCCCTGGAGTTGTGCAACGTGGCGTCCTGGCTTTCACACAGCCTTTCAGAGAACAGGACTGGACCATCCAGGAAACGGATGTGTCGGGGCAGCCTGGTATAAAGCTGGGCCAGGTTCCTGGTCCTCCATCACCAGCTACCAGGACGCCAGCATCAGTTCCCATTGGAGACCAGTGCACATGGGCAGGACCTCCTGCCCAGCAGAGCCTCTAGGTTCGTGGCATCCTCCTGGCAGAATCTGCCCTGACTCCAACAGCTGTGGGTGTCAGAGACCACGGATTCTAAAACGTGCAGGTCCTTAGTGAAAGCCTGGGTGGCATGAGGTTCTAGACAACCATGTGCTTCTGTAAATCAAGGTGACCTTTGCACAGAGAGGCTAGTGAGCCTCTCTAGTTTCTTGGAATGAAGTTTTTGGAAAAAGCAGCAGTGAATGGGTGGGGAGATCTATGGGGCTACCTGAGGGGGCCTACAGGGACAGCCAGGGGAATGAGGCATGGGATCTCTGCAGAGGGCCAGGGGGGCTCCTGAGGTGAAGCGGAGGCAGGGGCCAGGAGAAGGGGAAGCAGAGAGTGACAGCCTGGACTCAGCCACGTTGGGCTTGCCATCCCTCCTGCCGTTCACCAGCGGTGTGACCTCCAGCAACTGTTTATCCTCCTTGGGTCTCATCTGCTCACCTTTCGAAAAGAGCTGATGGCAATCCTAGAACACCAGTTGCACAGGGTTTAGTGACGCTTGAATGCCTGGAAGATGAAGAAGACATAATCCCTGAGAAAAACAATGATTTTAAACTGAGAAAATCAAAAGCCAGCCAAAAAACAAACAAACAAAAAAAGCCAGGGCTTCCCTGGTGGCGCAGTGGTTGAGAGTCCGCCTGCCGATGCAGGGGACACGGGTTCGTGCCCCGGTCCAGGAGGATCCCGCATGCCACGGAGTGGCTAGGCCCGTGAGCCACGGCTGCGTCCGGAGCCTGTGCTCCACAATGGGAGAGGCCCGTGTACTGCAAAAAAAAAAAAAAAAAAAAAAAGCCAGCCAAGACTTATGGTAGAGAATTATTTGAAATAATGAAAAAAATTTAAGATGACAGAAATCAAAGACTAGGACCAATGAGATGACAACTTTAAAATGTAAATATGTATATATAATACAAAGTTGTAATCAGCCAATGCAAAATGAAAATGAAAAACCAGGAAATCGGGCTTAAAATTACCCTTAACGAGAGATGAAAGTTAAGAGGTTTAAAATGATGATAAAATAAAGTGACAAAATGAATGTGATTTAAGATTGAAGATCAAAGCTTAACGTCTGAGATTAAAAGATCAAACCTAGGAAAGGTAAAGATGTAAGAGTTTAAGAAGATGCAGACAACCACCCACGAGATAAAGAGATTTTCAAGAGGACGGGACCCTGGATGAAGAAGTGACTTTGAGAACGAAGATGGTGCTGTTTACCTTCTAAATAAGAAGTAAACTTGAAAGAGGACTAAGAGAAAAACCATTTTAAAGGAAACAAGAGCAAAAAAACTTGGAGAAGTTTACAGATACAGAAAATAAACTCAGATTACAAGTAAATGAGGACAATTAAGAGACCCATAAAGGGCTATATTTTTTAGAATGGAGGGCAAACCTGGGAATGTTTGGAGTTCAAGGAAGATGGCCAAGTGGAAAGCAAGGCTGAAGGTTTAGGTGTGTGTGTCGGGTGAGGATAGAGCCATCTGACAACTGTTTATTGAGCATCTACTCTGTGTCAGGCACTGGGCTAATTGTGAGGGATATGGAGTGAGCCCCACACGGTGCTTGCCCCTGGGAGAGACAGGTGGTACACAAGTTCAGACTGTGGTCTGTGCCATGAGGGGATGGGGAACGTGCAGGGGGAGAAAAACGCAGGTTATGTGTGTGTGTGTCTTGCCACTTGGAATGGTTTCTCTGAGGCTGTGGGGTTTGAGCCAGGATCTGAGGGCTGAGTTGTGAGAAGGGGGACGGGGTACCTGGGGGAGGTCCACGCAGGACTGAGAAATGAAGGATAGAAAGTGACAAACATAATGAAGTCCAGAGATGCACACTTAGCTAGGGGCATAATGAAGAGGTTCCTGGTAAATTTCAGGCTCAAGGCTTCTGGGAAATTGGAGGCAAAGTTGTCTGTGTGGGTCAGAGGGGAGGGTGGTCACTGTGACTGGGAGAAGGAGGCTGTAAGGGGCATCTAGATGGGCGTTGGGGCAGCCCTGGAGGCAGCAGGTCCTTCCCTCTGCTGGGACACCCGAGCGAAAGAGCAGAAAACTTTGCCCAAGTTTCCAGAGAAGAAGACTCTAGAACTCGGTCTCCTGGTTATTTGCTCTATCCCATATTGTCTCCTAAATTTACACTGGGCTCCACACTTCTGTCTTAAGACATTTTTCAGCCACTCTTGGGGGTAGGAGGGGGACCAGAAAAAGTACCCAGAGTTGGGGTTGGCAAGGGGGACATGAAGAAAACGTTTAGGACAGAGATTCTAGGTCTAGGAGGCATCTCCATGGAGGGGGTAGAGCCTAGAGTTAGGAGTGGGTACATCAAGACCCGAGGTCCTGGGCTTCCCTGGTGGCGTAGTGGTTGAGAGTCCGCCTGCCGATTCAAGGGACACGGGTTCGTGCCCCGGTCCGGGAAGATCCCACATGTCGCGGAGCGGCTGGGCCCGTGAGCCATGGCCGCTGAGCCTGCGCGTCCGGAGCCCGTGCTCCGCAACGGGAGAGGCCACAACAGTGAGAGGCCCGCGTACCGCAAAAACAAAAACAAGACCCGAGGTCCTGCAGGGTGGGGAGGCCACCGTGATGGGAGGAGGGAGATGGGTCAGGTCCTGGTCAGCAGGGTCCTGTGATGGAATGAATATCCACCCCCAGCTGGCCTCGGTCCCAGATAGATACTCACATAGAGCCCGGAAGCAAGACTCGGAGGCCACAGGGGCGGAGAGCTCTAGGGTCACGCACTGGGACATCTGGGTCCCCATCTGGTTCTGGCTTGTGAACGTGGCCATGTGCCTTCTGGGCCTCAGTCTCCCCTTCCGCATCCATCCACGGTGGATTGATACGCAGTGGTGAGGTGGGTGAGGGTGACACCTGCTGGTGAGTGGGAAGCATCACAGGCTTGGCTTGCCAGGTGGGTTCCCGCGGATCCAGGGCTGTGTATTTCACCCACCCTCCAGCTTCACCCCCAGTTCCCTCAGGAGGAGATGGCCAAGACCTCCCAACTGACCTAGCTGGTCTGATTGATGTTTCCCCAGGAAGTCGGAGTAAAGAAGGGAAGTGGGACAAGAGAAATCCCGGTTCCTGAGACCAGCACCCCCCAGGAGACAGACCCTGTGTTGGGGGGAGGGGATGTCACAACAATCCCATAAGATGTATCCCACTATCCCTGCCATACTGGAGATGGAAAAACAGAGGCTCGGGGAGGTTTAGGGGTCTGGTGCAGGTCATAAACCTGGTAAGTGGCTGAGCTGGAATACAAAATCAGACTGTCCAGTTCTTAAGCCTGCTCAGGTTCTTGGCAATTTTTTTTCTCTGAAATTAGCTGAACAAATAAAAAAGTTCACACATCACGGCTTAACAAAGATTACCAATACAGTTTGGTGTTAATATGAACAAGTCACACTCCTCCCACAATCTTACTGGTACACATGTGGAAACATGGCAATTATCATAATGTAAAATTCCTTTTCTTTTTTAAAAAGTAATTTACTGAGGTGAAAATTATATCACATAAAATTAAGCATTTTAAATGATTAAATGATCACTTAGTGGCATTCAGTATTTTCATGACGTTATACAACCAACACTTTTTAAAAAAAATATTTATTTATTTATTTGGCCATGTTGGGTCTTAGCTGTGGCACGTAGGATCTTCGTTGCTGGCATGTGGGATCTTCGTTGGGGCATGCGGGAATCTTTTGCTGTGGCACGCGGGCTCTAGAGTGCGCGGGCTCAGTAGTTATGGACAAGTTTCCATAAAAGAAATGGACAAGCTTCCCCCTCACCAGACCCCACTGCGTGTGTGCCAGGCCCTGCCCCCCAAGGTATGAGACCTTCCCCTTCTTTCATTTTTCATTATATTTAACCTTGTCTTTACTGTAAAAATTAATAGACTTTTTAAAAAAGATGTTGCTTTAAAAAATATTTATTTGGCTGCGTCGGGTCTCAGTTGTGGCACGCGGGATCTTCATGGCACCGCGTGGACTTCTCTCTAGTTGCAGCGCGAGGGCTCAGTAGTTGTGGCGTGTGGGCTTAGTTGCCCTGCAGCATGTGGGATCTTAGTTCCCCGACCAGGGGTCAAACCCACGTCCCCTGCATTGGAAGGCGGATTCTTACGCCCTGGACCACCAGGAAAGTCCAACAACCAGCACTTCTATTTAGTTTCAAAAAATTTCCATCACACCAAAGTCAAACCCTACCTCCCTTAAGCAGTTTCCTCCCCACTGCCTCTTCCCATCAGACCTTGGCAACCAGCAATCTGCTTTCCATCTCTATGAATTTATTCTGGACATTTCATTTAAATGGAATCATAGGGTTTGTGACCTTTTATGACTGGCTTCTTTTACTTAGCATCGTGATTTGGAGGTTTATCCACCTGGTAGCATGTATCAGTATGTCATTCTTTTTTATGGTGGAAAAATATTCCATTATGTGGATCTACCACATTTTGTTCATCTAGTCATAAGCTGATGGGCATTTGCGCTGTTTTCACTTTGGGGCTACTGTGAAGAATGCTGCTGTGAACATTTGTGCACAGGTTTTGGTGTGGGCATTTAAAATTTTATCTTGGGTATATACCTAGGAGTAAAATTGCTGGGTCATATGGTAAGTCTATGGTTAACATTCTGAGGAACTGTCAAGCTATTTTCCCACGTGGCTGCACCATTTTACAGTCCCACCAGCAATGTATGAGAATTCCAATTTCTCCACAAGCTTGTCAGCACTTGTTACCGTCTGCCTTTTAATTGTAGCCCTCCTAGTGGGTGTGAAGTGGTATCTCACTGAAGTGGTTTTTTTGGGAGGGTGGGGGCTAGTGCCACCCCATTACAAGATCTTAGTTCCCTGAACAGGGATTGAACCCAGGCCACGGCAGTGAGCACAGAGTCCTAACCACTGGACTGCAAGGGAATTCCCCTCTGATTGAAGTTTTATTTATTTATTGAAGTTTTATTTACTCAGTTAATTTAATTTTGGCTGCATTGGGTCTTCATTGCTGCACGCAGGCTTTCTCTAGTTGCGGTGAGTGGGGGCTACTCTTCATTGCGGTGCGTGGGCTTCTCACTGCGGTGGCTTCTCTTGTTGCAGAGCACGGGCTGTAGGCTCGTGAGCTCAGCAGTTGTGGCTCGCGGGCTCTAGAGCTCAGGCTCAGTAGTTGTGGCACACGGGCTTAGTTGCTCCTCAGCATGTGGGATCTTCCCGGACCAGGGATTGAACCCGTGTCCCCTGCATTGGCAGGCAGATTCTTAACCACTGCACCACCAGGGAAGTCCCCTCATTGAAGTTTTGATTTGCATTTCCCAATGACCAACGATGCTGAGCTTCTTTTCATGTGTTTCTTGGCCATTTGTCCATCTGCTCTGGAAAAATGTGTATTCAGATCCTTTGCCTAATTTTATTTTTAAAAATTGATTAATTAATTTATTTCTGGCCGTGTTGGGTCTTCGTTACTGTGCACGGGCTACTCTTCATTGCGGTGCGCGGGCTTCTCATTGCAGTGGCTTTTCTTTGTTGCTGAGCACGGGCTCTAGGTGCACAGGTTTCAGTAGCTGTGGCACCCGGGCTCAGTAGTTGTGGCTCACGGGCTCTAGAGTGCAGGCTCAGTAGCTGTGGTGCACGGGCTTAGTTGCTCTGCGGCATGTGGGATCTTCCTGGACCAGGGCTCGAACCCATGTCCCCTGCATTGGCAGGCGGATTCTTAACCACTGCGCACCAGGGAAGTCCCCCTATGCCTACTTTAAATTGAGGTATTTATCTTTTTATTGTTGAGTTGAAAGAGTTCCTTATATATATTCTGGATACTAGACCCTTAGCAGGTAAATGATTTGCAAACATTTTTTCTCACCTTTGGTGGATATCCTTTGAGGCAAAAAAAGCTCTAAATTTTGATGAAATTCAATTGATCTATTTTTCTCCCCTTTGGTTGCTTGTGTTTTAGATTCTTATCTCAGTGGCAGATTCTAGGGTTGAGGCAGGAAAAATACAAAATGAGTTTGGAGCATAGTGTAGAAAGTATGGAAGTGCTCAAAAGACAAAAGGATGAGGGCACATCAAAGGGACAGGGGATGGGACTTCCTCGGTGGTTAAATGGTTAAACTTCCACCTTCCAATGCAGGGGGCATGGGTTCGATCCCTGGTCGGGGAACTAAGATCCCACATGCTGTGAGGTGCGGGCCAAAAAAACCAAACCAAAACAAAAAGGGACAGGGGAGCCAACTGAAGGCACTCCCAATGGTCAGGGCTAGAACAACTTGAACAATAAAGTAAATAACGATCGTATTGGATAATAACCCAAAGTATGGAATAAATATCTATGAGTCCATAGCAAAATAAATACATAAATAAATGGGGGAGAAGAAACAATTCTCTCTTACAGAACAATTCCAGTTAATAAATGGAGACAGAATGAGAGAACTAGAAAACCACTACTAGAATATCATAGTAATAATTACAGCAGGCAAGCTCCGTGGACAGATGCAAAAATCAGTGGTGAAAGTTTAAGGAGAAATGGGACATTTGCATAATCTCAAAGTATATCCTCCCAAATAGTTACAATTAGAAACGGAAAAAAAAGAGTAATTTGACAGTGGAGAATCCTAGTGAGACAGGCTGGGACCTGGGACCCTTTGCTGCAGTGCTGCAATGCTTGCACCTGGACACACCTCTCCTTGAGCAACAAAATACAAAGAAACTGTATGGGACTAAAGAGTAAAAGCAGGGTACTGCACCTGGACCCTGCACACAGCATCACCTAAGGGGTGGGCAAAACTCCTAAGCCAACCCTCCGGCCCGACCCCTGGACACACCCCTACTCTTACCCCATATAAGAAACAAGCTTGCCCCCCTCAGGGAGCGAGCAAGGGAACCTGTTGTTTGTTCTCACTGCCCCCTGCTGCAGCAGGGGCCCCAGGAAAGCCTTGCCCAAATTTCTTGTCTGGCCTCTAGTCAATTTCTATAGATTGGGGAAGGCCAAGAACCCTGGTCGGTGACACTAGCACACATCACCTTAACCAAGCGATCAAGGTTAACGAAGCATCACCAGTAATAACACAGATTGACTGAAATCAGGTCCCCCCGATACGGTGCACCGAGAGGACACACCACCTCGGGTGTGTCTCCATCTAATCGTGAGAAAACACCAGACAAACCAAACTGGGGGACACTGTGCGACATAGCTGTTCCATGCTCTTCAAATGTGTCAAGGTCGTGAAACACCAGGAAAGTCCGCTAAACTACAGACTGGATGATGAATCCGTGCCCTGTGGGATCCGGATGGGATCCCGGACCAGAAGAGGGATATTTAGAGGAAAAACTGGTGAAATCCAAATAAGGTCTGTACTTGAGTCCACAGCACCCTACCAGCGTCAGTGTTCTAATTTGGATCATCGTCCTGTGGCTGGACAAGAGGTTTACTCGAGAGGAAGCTGGTGAAGGGTGTGTAGGAATTCTATCTGCAGCTCTTCTGTATGGCTGACATTATCTCAACACTTAAAAGTTAGGAAAGTCAAGGGGACTTCCCTAGTGGTCCAGTGGTTACGTCGCTGCTCTTCCACTGCAGGGGGCCCAGGTTCGATTCCCGCTTGAGGAACTACGGTTCTGCATGTGGCGTGGTGCAGCCCCCCAAAAACAAAAAATCGACCCGGGGTGGTGTTGAGACACTCTCTGCCCAGACTGGCAGGCTCCCGCTCCCTGCCACCCATACCCCAGACCCGGCTCTGAGGGGAGCAAGCTTGCTGCCTCTAAACTGGACTGCCCAGGGGCCCACCAAGCTGGGGGTGAGGGCTCCCAGAGGCCTACAGATGGAGAAAGGACAACTTCCCTGCTAGGCTGGGAGAGTGAAAGAAACCAGCAGGTGTAGCCCATAAGCTAAGGGCGTCTCACGGTCTCATTTAGACCCCACGGTGCACAAGATCAGTTTCATTTTCTCCATTTTACAGATGAAGAAACTGAGGCTCAGGGAAGCGGAGAAATGGGCCTGGCCCACAGGCAGAGGGTGGCGGGCTGGGCTGGACCCCAAGGACGTCCAGTGCCTGAGCTCTTCCCAGGGTGATGCTGTCAGAGACCCCGCCCCCAAGGGGTACAGCTCTGAAGGGCTCAAGGCCGCCCTCCAGGTCTTTGACTTTGCACATACCTCCCTGAGTCCCCACCCCTGGGCTTCCCGCCCCCCAGGCTTTGAGCCCCTGTGAGCAGGACTCTGTGGCAGGCTGTCGTCACCACTTCACCCCTGGCGGACGGCCCCCTCACTCTCCTTCAGGTGTCCTCCTTTCATCCCGCACCTGCTGGATGCCAAGCCCCGGACAGATAAGGACTCAGGAAGCTCCTTCCACGAGATTCAAGCCCTCCTTCTCCATCTGGCCTCAGGTCGCATGCACCCTCAGCCCCTGTAAGGGCCAGAGACACCAGGCCCCTCGCCCTCCCCTTGACAGTCCCTGCCTGCCCACACTTCCTTCCTCCCCGCCCCCGCCCCCAGCAACCTCTTCTTCACCGCAGCTAACACAGGGTTACGTCAACTGCTGGCCTGGGAGCCATGAGCGGGTGGGGGGGGTCTCTCTCTTCTCCGACCACGAGCCCCCAGCGTGGAGTTCCCACCGAAGGTTAAACTGGTCCCGGAAACGTTTTACCTCGGGGAGGGTGACCCACTTAGCATCACCACCAGGTGGGTGACCGAGCTAACACCGTGCCTTGGGTAAAATGGAAAAAAAAAAACCCAATAAGCCACAGCGGTGCTTGGTAAGTCTCAGAGGAAAGGATCTTTGCAGAAGCTCTCTGAATTTCAGAATACTGGGCTGATGAGTTCTGGAAAGATAGAGACCATTTATATCGGAGGCGCCAGAAACCTAAGAATTGGCTGCTGTTTCAATCTATCCCAGATCTGCCCCGGATGGACACTGTGTTGACTGCTCTCCATCTGTCCCCACCTCCAGCCCCACTGTGCACCCCCCTCTCCATCCTGGCTGTGCCCCAGGAGCTGACCTCTACGGCCTCCAATAGGCTCCCTTGCCTTGGCTTCTGCTTGTGTTCAGCCAATGGGAGGGGCTGGCAAGAGCGGCGGGGGGTGGGGGGTAGTAGAGACCCTCATAGGTTTCCTTTGCCCTGTCCACACCTGTGCACACAGCCCCTCCTTAAACTCTCATTCCCCCTCGCATGGCCCCACTGCTTCCTCCAGGACTGCTGATACAGTGCCTGAGAAGGAGCACAAAGCTTCTGGGTACGTTCAGCTGTTAACCTCGAGAGCCTTGTTCAGTCTCCATGGGGGTGGGGGGAGGACCCTCAACTGCACAGCCTGCAAAATGACCATAAAGCTTGCAAAACTTTGACCATCCGATCCATAGACATCTTGCTGCAGGAGACAGGATTAGCTCACTGAAGTCTTAAGTGTTCTCACCAAACGCATCAAACTTGTGTTAGCTGATCCATCACTATTTTGTACATACTATTTTGTATTTTCGATTGTTCCTTGTGGGCCCACTTATACCTCCAACAGATTCAAATCCAACCCCCCAGACCTCTCTGGCAACCTTGCCTGGCCTCCGCTGCTGCCCCCCATCTCTGGTTCTCTGCCTGTTCTTGCTGAGCTCCCTCTCCTTGGACATGGCAGCCACACCAGGCCCTCTGAGGCTCTCATCAGCCATTCACACCTGAGTAAGAATTAGCTGGCAGTCCACCAGGAACAGGATCGAGACACTCCTGGCACCAGGGTGCCAGTGAGCTGAGAGAGGACGGGGGAGCCCAGGGAACCCACAGAGAGAAGCAGAAACTGCAGGGGTCCTGGACCTCAGTCACAAGCTTTATTGTCTCGAGCACGGACTCGCCACACTTCAACAATTCCACTTTGGGGAAGGGAAGGGTGCGGGAGGACCTGGGGAGGGGGCCTGGCTGAGCGCACACCGGGCAGGCGCAGATGCTCACAGGGAAAGCACTCGCCACCCGCCAGCCCGCCCCGGGGGCTCAGCCCCTCCCGGTGTGGGCTTTTGGCTGTTAGTAGACTAATCTCCAGTGGGCAGGGCGGCTGCCTGACTGCTGGAAAGAGTAGAATTTGACTCTGGGTTAAGCCACTACAGCATTGCTCCTAGATCGTTGTTAATAAAACCGCATGCAAGAGCTACCAAAAGCCAACGGGGAGAGGGGAGGGGGCCGATGGGACTAACTGGCCATCCCCAGGATGGGCTGCTTTGGGGCAGGGACGTGAACACCACCCACCTGTACCCAGGAGCACTCAGAGGCTACCTGGGCTGCTCCCAGGGCACCAACTACATACCTGTCCTGGTACAATTCAGGAACGCTGTGATGGGCCATCAGATGCCCCCCTCTAGCCCCTAGTGGGAGAGGCCCCTGTGAGCACTCTCCCTGAGCTGGGGGAGGAGGGGAGGCCCTCCACAGAGACGCTGCAGGGTACAAGGCAGTCACCCATGGGCCCTCCAGCTCTAAGAGTGGGGCTTTTTCCCACTATGCATGAGGCTGGAGTAACTTGGCAGGGCTCGAGGGGAAGCGGGGGAGGCAGGGAGATTTTTCTTGTCCCAATCATCCTTGGGCTCTTTTCTTGGCTACAGAAGACAGGGCTTAGAAAGCCCAAGGCAGATGCCTTGTACCACCGAAAGGGGGCTGTTGGATTGTGTGTTCCCGTGCTTGTGTGGCCACGCCCCCCGAAGGCTCACCCACGTGCACCCGGCTGTGTATGTGCACGGTAAGGTCGCAGGAGCATTTGGTGGTCACGGCCCTGCCAGGCCTGGGGCTTGGTCCTGGAACCCGAGGGTGAGCGTCCACATGGTCTGAGTGTGGCTGACTGCAAAAGTCCCACCTACATGGCACGTGTGCACGCATGACCCCTCTGAGTGTGTGTGTGCCAAGGGTCAGTGGGTGTATGTGTCGGGGTCTGCATGGGTGAGTGCAGGTGGCAGGCCCGGTTTCGGAACATCAAGTCAACCCAGGGGGCAGCATATTACTGACCGATCAAAACATACCCAGAGCCCTAGTCCTGGGCCCCCCCTGGGGCCGCCCTGCCCCAGCTCCAAGCCAGGTCACTGGGGGTAGGGGGTGCAGGAAGGAGAGGGGCTTCCAGACTTTCCTAATACTGTGGCTCCCGGCCCTGGTGACTACCCTCCGGCCAGCAGCTCGGAGCCGTGTGTGCGTTGGGGTCAGGGTGGGAACGAAGGGCCTTGCCTCCCAAGCACTTTGAACCTGGGGCCTCACTGGGCAGACGGGCTGAAGGGAGCTTGTACCACTGCACGAAAGAGGCTCAGTATGCGGGGACAAGAAGCCCTGGGGACTGCCTTGGCCTGGAAGCAGCTGCAGAAAAGGGGGTCCCCAACCCGGCTCCTAAGGGCTGGACTTCCCTCCTTGGTGCCGGAAGGAGAAGCTGGAGCCCTCCTCTGGCCCCTTCCCGGAACAATGGCTCTGGGGTCTGAGAGGGACCCAGGAGAAGGGGAAGAAAGGGAGGGCAGGGATGTGCCCAGAGGGCCACGATGGTCCTCAGGGCAGCTCCTTCTGGGGAGGGGGCCTGGCCGGATCACCTCGGCCTCCCCAAACCAACTCCAGAAACCGCCGGGGTGTCCAGGGTGTCCAGGGCGTCCAGGCTTAAGGTCCCGGGGGCCAGGCCGGGGCTGTACCGCCTTCTGTGGAAGGTCGCGCTTGAGGAAGCCTCCTGGTCCGGCATGGGGGTCGGGGTAGGGGATTGTCCGCGGCGGTGGGTACGTTATTGTTACACTGTTCTCTTCTCCAAAGCGACAGTCCTAGCCCCTGCCTGGAGGTGGCGCCGCTGGGGCAGGCTGGAGGGGCTCTGGTGTGGACCGGGCAGCTCCACAGTGTCCCTCAGGGTCAGTGCTTGTCCTGGAGAGAGAACGGGCTTGGTCAGCAAGTGTCTCAGTGGGCATAGGGACAAGCGGCAGCGGGGGTGGGGTGGGGCTGGGGGAGGAGACCCACCTGGGCCAGGTAAAGGGAATAGCACGTGCAAAGGCCCCGAGGCAGGAGCAGTCTCTTCGCTGTGTGTTGGGGCCATGGTGAGACAGGAGGCCGGGTGGGAGCAGTTTATGAGGATTAAGGGGAAGAGGCGAGAGCAGGTGGGTTTTACAGACAGCTCTGAGGGCCTGCACGGAGGCTGGATCCGAGGAAAGGAAAACTGGTGCTGAGACCCCAAGCCTCAGTTTTCGCGTCTGTAAACCAGGATGACCCCCGTGTGCCTTGCAGGACAAAGCCGCACAAGGTCTGGACATCAACTCCCAGGGTGCCTGGTACAGGCAGCTCCTCTGCAGACACAACCCCACCACGTCCCACTACAGCTCCGTGCCTCCACCCTGCTCTCAGGTCCTGTGCAGGGTTCTCTCCTCCCCGCGCCCATCTTTCTCTCTGCTTCTCACTCACAGGGCCAGGCCCTCGGCAGATGCTGTGGCCAAGGTTCTCCTGTCTCTACATGAGCGCCTGCGGCCGTGGTCCCACTGGCCAAGTTGGAAGGACAAGCCTTCCTTCCTGTGCTCCAGCCTCACTGGCCCAAAGGTCACACAGCGAGCCAGGGACAGAGCCTAATCGGGCGAGTACCTGGGCCCCAGGTGGGCTCTCTAACACTGTGGGTGAATGCCAGTGGCTAACTGTGGGGTGGAGGCCACCAGGCACCCTCTTAAAACACAACACAGCAAAGACATTCCCAGCAAGGGAGTCAGGCCCATGAAGTTTTAGGAAACAAATTTTCCACCCACAATTTTATAAAACAGACTTTACAAAGACTGCTTAACGAAGAGAGAAAATATTCAGTGAAAAAAAACAAGAGGTGAAATTGAATATAGAGCACACTACCTACTCCATTAAAATAATTTAGGGAATTCCCTGGCAGTCCAGTTGTTGGGACTCCGCACTTCCTCTGCAGGGGGCCCAGGTTTGATCCCTGGTGGAGGAACTAAGATCCCACAAGCTCTGCGGCGTGTCCAAACAAATAATAATAATACAATACAATACAGTATAGTAATTTATATGGTACTTTGCAACCATCACAGTAAAGACCGGCTCAGGCAAGATTCATGAATGGATGATGAATCCAGGGGACATCTGGGTGAGGAACAGAGGATTCACAAGGTCTTCCAGGGTCTCCACCGAATGCTCGTTAGGAAATAACCAGCAACTATACAGCGGAGGAGTCAGACAACACCTTGACCAGGTGATCAAGATTCACTCAGGAATGAAGGGCAGACGGACATCACACACCACAGTCGTGATGCCCGGAGGAAAACGTGGCACTGTGTATTCCAGCCTCAGTTGTAGAACCAGGCTCTGAGCAGCAGGAGCCATCGGACAAACCTCAAAGGAGGAATCTTCTATTAAAAAAGGAGGGAGGACTGTATTTCAAAAACGTCAATGTCGGGACTTCCCTTGTGGCGCAGTGGTTAAGACTCCCCCTGCCAATGCAGGGGACACGGGTTTGAGCCCTGGTCTGGGAAGATCCCACATGCTGTGGAGCAACTAAGCCCGTGTGCCACAACTACTGACGCTGCGCTCTAGAGCCCATGAGCCACAACTACTGAGCCTGTGCGCCTAGAGCCCGTGCTCCACAACAAGAGGAGCCACCACAGTGAGAAGCCCGTGCACCGCAACAAAGAGTAGCCCCCGCTCACTGCAACTAGAGAAAACCCGCATGCAGCAATGAAGACCCAACGCAGCCAATAAATAAATAAATAAATAAATATCAATGTCATAAAAATCAAAGTGAAGCTGAGGAAATGTTCTAGATTCAAGCAGACTAAAGAGACATAACAAGTAAATGCAATGAGCTGACTCAACCTTAGACTGGATCCTGTACTGAGGGGGAAAGAGCTTTGAAGACACTCCCGGGTCAAGTGAAGAAATTGGGTATGGAGAGTGATTGGATATAAATCTCATATCAGCATTACATTTGCTGAGATTTTTTTTTTTAATTTTTAAAAAATATTTATTTATTTGGTTGTGCAGGGTCTTAGTTGTGGCAGGCGGGCTCCTTAGTTGTAGCTCTCAGCTCCTTAGTTGTGGCACGTGGGCTCCTTTTAGTTGTGGGGGGTGGGCCCCTTAGTTGTGGCACATGGACTCCTTAGTTGTGGCAGGCAGGCTCCTTAGTTGCGGCTCACCAGCTCCTTAGTTGTGGCATGCAAACTCTTAGTTGTGGCATGCATGTGGGATCTAGTTCCCTGGCCAGAGATCAAACCCAGGCCCCCTGCATTGGGAGCGTGGAGTCTTAACCACTGTGCCACCAGGGAAGTCGCTGAGATTGTGAATTGTACTGTGTTTATGTAAAATCACGTCCTTTTTCTCAGGAATACGGACTGAAGTATTAAGGACCATGACACATGCAATTATACTCAAATGGTTCAGAAGAATACTCCATGCATATAACACACACATCTACACATAGAGAACAAAAGATAAAGCAAATGCGGCAAAAGAGTAACAACATGTTATGTTGGGGAAAAGGAGAGCTGATGCTCTAGGTGCTAATTTTATTCTTGCCACTTTTTTGTCAGCTTGAAATTATTTCCAAATAAGTTAATGTCTAAGTGTCAACTATACTTCAATAAATTTTTTTTAAAACTTAATGTGTACACACATCTACAGACACATACATATACATATAATAATTATTTGCAGGAGTTCTATTCTACAGAATCACACAGATGCAGAATCAGCAAATACTGAACCATTGCTCCCAGTGGAAATACAAAGTTACTGCAAACCTCTGGTCTGACATTTTCGTTGATTGATCAATATGTAACCATGTTTCATGTGTGCTTCTGTTTAAAGACACCTCACTGAATATATATTGTTGACTCATTAATAATGAACTCAAGGACAGCAGCACCGTAACGCATGCCTGAATGAAGCTTCTCTAAAGTACTTTCTGGAAGGCACACTGCAGCCTTCTTGCACTTAGGAACACTAGACAGCTCTTCAGCAAGACACTTGCGGACCATTTTAAATGGCGGAAATCACCAAGAAAAAAAGCATGAAAAAAACATGTCACTAAATAGACCGTGAAAAGGACACTTGTTTGCAGAACGAGCTAAACAAGAAGGCAGCACGGTGTTTTGTATGAGCTCAGCTGGGAACATGCATGTCCGGTGATTAAATTTTTTCTCCACTCTGCATGGATGTCCACGAATGACCAGGAAAGTGCTATGAGTATTGAGTTTGGGGTTACAAATAAATGTTACCAAGTAGGTAAGTCTGCAAATACGGAACAGTGAGGATTGACTGTACATCCATACACATACACACATGTACATGCTTAGCAAAGTTGAGGAAGGATATCACTTAAAAATGTTAACCTTGGTCATCTCTGGGTAGAAGGGCTACTGGTATTTTTTTTTTTGGCTTCGCTGCGTGTCTTGTGGGATCTCAGTTCCCCAAGCAGGGATTGAACCCAGGCCCATGGCAGTGAAAGCATGGAGTCCTAACCACTGGACCGCCAGGGAATTCCCAATATTTTCTTCTTTATATATTTTTAATTTTTTTCCCCAAAAGTTGCCCAGTAGGCATGTATTACTTTATAATAAAAGGTTTTCTTTTTTTTTTTTTGAAAGAGAAACAAGGTTAAAAGAGCAGGATGGTAACTGAATCAAGTTTGACTACATTGGCTCCACTCTGTGAGCGACCCTATTGTAAAGCCTCTTGCACGATGTATCTGTGTATTTTTGGTGGCTTTTCAAAGTTTTTCTCCAGAGAAGTCGGCCTGTACGGTAGGGCCGTGGGAGTGGCAGAGCATCTCCCCGGGGCCAGGGTGCCCCTTACCTCTTGTTTGTGGGCCTTGTCTTGCTGGTGGATGCCATTTGCAGAACCGGAATTGCCGGCGGCCTGTAAGAGTCGAGGGCAAGATGCTGAGCAAGGTTCACCAGGCAGCATTTCCTGGTTTGTCCACTAGATGGCGAGGGTTTCCCAACAGGACCATCTCAGGATCCAAACTCTGAGCAGAACCCATCAGCATAGGGGTCCCAGGACACGCCCCAGAAACACAGGCTCTCAGGGCATCTCCGCCCTTAGTCTGAGCTCCTCAGGATAAAGCCATGTACCCCTTGGGCTGGGACTCCCAGGGCGCAGGGCGGAGTCTCTCCCCTCAGGACCTGGCTGAGACCCAGCTCACCTGGGACTTATCGGGGCAGCCCCTCATAGCCTCCATGAGCCTCTCCACCTGCTGAGCCTGGTCCAGCGCGTCCCGCAGGGCATCCTCTGTGCTCATTAGCTGGTGCTGCAGCCGCAGGAGCTCCGGTGACGAGCACGAGGACGGCTCGATGAGGGAGTAGCGCCTCTGATCCGACAGGGATTTCTCTTTGTCCTGGAAGCAGTAGGAGAGAGGAAGAGCGTGTGCATGCGTGTACGTGTTGCAGGAGGGTGGTCTCTCCTTTAGGCCGGAAACTCATGTGTCCCGCCTCATCTCTGGGTCAGGCCTGAGAATCACCAGGATGCCCCGCAGGCCTCCCTCCCTCACCTAAGGGTCCTCTCTGAAGCATCTTCCTTGGCCCCCGCCCTGAATTCCCGGGCTCTGTCAGATGCTCCATATTCTTCAGTTCCTGAAACCCAGGACCCCTCCTCCCACTCTTTCCTTCTTGCACCCCGCCGCCTCCCTCCACACTGTTTATGTGGGTCCCTCCTCTTCACCTCTAGACCTACAGCCTCATCCCCGAACCTCTCCTCAGAACCCTCCCCTGCCCCAACAGGACATGCCTTCCCTTCCCTTCCAAGTGCTCTGCAGCTGACCCCGCCCACCATGGTACCTGGAGATGCACCTGCCTTGTGGGCAGACCAGCCTCCTCACTCCCACACGAAGCTTCCCTGCACTGCCCTCCCTGGGCCGGTGCTTCCAGGGTCCTTCTGCTCTCCTCCGACCCTCTACCCAAACCTCCCTCTCCACCCAAACCTTCCTCATTCCGGAGGTTTTCTAACCACGAAGCCCGTCCCTAGTTCTCCCAGGGGGGCAGCTCTGTGGCACTGAGGACAGTGCAGGGGGACATGGGAGAGGCTCTCCTAGGGTAAGGGGCAGCCAGTCACGTGTCAATTTGACCAGCTTGTGGCCCACGGAGACAGTCAGCGCGGCTCTGCCCCCTCCACGCGGCTCTGGGAAAGCCTTGGAATCAGAGCCCCCAAATCCACACCAGCCTCGGGGCCTTGGCTTCTGAGTTACGCCCAGGCTCACAGCACCACGAGGACCACGGAGGGCTCTGTAACCAACCCCCTGCTGGCCAGACCTGCCAGGACTGAAAGGCCGCAGGGCGGCTGGGCCCGGTGGTCCACACACACACAGTTGGGTGCAGCCAGAGTGATACCCTTCTCCCTTAACCCTGTAGGCCCAGGGCTGCTTCCATGGCTGCAGGTCCCTCTTCTCCTTCCATCTCCTCCAGCGTGGCTGAGCCTGTGTGGCTGGGTGGGAGGGCAGCAAGGGGCTTTGGAGCAGCTTCCCCTGACAGCCGTCCCGTCCTCCCAGACCCTATCTTGTCAACGCTCTGGAGTTGACCAGGCCCAGAAACTGGCCACAGGCTCGTCCTGAAGGCTGACCACAGGGGGATGGAGTGGGATGGTTCCGTCCTGTGCTACCAGCATCACTCGCCTACCGCACCCCCACCTCTGGAGACTCTGCTCAGTCAGGCCCCTGTTCCCCTCTCCTTCCTGAGATGGACGCATGAATCGCCACTGTTGGATCCTGAACAAGGAGCTGGTTTCTGGTTGATTACTTCTCTGGATGGTGAGCTCACCACCTGCTGGTAGCCCATCCCACCTCTGGACTGGTGAGATTCTTAGGAAGTCTTCCTCTGCACTGCATCACCCAGACAGACACACAGCCGACCACAATATCTACAAAAGGGGCCACCCACAGCCCCTCACCAGGTACCTCACTGACCCTGCCTGTGGTTCTAGGGGATTTTGAACGCTCTCTGTGACTTGGCTATCCCTGGGTGGCTCCAGGACGTCACCAGTCTCCATGGCTGACAGCAGATAGCCCCAGCCCCTCCCTGGTGTCCGCCATCCCCAGGCCGCCCCCTTCCCCACGTACCAGCCCGGTGAGCTGTTCCCGCAGGCCCCGGATGTCATCCTTGAGTTTCTGCTCCTTGATCCGCCACTCGGCCTTGTGGACCTCGCGGCTCAGGTCCCTCTCAGGCCCTGGGGAGTGGCGATTGGCCTCCAGAAGCAACACACGCAGTTCGTTCAGGCTCCTGGAGGGGGCGGGGGGCGCACAGAACACCTGCACTCACATGGGCCCCTCTCCTCCCACGCTCCGCAATTTGCCAAGTGCCTGGCGACTGGCCACCCTGAGGGGGGACGCTGGCTACTAAGACAGCATCTGTGCCAGGAGGGGCCAGAGAGGAAATACAAGGCCCGAAACCATCCAACCACAACCCGAGAGGGGCCAGGATTCGGGGATGGTACGGTCAAGAGGACTTAGCCTTTCTTAGAATGATTTTGAAGTTTTTTTAAAAAAAGAGAATATTTGGAAGTTTGGGATTAGCAAATGCAAACTATTATATAGATAAACAACAAGGTCCTACTGTAGAGCACAGGGAACTATATTCAATATCCTGTGATAAACCATAATGGAAAACAATATGAAAAAGAATGTATATGCACGTATAACTGAATCACTTGGCTGTAGAGCAGAAATCAACACAACATTGTAAATCAACTATACTTCCATAAAATAAATTTAAAAAAGAGAATATAGTATTTGTTTAATTAAAAACTAAATAATAGAGAAGTAGAAATATAATGTACATATGAAACTTATATAATGTTATAAATCAATGTTATCTCAAAATAAAAAATAATAATAAAGTTAAATTAAAAAAACATTTATCCAAGAGAGCTCATGTGGCAAGACATTTTAAATGCCTGATGTCAAATAAGTTTTATTTCCTATGTCAACTCTTAATCAACTGGCAGTAGCTGCCTGGAGTACTGTGGTGAGAACGATTCTGGGCTTTGCAGAAAAAGAGTGCAGTGATCAAGTAGCAATGTCTTCCATGGGCACAGCACGGGAGAAAAGGACACACACCTTCTAAGCTCTTTCCCTTGCTTGCATCTACTATAGAGGAGGGGAAAACTCCCTCTCTAGGTGGCCATGGGTAGTTGAGAACAAAGTGGAAGTCTGCTGGCACTGACCCTTTCCCTTTCCTCCTTCTTCCTGCTAGGAATGATGGCTCCTGATGGCTGGAGCTTCAGCAGCCACCTTGCAACCATGAGGGAGAGTCTAGCAGAACCCAAGAGAACAAAGGTGTTGGCACTGATATCTTGAGCCACTGAACCAAATGCCAGCTACAGCTACCTCCAGATTTCTTGTTATGTGAGGAAAATAAATCTCTACTTGTTTAATCTGCTGATCTCCCACTCCCATCCTAAGTACCACAGAAGCATGGAGGAGCTCACGGTGGCCTACATCAACCAAGAAGAGCTTCAAGGAAGAGGTGGTGGGAATCCTCAATAATTTTTAAGAGTTTCAAGGAGTCCCTGGGCCCAGGATGCTTGGGAACCACTAAGCTTTCCTATAAGCTCTGCTTGGAGAACTGTGTTAAGAAGGATTCTGAGGCTTCATCGGAGCTTAGCAGTGCACGGTATGGTGATCATCGGTGATGCCAGCCATCTGTCCACCGGGTCTATCCCTGCCCCGCCTCGGGAGAAGACTGGCTAATATTAACTGGGTGGAGTGAGGGTCAGGCAGGTCTGAACACACAGCCCACGGCTGACTCACCGCTCCTTCCTGAGCAGCTCCTGGCTGATGAGAACCAGCTGGCCCGAGGCGTCATGGGTCTTCCGGGACACGGCCTCCAGCTCCACCTCCAAGCGCCGCTTCTCCTTCTGGAGGGCATCCACCTTCTTCTCTCCCGACCTGCACTTGCTCTCCAGTGCTAAGGGCCAGCCGGCAGGGCAAGGAGGGAGAGCGCTGGGATCACCGTGGGAATCTATCCCACCTGGGGGCCAAGGCCCGGGCAAGGAGCAGGTTTCCCAGGGGTCACAGGGACACACTTCACTGAGTGGGCCTCTCTCGTCCTGTAGGGCCAGGCAGCGAGGGGCCGAGAACAGCTACTATGAAAAGCAGACCAAAGCTCCCACACAGTAGCCGGGCCCTCTGGTGTCAGGAAAGCAGTCCACCCTTCCCGAGACAGGGCCCGGGTATTTACACTGTTGCCTGGACAAGGAAAAGCTAAAATTTCACCTTGGCCCCGGAGGAATCTGAGGTCAACTGACCTTTGTCGGGACCAATTATGCCACGTGAACGTGATGGGAACTGGATAGGAGTGGGGGTGGGAACCATTTCCCAGGATGGGGGCCGTCTCATGGACACCACCAATGGCATTCTGGCGGACAAGAAGCAGGGCCAGTTTGTCACCAAGTCACAAATTCCAGACCCCCCCGTCTCTCCCCAGTCTCCCCTCTGGCCTCATTCTCCCTGTGCCTTGCTTTCTGCTCTGGCCAAAGACCTTCTCCCTGATTCTGGAATCCTGGTATTTCTTCTAGGGGCTGGTGCACAAATACTGTATCAAAAGGTAGAGAGACTGAAACCCAAGAGTCTTCAAGCCCAGAAAGTGAGAACTAGCGATGCAGCTTCAGAACACAGGGAACACAGACCTGGCTCTGAGGAGAGAAGCTGGCTGGGGCCCCCAATTCTATTATGGACCGAGTGTGGGCTACTGCTCCCCATTCACTGCTGTCCAGGTGGAAGCCCAGTGCATGTGAACTGGGCCAGGCCGCCTTCTCCTCAAGGCAGAGTGGGGGAGGGCACCCTGACGCAGTACCACCCACCCCCTGCTGGACTGGCACACGGCCCAAAGAAAGCTCCCCGCATCTGCCTTGAAGGAGGGAGACTTACCACTTACTTGGGCCCTGAGCATCTCGGTCTGGGATGTTAAGGCTGTCACCTCTTTGTCCCTCTTGTTCAGCTTGTCCTGCAGGCCTGGGGTGAAGGGAGAGATGAGGGGCCATCAATACTCCAGGGCCAACACCGCGGTCCAGTGGGTGAGGGGGTGGCCCTTCCATCAAAACCCTAAAATGGGGCCACACTTGGCCTCAGGAGTCCAAGTTCTTCCTCATTCCAGTGGTCCCTCTGGGTAACCCACCCTGAAGAAGAGGCACCAATACTATGTGGTCTTGGGCAACTTAACTCTCAAGAGTCTCAGCTTCCTCAAGTGAAGAATGGGGATAGTAATGGTGCCCAGGTCACTTGGCCATGTGCATTCAATACTGGACAGCCTCAGAACAGTCATGAAAAAGATTCACGGAAAGTGCTAGAAAGTAGTAACTTTCTGTAAGTTAATTTATAAATCTGACATGATACCAATAAAAATACCAGCCAGATTGTAATTTTTGTGGAGCTAGATAAACTGATTCTAAAATCGCTTGGAAAAAGTAAGCAAGGCTAGCCAAGAGAGTCTGGCAAAAAACTTCTTCAAAGAGTTAAACACACAATTACTATATGACTTAACAATTCTGCTCCTAAGTATATACCCCAAAGAGCTGAAAACAGGTACTCAACAAGTACCTGCGCATGCAGCGCTATTCACAAGAGCCAAAAGGTGGAAGCAACCCAAATGCCCATCGACAGGTGAATGGACAAGCAAAATGCGGCGATGCATACGATGCCAACATTACTCAGCTATAAACAGGAATGAAACACTGACATGTGCTATAGCACAGATGAATCTTGAATATATTATGCCTAGTGAAATAAACCAGACATAAAAGGCCACATATTGTATGGTTCTATCTATATGAAACATCAAGAATGGGCAAATCCACAGAGACAGAAAGCAGACTAGCAGCTGTCAGCAGCCGCAGTGAGGAGAAAGTAGACAGTGACTGATACTGTATATGCGTCTTCCTCTTGGAGTGACGAAAAGGTCTGGCAACTACATAGAGGAGGCGGTTGCACGAAACTGTGAATGTATTAACGCCCCTGAATTGTTTGCTTTAAAATGGTTAATTTTATTTTACGTTAATTTTAATTACGTTAATTTTGTCTCGATTAAAAAAAAAAAAAAAGAATGGCCGAGAGAATTTTGGAAAACCAGAACAGGAAGACTAGCCCTGCCAGTAACTGAAATATACACAAAGCTTCAAAACACTGTAGAAATGGCACATGAAGAGACAGACAAGTCATTGGAAAGGAATCGGAAGTCTAGAAATAGAGCCAATTACCCGATGGAATTTAAAGATGGTCAATATGGTTAATTCAAATCAGTGGAGGCAGGAGATGAGGTTTTCAAAAATGGTACTGGCATAAGTGGGTACTCTTGGGAAATAGAAATAAAAATGGATCCTTACCTCACACCTTATAGAAGAGAGAATTCTAGATGGATCAGAGATTTAAACATAGAAAATGGAACTTAAAAGGTACTAGAGGAAACCATGGAATACATTTTAAAAATAATAAACCCAGGGGCTTCCCTGGTGGCGCAGTGGTTGAGAGTCCGCCTGCCGATGCCGGGGACATGGGTTCGTGCCCCGGTCCGGGAAGATCCCACATGCTGCGGAGCGGCTGGGCCCGTGAGCCATGGCCGCTGAGCCTGCGCGTCCGGAGCCTGTGCTCCGCAACGGGAGAGGCCACAACAGTGAGAGGCCCGCATAGAGCAAAAAAAAAAAAAAAAAAAATGAGCTGAGCCTTGGGAATTCCCTGGCAGTCCAGTGGTTAGGACCCTGCGCTTTCACTGCCGATGGCCCGGGTTGAGCCTGATGGAGGGCAAGGTAATTTCCTGCAGCAGGGTTTGTAACAGACAAAAACTGGAAACAAGCCGTGATCCATCAGCTAAATACACGACGGTAGCTCCACACGATGGAATATTCTGCACCATACAAAAGAATGTGGTGACAGGGAGCAGTCTCCAAGATCCATTATTAAATGGGCAAAAAGAAGTAAGGGGCCCGAAGGAGTTCCCTCGTGGTCTAGTGGTTAGGATTCCACACTTTCACTGCCGTGGCCCAGGTTCAATCCCTGGTCAGGGAACTGAGATCCCGCAAACCGCATGGCGTGGCCAAAAAAAAGAGTAAGGGGCCCGAATAGTGTGGGAAGTGTGGCACCATCTGTGTTACCTCTGTGCTTGTATGTGCATAAACCATCTCTGGAAAAGAGACATGAGTTGGCCAACATCGTGCCTTTGCGGAGGGAACTAGGTAGGGGATAGAGGATGCTTCACCATATGCCCTTTGAACAATCTGAACTTTATACCTATTTTAAAAATAACAAAACCAAACATACAATCAGGTTCTCAATAAACTGAGCCTCCGCCCTCTTCCCCTGGTGGGTGAGTGGCTGGTGCATGCAGTAGGCGGCTCTCACCAATCGCCAGGTGATGCAAAACAAAGCAGGACCCAGCTCAGAGGCAGAACCGCCCAGCCTTTCCCCATAGCCCCGCATCTCATCCGGCCCAGCGGCCACTCACCCTCCACAGTCTCCTTCATCCTCGTCTTCTCCCCTGAAATGTCGTTGGACTCAATCATCTGAAAGGAGAGCCTGGTAAGGGGGACACTCGTCTCCCCCTCTCGGCCCTCAGCCCCAGCCAGCCCACCTCTCCCCAATTCAAGGAAACTCTCAGGGGCTCGATGAAGCAGGGGGCACAGATGTCCTTGGGCTAGCTTCCCTGACAAGAGGACCCCCTCTGCTCCCAGGGCCCCGGAAGGCTGTTTATGTAGCTTCCACGTGATCACCTCCTACCCTTTCCTTCGTGCAAACGCCTATTATATTAAACAGATGTCTCCTTCCCTGGGATGCCTACAGAGATTGGTCCTGGGACTCTGTCTCCACCATCATCCAGAGGCAAGACTCCCGGCCTTGGTTCCTGTCCATAAAGCAAGAATTGACCGCCATGGGGCAGCATGTGCAGGGCACGCACCAGGGTCGGCTCCTGGAGGGACTTCAAGAAATGCTACTTCTTTTCTCTCTAACACATCTTTAAAAAAAAATAAATCCAGAAGCCAAAGAAGAAAAGATCAACCAAGGAAAAAAGAAATCTGCGTGGCAAACATCAGCAGGCTCCTTGCTGCCTTTCGGTAGAAGTTTCTGGACTCCTGCCCAAGCTGGCTGTCCCCTGAGCCTGCAGTTTGCCAGATTCTAGCACTGCATACCAGGGAAGCACAGACCTGAGCAGGCAGTCACCTCCATCCACCTGCCCCTCATACTTCTGCTCATACATCCCAAGCCCTGCTTTAGTTTCAGTCTGTTGCGATTAACTAAGCTTCCTAGATCTTTATTTACACACACTGCAGGGAGAATGAGGCACACACTAAAATTTTTCCAAATTCCCGTACTTACTACACGAGACCAAAACTTGAGTTGTCCCTGGACTTAAACCTTTGAATCTGGGAGGCATGTGGGTCCACACCAAGTCCCCACGTGTGTGGAAATCAAGAGATGGGTATTCCTGAGATCACCACCCACTCCTTGGCAGGCCATCCTGTGGAACCACAGCAGCCCCAAACCTCCCCTGCTAAGGAGTCCAGGTCCTGGGGTCCCAGGCCTGACGCTCCTTGCCTGAGCGGCCAATCAGGTCATGCGTACACAGCTAACCTGAGGATCTTCCTTTTCTCTCTGCCCAGCATCCTGGGAGAGCACTTGCTGGTCCCTCCCTGGGAGAAGGGGGCAGAAAGGCCGGTGCAGTGGGACCTCAAGGTGTGACACGGGCAGAGCTCCTTTTACAAAAAAAGGCACCCCCTGTACGTGGAACTCCTGAATACTTGTGGCTCAATTGTTAAATGCTGGTTTAAGTGTACAAAGGGAACCAGAAGCTCAGGAACCCCCATGGCTAATAAAAAGGCAACGGTCTTGCTGCTAGCTGTCCTATCGTGTAAGATTTGACTTTGTCATCCCGGGCACCCCCTGCTGGCCCTTAGGCAGTGGGGCTGGACGCAAGCTCTGCCACTGATGGACAAGAAGACCTGGGAAAGGTACTCTGCCTCGGAATCTCAGTTTGCTCGTCTATGAAACGAAGCCTATATGGACCTCGAAGGAGTCCAGGTAAGATAGGGCATCGTAGGGCCCGCACCCGGTGTGGTGCCCAGAGCCACTCATAAGGCCCTTCCTGCCCCCGCCGGAGCACACGCCCAGGCTACCCGGGGTCTTGGCCTCCCCAGCATGCTCAGCTGGGGCTTCTAGATTTGGAGCGAAGCTGATTCCAATGGCAGCAGCCTCTCCGGGGTCCCGCTCCAGGGACCACCCCACTCTTAGGAAAGCGGCTCAGTCTCATCAGGACCAGCAGGTGGGGGCCGCCCTCGGGTCCCCTAGGTCGGTGCTCGCCTTGGAGATGGGCAGGGTTTGCCCTCCACACGTCTGCCAGCCCAGTGCCAGTGCATCTGGTACTGGTGCCTTGGGGAGGCCCAGGAGCCCGCACAGGAGGACGTGTCTGGGGACTGGGAAGAAGGCCGTTCCCTGTGCCTAGATACACATCTCTCCAGGCCTGGCCTGTGGGGACCCAGCCAGGTCAGCTCAGACCGCCTTGGGGCCCCACAGTCACCCGGGCCTGCTGCCCTTCTAATGGAAGGACCTCCTCCTCTGAGCCAGGTGCCCTCCGATCTCGCACGGCGTGCTCCTGGGGGCAACGAGGACGCTTCCCTGGACTGGAAATAAAAGGTCAGTAGATGCCTAGACCCTCCCCAGCCAGGCCCTCGAGCCCGGACCGCTGCCGTCCGTGGTCCCCGCACAGCCAGGCAGGAGGGGTGGCCGCCTACGTTGGTGTGCTGGGTCGAACACAGGGACTCGACAGCCTGGAGTCTGTTTTCAGTGACCAGAAGCTTCTCCCGCAGCCTGTCGGCCTCCTGCTTGCTCTGGGCCTCCGAGCGCTGCAGCAGCTCATAATCTAGCATCTTCTTCTCGGCCAGGGAGATCTGCTCCTTGAGGAACGCAATGGCCTGCGCCTGGCCCCGGTACTCCACGTCCAGCTTCTCCAGCTCACGCCCCCGCAGCTCGGCGTCGCGGCACCGGTCCTGGGCCTCCTGCAGCTCCAGCCGGTGCTGGCTGGCCTGCACCTCCAGCTGGGCCCGCCAGTGCTGTTGCAGCCCGGCCAGCTCCTCCTGGGCCTCTTGCAGCTTCTGCCGCAGGCCCTCTTTCTCCTTCACGTGCATGGCCGTCTCGATGTCGTGCTTGGCCCGCAAGTTGCCCAGCTCCAGCTGGTGCTCCATCTTGATGCCCTCCATCACGGCCTTCAGCTCCCCGATCTCCTTCTGCTGGGCACCTGGGCTCGAGTTCAGGGTGGCCTTGAGGTCCTCCAGGGACTTCTGGTGGTCCAAGGCCAGCGAGTCCAGCTTGGACTTCCAGTTGTCCATGAGCCCCATGTTCTCGCTGGTGGCCTGCTGGACCTTGGCCTTGAGGTCCACCACCTCCTGCGCGTACTTCTCGTTGGCCGCCCGCAGCTTCTCCACCTCCGCCTGGTAGGCCCTCAGCGCCTTCTCGTACTTGTCCCTCAACATGCCGCTCTCCCTCTGGTGCTCCTGGCTGGCGGACAGCAGCCGCTCCCGCAGCCGCAGGGTCTCGGCGGCCTCGGGGTGATCGGCGGGTGGCGGGCCGGAGTGTAGCAGGCACTGCTGCAGCTCCTGGATCTCCCCGCGCCGCAGGCTCAGCTCCTCCTCCAGCTGCAGCACCCGTGACTTCTCGGCCACCGTGGTCAGCTACCGGGAGAGAGGGAGACCAGGGTCAGCGGGCCGGCTGGAGGGCACGGGGGAAGGCCGTGAGAAGGGAAGGATGCCCCACTCCACCTGGGTGCCGCCCTGCCCACCGCAGCTCCCAGGGAGGCTTCCCCGGCTTGTGTCCCGGTGACTCGGGGACTCCCTGGTCCCCGCTGCTCTAGGCGGTTTGGGAAAAATCGGTGGCAAAAGGAAACCATCTATTTGAGGTTATGGCTTTCTTCAAGTTCATGTTATTTTTAAAGGGCAGACACAACAGAGGGAATTCTGTACTATCCTGCTCTAGCAAAGTTCCAGCCGGAATGAGCTGATTCACAGAGAGGCCTTCTGGAGGAGGTGGCCAAAGAAGGGTCCGGTTTAATGTTTAACGCAGAAGAAAACAACAAAAAAAAGAATGCTCCCAGACCCTCCTTCTGATGGAAAACTCTGAGATCAGAGGCTCCACCCACCAGAAACCTACTTCGACCGTGTCAGTGATCACAGGTTTGGGTGCAATACATTTGAAAGTTTTAAATCTTTTACAAGCTTAAGAAATTTGTTTCTGAAGGTGACCTTTAGTTCAATAAACCTGCTTTTGTTTTTCTAATCAGGTTGAGCCCTAGAGAAAGATGCCTTGGTGTGGAGGGCTCCAGCCTGTCAACCGTGACTGGGTCGGTTTCTTCAAGCAGACTCCGTGTACATGCATGCGTACTGCACACGCAGTCACCTGGCAAAGGCCGGTGTGTGGACAGGGACCCGTGTGTGTGTCTCCAGACGCTCACGGGCACACACGTGCTCACTCGTGTACTGAGGCCGACCTGCGGAAACCAGTGGTCGCCCACCCTACGCCCACAGCCTGTGTACGGTGGGTTCCCCAATCTCTGCTCTGTGCTTGCTTAACTCTATGGCCGGGGGAACTGCAGCTGGGCTGTCCGCTGGGCTGACCAGCTGTTTGGATGTGTGCCTGCATGGGGGCCCAGCCCCCGGGGCACGCATGATGGGCGTGGAGGGGCTAGCGGGGTCTGGAGACTGGACTTAGAACCATGCCCTGGGAATCAGGGGGCACTTCACTCCCACGCAGAGCTTTCCCTGGCCCGGGAACCACTCACACCCTGGGGCTGACACCGAGTCTCATGCCCTGGGAACACCCCACTCCCTCGAAGGCCCACCACTGCCCCAGGTCCTTCAGGTTGGCCCCGCATGCCATTCTATTTAAGACCCTCCAGGCTAAAGAAACCTGGATCCACAGTCTCCCAACCTCTGCCTTCCCCAGCCTGGGGAGAAGGGAGGCATGGATAGGTTGGCCACAGAAGGGGCAGAATGTTCCCAAGAGCCCCCGATTTCTGAACAAGACAAAGCACGGTCATGGCAATGCAATGGTGGGGGGGGGGGCGGGGGAGGCTCGCACAGAACACTCCCAGCCAGTGGGTCCACGAGCTGGGGAGCAAAGTCCCAGAGAACCAAGACCCCCTCCTCTGAACAAGCATCACATGGCCACGGAGCATAAAAGCACGTTCCTAAACCTCCCTAGAAGGGGTGCAAAAGGAAAAAAAAAAAAAGTGAGGAGAGCGGCCAGAGAGAGAGAAAATAATAAAAACAGGGCAGCTGAAGGGGCGTCAGCAGGCAAAGGCGCTGGTGGCAGGAGGTGGCGGCGGTTACCCTGTTGTCGGCTAATTCTCGGAGCAGCCGCTCGGCCTGCGCCTTCTCCAGTAGCAGGTGTTTCTCCAGCTCGCCAATGCGCGCGTGCTCCAGCTGCGTCTGGGTCTGGTCCACCCGGGGCGGGTGGCGAGGTGGGGACAGGAGAGAGGGGCACAGGGACAGGAAGCCGGAGGAAGAGAGAAAAAGAGAGAGAGAGGCAGGTCATCTTCTGTGCACAAGGCAGGAGAGCAGGTGAAGGAAAGAGAGGAGGTCTGGGGAGGCGGGGCGGGGTGGGCCTGCTGCCCGCCCCTCACTGTGTCCCCGCTGGGTGTGTTTAAGGGCAGAGCACAGACTGCAGCAACCCTGCCCAAGCCGGCCCCTGGAAGGGGCGACAACGGGCACCGGGATCCCTTCTGTCACCCCCAGGTGGCCCTCCCCCTTGCAGCTCCGGGGCAGGAGCCAAAGCCTGCTCCCCCCGCCCACATCGGGAAGCCTAGGGCTGTTTCTCATTTTAGGCACAGAATCCTGCATACAGGAAGCCCCCGTAAATGACCCCAGGATTCCTGGCCCCCAGGCCTGTCTTAAAGGTCAAAGAACCGACTGAATGGGAGGTTTTCAAATATACCCATACGGTCAGGATTCTCCCGGCCAGGCCTCCTTAGCGGAGGCCGGACTAGGCCTCCCACCGCCCTGCCCCAAACCCGGCCCCAGCACTGCCCACTCCCCAGGCCCCGCCGAGGACGCCCGGCCTCCCGAAAGCACAAGAGCACTTTTGTCCCTGCCTCACAACACCCGCTTCACACACTGACAAAGCCCGACATTCTCAGGGCATCCAGGCTGGCATTTGGATTTCCCCTAAGAGATCTGCGAGGGCAGCAGAAGGCTGAAGGCCCAGGGTATCCAGAGGGGTCTGGACACCAAGCTCTCCATAGGGAGAAGCCAGGGTCTTCTGTCTGCATCCTCCCGCGCATCCCGTCATCACCAAGGAGAGACGAGGTGAGAGCAAATCTGAGCGGCAGTTCAGGAGAGGCAGGGCTTAGCACCGTAGCCTATTGTGTGAAAACCAAGAATACGCCCGACACGGGCAAGGGTAATGGTGACGGTGTAGACTCACAGTATCGTCCCGGAAATACTCGTGCAGTTCAAGAGCTATAGAGACCTTTATGTCCTCTGGCCCGTGATCATATTCCTGTGAATTTTCCTAAAGGAACAAATGTGTCTTCTCTCTCTCCCCCCAAGAGGGCAGCATGCCCCAGTGCTAAAATACAGCCCTGCTCGGTCTCTTCCAGAAAATTACAGGCTGACGGTGGTGCCTCAACCCCAGCCTTGCAGGGGCCGTGTCACCTTGCTCCTCCTCTGATGACAGGCACAGTGACCCTGCCCGGGACCCACACTACACACAGCCTGATCACAAATACCATACCTGTGGCCCCAAGGGCAAGAAAAGCCTCCAGCATCACAATTTCATGGGCAACTTCATTTGGTAGCCCCTACAAAAGGACCCTTCACTCTGACTTTCAGAACTCCCAGCCTCCTGGTCCATGGGGGCACAGGAGAACCCATAGGAGCTTGGGGCGGGGGGAGAGCCCCTGAAGCCTAGATTTTAGGTGAGATGGACGACCTGGGAGGATGTAATTTCTGTCTTACGTGCCAACTTTAGAACCCAAGCCCCGCCCCTCCCACCCCCCCCAACACGGGGTATCTCGGTTATCTCCCTATCTCACAGTGGCCACTCCAGGGGGTAGACCTCAGGCTCAGAATCATCCAGCAACTTGGGGCAGCAGGAGCCCTAAACCTCAGACTTCCAGATTCTAGAGCCAGGGCCTCCCTACCCCCAAACCAGCCTGACTCCACGGAGGGGAGACATAGACTTCCAGCAGCAACACGGAGCAGTGACGGAAGCTCCTGAAGCGGGGGACTCCCTGTGTCCCTGCCCCCATCCAAATCCCAGAAGCTCGGTGAAGCCTGGCCTGAGCCCTTGACCTACAGCTTTCCCCCTTCTCCTTGCACGCACGGTGTCTACCCCACTCCAAAGCACAAAGTTACTGCCTTGGGACGCCCCTCGGATAACAGAAGGCTGCTATTATTAATTGGGGAGGAGTCTCCCCAACTGCACCAGTGGCTCCTGAAGGCCAGAGGCACGTCGCCCCTCTTAATCTCCCTCCAGGCCTTGAGCTGCATAGCCAGTTCTCAACAAATAGCTGATTCTGACTTCTGACTCTTCCCCTTACAATGGGTGTTCCCATGCCAAGGAAAAATAACACCGAGGTGCTATTTGATTCACAAAACAATAACACAAACCCCTGGATGATAAAACAACAGCAAAACCCCAGTATCTTCAAGTCTAAAGTAGCTGCCTGATGTCCCCACCAGGGGGGCAGAAGGGAGTGGCACACGTTTTCATTAGGCAACATGAGGCCACGCCCATTCAAGAACCACAAAACATGTCCCCGGCCTGTTTTCCAGAAGCATCTCACCACGTTGTGCCCTGCTCTGGCATCGGGGACAGGAAGGAGAGCAAGACAGACAGGGGCCCGCCCAAGGGGCTTACATCTGGGGAGGGATGCAAACAATACATGACCAGTGAGGACCATTTCAGACTGTGACTTGGCCTAGGAACAGAGCAAGGAGGATGAGGCAAAATCAAGGAGGCAGAGAAGGGCTCTCTGAGAAATACAATTTAATGGGAGACCTGCAGGAAAAGCAGGAACCGGCTGACCAGGGCAGGGGTGGAGGAGAAACGAGTGTTTCAGGCAGAGGAACCAGCACGTGTGGAAGCTCAGACAGAGCATGGGGTGCTCTAGCTCAGACAGGAGCCCCACACACCTGGAGCAGGGCTGGGTCCCCAGGGTCGTCCCTGGGCTACAGAGCCCGGCTTTTATCTAGAGTAGCGCCACCAGATGTGTGAGCAGGGAAGGGGCAGGATCTGATTTATGTTTTCAAGAGATTTGGTCATATGCTGTCTGCAGGTTGCTTCAGAATAACCTGAGAGAGGGCTGTGGATGGCGGTGACACAAGAGTGGCCAGGAGCTGATCATCGTTGAAGCTGGGCGATGGGTAAATGGAAGTGCATCATACCATCCTCTCTACTTATGTTAAAAATTTTTCCCAATGTTAAAAAATTTTAAAGATTCTTTTTTGAAGGCTATCTGGCTTCAGTGTGGACCAAGAGAGGAAACACAGGGGCCAAACAGAGGGGTAACTTGTCCCAGGTCACCCACTGTGACCTGGTCCAGGAAGGTGGCGGCGGGGATGAAGACAATTTTGGAGGCAAGGTCAAGTGGGTTTCTGGTGGAAGGACGAGGGAAAGAGAAGGTTCAAGATGAATTTTAGCTGTGGGGCCTGAGCAACCGTGTGGATTGTGGGGTTAATTACTGAGATGGGAAGGAAAAGGGGGGTGCGTGGTGAAGGGGAGGCAGGAACAAACGGAGAGATCTGTCTGGGGCACGTTACATGTGGGGGGTGCTGTCCTGGGCTGAAGAGCATCTCCCCAAATTTCATGTCCACCTGGAACCTCAGAATGTGACCTCGTTTTGAATAGGGTCTTTGCACATGGAAGTAGTTACGATGACATCATACTGGGTTAAGGTGGGTCTGATGACTAGTGTCCTTATGAGAAGGTCACGGGAAGAGACACAGGAACACACAGGGAGGAAGGCCACGTGACGACAGAGGCAGTGATGAGGCGACAAGCCGAGGAACACCAGTGGCTTCCAGCCATCCTACCAGAGCTGGGAGAGAGGCATGGGACTGACCATGTCCACACCTTGATTTCAGACTTGTGGCCTCCAGCACTGTGAGAGCATAAATGTGTGCTGTCTGAAGCCACTGAATTGTGGTCGTTTTTTCCTGAAGCCCCAGGAACTACTACAGGTAGCTGTCACTTGCTCTTCCTGGTGGGGATGTCCAGTGGGTATACTGGCGTGGAGCTCAGGGGAGGACCAAGGGAATCGTGGGCTTATAAAGGGCATTAATGCCACAGACTGGACGCTCTCAGGGAGAGTGTAGACTGAGACTGAGCCCCTGGACACGCCAACATTCAAGGTCAGGAAGGAGGTGAGAGGTGGGAATGGGGCACCTTGGGTAGCTGGGGGAGTGAGGACAGGAGGACAAGCAGAGAACTGGGGTGACATAGCCGGAGGGGGACCAGAAGCTCAAGGATGTATTCTGGGTTTTAATTTTGACTTTTAAGACAGGTGAGGATGAGAGGGACTTTTGCCTTCTGGTTGCCTGAATATAGTCACAATAAAAACAGCAGCAACGGGGCTCTACTGCCCTTGGCCTGAATTAGTTGTCTGTCACTGTCTGCCCCACCCCCACGCCTCTCCCAGCCAAGGCTGATTGGATCTGGGCTGGACACCTGATCCAAAGCCGGCCAGCCCATTGGCTAGCCTGGGGCCAATCAGATTCTCTCAAGAGGACAGCTGGGAGACAGTGGGTGCTGGAGGCTGGGCGGATCCAGGAGGATGGGTGTGGGGAGAAGGGAGCAGATGTGCCAGGAGACTTGCAGACACGGTGACAGACAGAAAGACTGACCATGAGTCATGAGAAGAGGGAGGCCCCTCAGTGTGGGAGAATAGGCTTCATTTCTTTTTTTTTTTTTTTTTTAAATTTATTTATTTATTTTTGGCCGCGCGAGTTCCTCACTGTTATGCGAGGTCGCGGCGAGGGGGGGCTAGTCTTCGCTGAGGTGCGCAGGCTTCTCTTGTTGCGGAGCACGGGCTCCAGGCACACTGGTCTCAGTAGTTGTGGCACACGGGCTCAATAGCTGTGGCACTAGGGCCTAGTTGCTCCTTGGCATGCGGGATCTTCCCGGAGCAGGGCCCGAACCCATGTCCCCTGCATTGGCAGGCGGACTCCCAGCCACTGTGCCACCAGGGAAGTCCCTAGGCTTCATTTCTGATGCTGTTCCTCCTTCTGGTTCCCTGAACTGCCTGCCACTGGGGCTGTGAGACTTCCCTGCAGCCTTTCAGTAACCCCCGGATGACTGGAGTTAGCGGGAGGGGTCTCTGTTCTTTGCAACCACAGGTGCTTTTCCCAGAAGCCCCCCCCCCCCCCCCCCCCCGCCCAGCCTCTGCAGGAGGGCAGCCGCCCAGCAGGAGAGCCTGCTAAACATAACCACATGACCTGCCCCCTTGGCTAAGACGGAAACGTACACTGGAACACCCTGATACCAGGCTGGGGTCCCTACACCAGGTTGTGCCCCAGTATCCATCCCTTAAGCTCAGGCAGCAAAACCCGCCTCAACAGGGGCAGCTGTCCGTGACCCTAGGTCACACATGTCTCTCCCCGAGCCGTGGTCATCCAGGGACAGGACAGCCATGCGCACAATTTTGCTGGATGTTGGAAGTCATAGGGGTCTTAACACGGCTTTGTCACGAAATCAGAAACCGTGATTTCCCATTGGAGCTCAGGCATGATCTAGTGCAGTGATTCCCAAAGTATGGTCCCCAGACCAGCATCACCTGGCAACTTGTTAGAAATGCAGATTCTCGGGGCCCACCCAGACCTACCGAACGGCCACTCAGGCCAGGGCCCAGCATGTCGTGTCTGAACACACCCTCTAGGTGATGAATTCTCAAGTCTGAGAATCACTGACCTAGTTCAACCTCCTCATTTTACAGAGGAGCAAACAGAGGCCCAGGGAAAGGAAGAGGCTGCCCAAGGCCAATTAGGGCCAGGACCAGAGTGTGGAGAGGGACTGAACTGACTGCCCCCTGCCCCATCTGACGATTCTGGGAGTCCTTGTCTTTCGTCACCTCCCAGGGAGCAGGAAGGGTCTCAGTGGAAAGGCACTCCTGCCCACCCAACTGTGAGCAGGCCTAGTGAGCCCCGTGGTCTCCAGATGATTTGGTGAGGGGGGCTAGTGTTTGTCTTGGGGGGCAGGGATCCTTAAGTGCTTTACTCATCGATGCGAGCATCCTTCATCCCTCAGCTCAGAAAAGGTGGGTTGGATTGCAGAGTGAGAGTGAAAGGTCCAGACCCCTCGTCCAGGTGCTATAACTGAGGAGGCGCTGTAACTGGCCATTCTTCCGGGCTGGATGCAGGAGTCAGGAGTCCTGGGTCCTGGTCCCACTGGCTGCTGACTTGTTCCATGACTGGAAGGGTCCCTTTGCCTTTCTGAACCTGTTTTCCCGTCTATAAATTCTGTGACTCAACCATTTGGCTATTTCCAGCCAAAATTTTACGTGGAATTCAAGACGAACAAAGGGCCCAGGGAACACCTTTAGGGCTACTGCCCAAGAAAGAAGGGACGGGGGAGCCTGGCCACTATGTCCTCAGGCCCAGCTCTGTGGATGCCTTGGGTCCATTCCACCCAGCTGCTGACACAGGAAGCATGGCCCCTTTGGGGCTCCTGGAGCTGCGCCATTCCCACTTCTGACACCTGAGTCTCTCATGACCGCCACCTCCCCCCGGGGTATGATCTTTGACCCTTCCCCATTTCTTCCTTGCAATACCCCCTGCCCCCTCCCAGGGGGCCCAGAGTTGCTGCCTAGACCTCATGGCCATTTGCCCTTCGAGGGCTGGGCTTGGGGTGCAAGCCTGGGGTGGGGGGGGCCTTTGACCATTACCTCCAGGTCTCCCTTGGTGATGGACTCCTCCTCCACTCGGAACTGCAGGTCCTCCACCTTCCTGCAGGGGGAGAGGGGGCTGAGTGAGCTTCACCCAGAGGGGTGGGCTTTGCCAAGTCAGCAGTGGCAGAGAGAGCCAAGGCCACAGGTGGCCCAAAGTCCACACTCAGATTATGCAGAAGACACTGCCCAGAGCCCCAAGTTCCTGGAAACATCCAGCCCTCCCAATTTACTGATCCATGCTCTACGCAGAGAACACTGGCTTCTCTAAAATAGACACTGCTTTGGGAAATATCCCCAGTGTTCTCCTTACTTGCTGCAAGAAATAAATCCTTCCTTCTGCAAAAAAAAAAATAATTAAAACACACACACACACACACACACACACACACACACATATAAAATAGGAATGTTTAATGCAGCATCCTTCCCCGCTAGGGTGGTTATGGAAATAAATAACAGAGTGGATAGTAAATGGAAGCACTAACAGCTGTTTTCATCACAGCAGGGAACAGACATGTCGCATGGAACAGTCTGTGGGGAAGGAGGCCAGGTGGGCTTCTTCCCCTACTGACCCCATTCTCATTCCCTCCCCTCCAAATCAGGGCCCAGAGCCCCAGCCCCCACTGCTTGGGCTGCTCCCTGATGTGGAGGGCCCCCAACGCCCTGCTGCAAGGGTGGGGCCCACCCTCAAGGAGACACACCCACCCATCCCTGAGAGAGCACAGGTAAGAGACACAGGCACATTACAGCTCACAAAGCTGCCACTCCTGGGGCCTCGTGACAGCTCCCAGCAGAGGATGAAACTAAGGCCCAGAAAGGGCCAGTGACCTGCCCAAGGTCACACAGCAAGTGCAGGGCAATGCTGGGACTTGCACCCAAGCCTTCCTGAACACAACTCCCACGACGACGTGGGCCCCACCGACCCTCTCAGGCAGATATGAATAAGCCCTCCTGTCTCCAGGTCAGACAGTAACAACAGCCCGTGGAGCACATGGCTCAGCTGAAAGCCCAAAACCAGACCCAAGTCGGGGGGAGGTGGAGGGCTGGGTCTGGGAGGTACTGCTGTGCAGGGGAGCAGAGGAAGCTGCAGAAATCTGTGTGTCAGCAGCTAGGAGACAAAGAGAGGCTTCTGGGCTGAGGGAAACGCTTGTCAGGCCGTAGTCAGCTCTGAGTCCCACCAGGTGACCCAGGACCAAGTCAGGCCAGAGTCCCCACACAGAGGGAACACAACCCCCACTTGCCACTGGCAGGACAGCAAGAGCCAGTGGCACCACTAACAGGCTGGTGACCTCAGGCAAGTCCGTTCCCTGCTCTGAGCCTCAGTTTTCTTATCTGTGGCCTGGGGGGCAATACCTGTCTCCTGGGCTAACTGTAAGCCAGAGAGAGACAGAGCAGGTAAAGCGCCCGGCCCCGGGGCTGAGCCCCAGGCGCAAGGTGTTTCCCGGGGCCTTTTCCTGCTGCTTCTCTGAGCCTCGGTTTCCTGACACATGAAATGGGAATGAAGCTTCAGGACACGCGCTGTGAGCTCCACGCGAGGGACCTGATGCAGAAGGGGTGTTCCCTGCGCTGAACTGGGTCACGGGGTGGGGACATCGGATGCACGTCTCCCTAGTGAGAGGTCCCCCCACCTGCCTGGGCGTTCTCATGACACTGCGTGAGCCGAGCTGGGCAGGAACGGTGAACCCCATGTCAGGAAGGAAAACAGTGACGTCTGTAGTGTCTCCCATGTGCTCAGTGTCATGCTGGGTGCTTTACTGGAGTTACCTTGTAAGTCCTCCCAACAGCCTGCAGAGATGGGGATCATCACCCCACTTTGCAGATGAGACGACTAAGGCCCGCGGAGCTCATGTCACCAGCCCAGGTGACACGGCCAGTACGTGGTGGAGGCGGGGTTTGTGCCTGCTGGTCCTGAGCCTTGCTTTTCCTGGTCATCCTTAATGAGGCTCTGGGAAAGTGTCCCGCCAGGACCAGGACAGGAGCGGCACCTACCTCCTCTCCTCCTCCAGCTGGTTGGACAGGTCCACCTTCTCTTTCCGCACGCTCTCCACCAGCAGCCGGGCCCGCTGCAGCTTCTCCTCTGCCTCTGCAACATACTGGGCCCCGAGCGAGGGCCAGGACAGGGTCAGCCTCCTCCTGGGGACCGGGAGCCAGGTGGGGGAGGGGTGGGTGTGGAGGTGGTGCAAGGAGCCAGGCCTGGAACCCAGCCACCCCTACTCCCCTGCCAGCCCTAGTCTGACCGGAACTGTGGACCTAGATGTGAGGGAAGAGGGCCGGCTGAGTGCCAGGAATGGGAACCTCAGGTCCACCTGCCCCCAGTACCTGCCACCTCCCTCAGCCCTTGAGGGCCTAAGACCTACTGTCTTGTCAAGGCCCCTGTCACGGCACACACATGAGCTTGGCCTTAGTAATTCCAGAACCCGAGGGAAGAGTGAGCCTGGCTCCAAATGGGGACAGGGGCCTAGGAGGGAGCTCCCACATGGGGAACAAGCAGCAGGGAAGGGTAGACACATGACAGCAGCAGAGTCAAGGCTATGGGCGAGGACTTCCTTCCCTGAAACCCAACCCAGGAATCAATCTGCTCGAAAGCACGATCTGAAATGTGGACAGATGTACCCCAAAAATGTTGACATCAGGATTATTTAGAAAAAGTGAGGAATTGGAAAACCACCTAAACACCAGCAGGGGACAGGCCACGTCAGTAAGGACACGGCCCGCAACAGACGGCCACGTAGTCCTTCAAACGGGGAAGAATTTTCCATGACCTAGAAATCGTGCTCGCACTGTAGGAAGTAGGAAAAAGCAGGACACGCAACTTTGTATCGAGGTTCTGGAGGTGGAATGTGGACCTACCGCTGGAAGGAAATTCACCAGGAGGATGAGGGGTGCTGGTAACGTGGGTCTCAGTTTTCTCTGCACACCCCAAGTTCTGCTCACTGAGCGTGACTGAGGGACAAGACTGGCCCGAGGAGACCGCTGGTGCCCTCCGGGTGCTCCGTGGCCCTGCCTGCCCACCCACCTGCTCATGCTGTGCCTTGAGCAGGGCGATCTCCTTCTCCACCTCACAGATGTGGCTCGTGGCCTTGGCCACCTCGGCCCGCTCCAGGTCCCGTTCAGCCAGCAACTGCTCAATGTGCTGCTGTTTCTCCTTCAGCGCCTCTTGCAAGGCGGTCGTGCCCGAGATCTTGCGGGCATAGCGCGAAGAGGTCTCCGTGAGCTGCAGGAAGGCGTGGGTGCAGGCAGGACTCAGGGATGCGGAGCACCGTCCAGGCAACCCACCACTACCCAGCCAGTGGGGGGCCCAAGTGCCTCAACTCCTGGGGCTCGGTTCCTCCCCTCCCAGGGCCCTAGACACTCTGCCTAGTTATGTAAAGGGGATCATGATGTTTGCGATCCAGGGAACTTCCTGCTCTCAGGAGAGTCACAGCCCCTGGGGTCTGCCTCAAGGTGGGCTCTCTCACCTGGGCCACCTTCTCCTGGACTAGGAGGAACCTCCCGTGTAGACAGAGCTCTGCTGGAAGGGCAACCTCACCTTCCCTCCTCACCCAAGGTGGCTGTGCCAGCCTTTCTAAAGCACCTGCCCTGCACCTGTATCACCTGTGTGCACCTGTATTACCTGCCCTGCCTCTGTATGACCCTCTTTAACTCCCAGGGAAGGGCTTAAGCTACTGACAAATCGGTAATATAAAAATAACAATAAATGTAAATGGGTCAATTTCTCTGTTAAAAAATATACACTTTCATCTTTGTTCAAAAACTCCAAACTGGCTTCCCTGGTGGCGCAGTGGTTAAGAATCCGCCTGCCAATGCAGAGGACACGGGTTCGAGCCCTGGTCTGGGAAGATCCCACATGCCGTAGAGCAACTAGCCCCGTGAGTCACAATTACTGAGCCTGCGCGTCTGGAGCCTGTGCTCCGCGATGGGAGAGGCCACGATAGTGAGAGGCCCGCGCACTGCGATGAGGAGTGGCCCCCACTTGCCGCAATTAGGGAAAGCCCTCGCAGAGAAACGAAGAGCCAACACAGCCAAAATAAATAAATTAATTAATTAATTAATTAAAAAAAAAAAAAAAAAAACTCCAAACTGACGGATGCCTGGAACCAGAGCAAGTCAGGGGACAACTGGGTCTCTCTGTCCCCGCCCCACTCCCATACACACACCAGGGTATCCCTCACCAGGCCACTGCGGCTGGGCCGGCCCCCCACGGAGGAGGCCACAGAGCTGACGGAGCTGATGGAGGAACTGCTGGGACTGTGGGTCAGTGCCGAGACTCCCATGGCCATGCGCTTGGTCTTCTTGGCCTTGGCTGGGCTGGTGGATGGGAAGCCGATGCGGATTACCTTGTGGATGGGCGCGAAGAGACCAAACTTGGGTGGGCACTGGAAGTACCTGGAGAGGTAGGAGAGACCATGCTGCTGTCACGGCCCCATAGCCTGGAGCCTGGCCTGCCTTCCCTACCTCTTCAGAGCCCAGCAGAGAGAGGCTTCTCCTGGGGGACCCGTCACCCACACCCTAAGACCAATAGACATGACTCCCAGAAAGGGAACAGAGGTGAGCAGGGCCTGATATTCTGCATAGCCATGAACAGCGGTTGGGCATATTTCTGGGGGATGGGGGAGTAACAATTACCGAGCACCTGCTCTATGCCAGTCCCTTTACATAGATGCTCATTTCGATCCCCCAACCACTCTATTGTTATCCATATTTCACAGATGAGATTTAGGCTCAGAGAGGTTAAGTAACCTGCCCACAGTCAGAGAGCTGGTTAAATGGCAAAGCTGAGACTGGACCCAGTGGACTCCAAAGCCCACTGTGCTTTGTCTCCCAAACATCAGTCAGAGGCCCCCAGCCGTATCTGCAGCCCCACTCTCACGGCTGCCTCTGGACCAACCCCAGCCCCAAGGCTCTCTGCCCATGGAGCCCCCGAATGGAGAAGCAGAAGCCTGAAGGAGGCACCTTAGGCATGGGGTGAGGGATGCTGCCCAACCTGTTCCTGGATTCTGAAAGCAAGAGTAAATTGAGAGAAACATCCGTCTTGAAAACAGGAAGGCAAGTGTTGTCATGGAAGTCTGGATCATCTTCTCTCAACACCTCTCTAGCCATGGATTCCACGTGGGACCAGGGACCTAGTTCTGTCCAGTTTCCCGCTCACCTTGAAACTGCCACCCCACCTGCCTCTTCCCACATTCAGGTCTTTGTGCAGCCTGACCCCCAGCCTAGCACACCTCCCTTCTCAGAGCTGTCACAGCCTCACCTGGACGACAGAACCTAGCCCAGGGACGCCAACACAGGCTCGCAGGCCACCGTGCCTTACCCCACACCCCTGACACTGCTCAGCGATAGCACCAACAACCCCCTCAAAGGGCCCAGGCATGGCCTTAGACCTTCTCAACTCAGCATTCCTGGCAGTCAATTCCCTTTAATCAGAGATGCTGAGAAACCTGGGACCCAGCTGTGACCCTAACCTTGGCTGTAGAGCACCAAGCACTGTCTGATTATTTCCTGTGTCACCCAGGGCAACTCTCAGAAGGCAGGACCCCTGCCTCTCCTTTTCTGGTGCTCCCACCTCACTTAGTCATGGGTGGCAGGGGGAGGGGAACCCAGGGACAGATGACTCTCCTAGCGTTTGCTCGTGACTCTCTGTGTGACCTTGAGCAATGACCTCTCTGGCCTTGGTTCTCTGATCTATAAAATGGGGTGATATTCCCACCACCTGCTTCCGTGAGCTGCTATGACAGAAGGGAGGTGGTAGCATCTGTACATGGTATCTGGCACAGCCACCCAGATGCTTAACACTGGCATTCTCAGATGCCCCAACCCCGACCCCTGCACCCACCCTAGGAGAAGAGGACTCCCTTCCTCCCTCCCCACCATACCTGGTGCCCGCCACTGCCCCATCGTTCTTCCCAAGGGGCTCGTCCAGCTCCACGCCACACCACTCGCCCTTGGCAAAGTCTGTCTCCCCGACGTACCGTACCACACCAGTCTTCGTCCCACCAACCTACAGGCACACAGAGAGACTCAGGTCCAGAGGATGCAGTGGGAACTGCAGAGATGGCACAGGCAACCAGGTGCCCGGGCTCATCCCACGCCCCTCTTCCAGTGTGCAAGGGCCAGGGGAGATGAGGAGGAGGCCCAAGGACAGCTGGGAGGGGTACAGGTATAAACAGTGCTTCCCAGGGCTGTCCCGAGCAAGAGCTCTGGAGTCAGGAAGACAGACCTGCGTTCAAACCCTGCCATTCACAAGCTGTATGAGCTTGGGCAAGTTACCTAACCTCTCTGAGCTCCAGCATCTTCACCTGTCAAAATGGCTTTTGTGAAGATTAAGTACTAAATGTGCAGTGTCTGGAGCATACTAGAGTCTCAATAAACGTTATCCTTAAAAATGGTTTAGGGGGTGGGAGGGAGACGCAAGAGGGAGGAGATGGGGGATATATGGATATGTATAGATGATTCACTTTGTTATAAAGCAGAAACTAACACACCATTGTAAAGCAATTATACTCCAATAACGATGTTTAAAAAAAAAAAAAAAAAAGGTTTAGGGAATTCCCTGGCAGTCCAGTGGTTGGGACTCCACGCTTTCACAGCCGAGGGCCCGGATTCAATCCCTGATCAGGGAACCAAGATCCCACAAACCGAGCTGTGTGGCCAAAAGGAAACCAAAAAAATGGTTTGAATGGAGGTTGCCAGGAGCTGGGCAGGAAGGGAAGTGGGGAGTTGTTTAATGGGAATACAGTTTCAGTTTCGCAAGATGAAAAAGACCTGTGGCACAACAATGTGGATACACTTAATACTACTGGACTGTGCGCTCACAAATGGTTGAGAAGGTGAATGTTACGCACGTGTAACGTAATAACTCAGGACAGGCCAATAATCAGGAATACTACTGTAACAATGATTTAAAAAACTTTCAATTCAAGTTATATATATACATAAAGTTTTACATATATATATATACACACACACTCCCAAAGCCTTAAAAAACCTTCTAAGTTTCTCCACCTCTCCCCAGAAGCACTTTCACTCTTTAAGAGGAAGTTTTTGGTGTCGACCTCCATATTTCTAAATGACATGCTAATATTGCTACTTGTCAATTTTTCAATTTGGGGGTGACATCCATCTACGTCTCATCAGGGAAGGGCAGGCGTTGCCTCCCCATCACCAGGCTGCACACACCCCTACTGGGTTTCTACCCCTGCCACGCAGTGAGGGCTTCATTTTGATCAGACTCCATTAAATAAATTAATAAGTTAAATTTATTAAATTTAATTTCCTTAAATGTATCTTCTAGTACTTCTATCTTAAGTTTATCTTCTAGTACTTCTGTGATGTTTCTTATATCTGCAATCAGATTTTTCATTATCCAGAGCTTTTTTGTTGAAAATCCGTATTTATATTCCGTGGCCTTCTGTTCAGATTTGACACTGGTATCACCTTCTCTTATTTCTCACAGGACCGGCCACCTTCCCCAGAGAAGCTTCTGTGCCCTCTAGAGGGTGCAGGCTTGGCCGCCAGTGATCTAGGAGCTGAATGAGGGAGAAGCCAGTGGGAAAAAGGGGCTCAGCTTTTAGGATAGACATGTTCATTTAATCCTCCCTTTTCAGTCCAACATGCCAGGGGTTCCCCCATCCAAAGACTCCTTCTCTGAACCTCTCACGAGACCACCACTCATCCCAGACGTCCGCTGGAGGGGCAGTCACCGCACAGAGGGGACCCTAGGCAGGGAGGTGGAGTCTGAAGATTTTTCAAACGTCAGCTCCATTTCCAGAGGCCACCATACGGCTGACTTCCGATCCTCAGGGGGCTTCTGAGGGAAACACTGATTGCTTTCCCCGCGGCTGCCTGTGCGCTGGGCTGCACTGGGTTTCCAGTGGTATTTCTGCTGTCTCCTCTCCTGTTCTCTTTGTCCTTGAGGTTTAATACCTTTTTTTTTTTAAATCCCTTCACTGTCATTCTAGTGCAAATTCAGGAAAGGGTGAAAATAAATGTGTGTGTTTATCTACTGTGTTTATCTGAACCAAAATAGGACTTTCTAAATGTTACCTTCTCTGACACCCTTAAGTATGCCTCAGGTGTGCCCAAAAGGAACCAGCTCGCTAATTAAAACTCACTCTAGGGGCTTCCCTGGTGGCGCAGTGGTTGAGAGTCCACCTGCCGATGCAGGGGACACGGGTTCGTGCCCCGGTCCGGGAAGATCCCACATGCCGCGGAGCGGCTGGGCCCATAAGCCATGGCTGCTGAGCCATGGCCGCTGAGACTGCGCGTCCGGAGCCTCTGCTCCGCAACGGGAGAGGCCACAACAGTGAGAGGCCCGCGTACCGCAAAAAAAAAAAAAACTCACTCTATTCCCACAATTTCGTAAGGACTGGCTATGTGCCAGGCACACTGAAGACATGAATTCTAAACCTTGCAATTCAGGAGCTCCCTGGTGGCCTCATGGTTAGGATTTGGCGCTTTCACTGCCGTAGCCCGGGTTCAATCTCAGGTTGGGGCACTAAGTCCCGCGTGCCGCGACGCACAGGAAAAGAACAAAACAAAACAAATCCCCAAAGCCATAAGGGAATACTACAAACAATTACATGCCAACAAATTCGACAACCTAGAAGAAATGGACAAGTTTCCCCCTCACCAGACCCCACTGCATGTGTGCCAGGCCCTGCCCTCCAAGGTATGAGGCCTTTCCCTTCTTTCTTTTTTTATTATATTTAACCTGTCTTTACTGTACAAAATTAATAGACTTTTTTTAAGATGTTGCTTTTTAAAATTCATTTATTTGGCTGCATCAGGTCTTAGTTGTGGCACGTGGGATCTTCACTGCAGCGCGTGGACTTCCCTCTAGTTGCAGCGCGAGGGCTCAGTAGTTGTGGTGTGTAAGCTTAGTTGCCCTGCAGCATGTAGGATCTTAGTTCCCCAACTAGGGATTGAACCCGCACCCCCTGCATTGAAAGGCGGATTCTTAACCACTGAACCACCAAGGAAGTCCCTAATAGACTTTGCTTTATAGAGATATTTTAGGTTTCTGGAAAATTTGAGCAGAGAATTCCCATATATCCCCTCATCTCTCGCCCTTACAGTTTCCCCTCTCATTAACACCCTGCATCAGTGGGGTGCATTTATTACAATGGTGAGCCAACAAATTGTTATTAATTAAAGTCCATAGTTTACATTAGGGTTCACTCTTGGTGTTGTACGTTCTATGGATTTTGAGAAATATATATAATGACTCGTACCCACCATTATAGTATCATACAGAATAGTTTCACTGCCCTAAAAATGATCTGTGTTCCACCTATTTATCCCTCCCTCCCCTACCCCCTGGTAACCAACGATCTTTTACTGTCCCCAAAGTTTTGTCTCTTCCAGAATGTCATACAGTTGGAATCATATAGTACGTGGCATATTCCCACTGGCTTCAGTCACTTAATACTATGCATTTAAGGTTCCCGAATGTCTTTTCATGGCTTGACAGCTCAGTTCCTTTTAGCCTTGAATAACTCCACGGTCTGGATGCACCTTAGTTTATTTATCCATTCACCTACTGAAGAACATCTCGGTTGCTTCCAAGTTTTAGTAATTAGGAATAAAGTTGCTAGAAATATTTGTGTGCAGGTTTTCATGCAGATGTGTCAGCTCATTTGCGTAAGTACCAAGGAGCAGGACTGCTGAATCGCATGGTGAGAGTATGTTTAGTTTTGTAAGAAGTGGCCAAGCTGTCTTCCTAAGTGCCTGTGCATTTTGCATCCTGGCCCTCCCCAGCAATGCACCAGAGTCCCTGTAGTTCCACTAAGGGACTGTCCCTCCCCACACCCCCACCGGGGAACAGGCTGGGCCCCAGTCTCTGGAGGGATGAGCCCCACCCGCTCCTTTTCCAGCCCCTGAGGGTTATCTGTGAGGCTGGAATCCCCACTGGCCTGGGCCAAAGAGCGACTACATCCCGGGTCTCATAAAACAAGGGAGGTGGGTAGATTGAATTTATGTTTCTCCGGGATTTTCCTCTGAGGAAGTTAAAACAGGTGACTCGTTTAAAATAAACCCATGTGTCTCGCCCACAAGGACAGACAGCTCTGCCATCAGGAGGCTGGGGCAAGTCCCCCCGTCTCACAGGGCAGCCATGAGGGTCCAGTGAGGGGCTCATTTCTAAGGCCTGGGGCAGCACTTGCTGGGCCGCTGGGGCGGAAGAGCAGAGCAAGCGGGGAAGGAGGGGGTCCTGGTAGGAAAGAGGCTGCCCAGGAGAGACGGGCAGGTGAGTGGTGCCATTGGGCCACCTTCAGGGAGATGAGTGGACAGAGGTGAGCAGCCCCTCTCAGTGATCCTCCCTGACCATGTCCACAGTCGCTGACCTGAACAGCTAGTGAGGGGCATCTGGGGCTCAACTAGCTTTTGCGGCATCGACGTCATACACGAGGTACCTCACTCGCTCTCAGGACCACCTGGCAGGGCCGTGAGTCATTCACTGAGCAGGAAGGTTTGAGCGCCTTCCTGGCACCAGGCTCTGTTGCAGGCACTGGGGGAGCAACCATGTGAGCAAAACACCACAACCTTCCTCGTCAGGGCGGGAAGCAGACAGCCCAGCAGTAAGTGAGTAAATGCTGTCATTCCAGGCGGATGACAAGGGCTACGTAGAAGAGTACTGGAGGGCCCCGTCTCCAAGAGGTGACATTGGCACAGAGGCCTAACGGAAGCAGGACAGTGAGCTGTGGGGAGCCCTGGGGTCAGAGTCCCAGGTGGAGGAGGTCAGCAGGGCACAGCAGAGGCACTGGCCTGGTACGGGAGCAAAGAGAAGGAGGCCAGGGCGGCCGAGTGCAGCCAGGACGGAGGGCGAAGTCAGATCATACGAGGGTGGGCGGGCAGACCACAAGGGTCTGGGGGCCATGGGAAGATGGGTGGGTTTTATCCCACGTGAGACGGGGGCTCCTGGAGTGTTGGGCCCTGAGTGGGGGCAGGGAGACCAAGGAGGGGGCGGTTCCATTGCTGGAGAGAGAGGACCTGCCCACAGAGGTGGTGGGCTGGGGTCAGGGAGACCAAGGAGGGGGCGGTTCCATTGCTGGAGAGAGAGGACCTGTCCACAGAGGTAGTGGGCTGGGGGCAGGGAGACCAAGGAGGGGGCGGCAGTTCCACTGCTGGAGAGAGAGGACCTGCCCACAGAGGTGGGGGGCTGGGGACCAATTGGGGTGTATTTTGGAGGCAGTACCAGAGGCCTGATTATGAATCACGTGGTCAGGAGGAGAGAAAAACAGGACGTAAGGCCAACTGCCAAGTTCCTGGATTGGTCTGCTGGAGACACACGTGTGCCATTTACTGAGATGGGGAGGATGGGGGGAGGACGGTGGGGCGGGGGAGCAGGTCGGGGATGGGGCTTGGGTGTGTTATAGTTTGAACTGTGTTCCCCAAAAAGACATGCTGAAGACCTGACTCCCACGACTATGAGTGTAACCTGATTAAAAAATAGGGTCTCTTATGGGAGTTCCCTGGCGGCCTAGTGCTTGGGATTCCGGGCTTTGACTGCCGTGGCCCGGGTTCAATCCCTGGTCGGGGAACTGAGTTCCTGCAAGCTGTGCGGCACAGCCAATAAACAAACAAACAAATACATAAATAAAAATAGGGTCTTTTAGATGTGATCACATTAGGATGAGGTCATTAGGGCGGGCCCTAATCCAATATGACTGGTGTCCTTGTAAGCGAAGAGACACGGAGGGACGAAGGCCATGTAAAGACTGAGGCAGAGATCCAAGGAGTGCACCTATAAGCCAAGGAACGCCGAGGAGTGCAGGCAACACCAGAACCCAAGAGAAGGGCAAGGAGCACATTCTTCCCTTGATCCTTCAGAGACAGCATGGCCCTGCCAACACCTGGGATTTCAAATGTCTAACGTCCAGAACTTGGAGAGCGTACATTTCTGTTTTAAGTCATCCAGTTTATGGTACTCGTTACAGCAGCCATAGGAAACTAATGCAGGTTAAGTGGAGATATTGACTAAGGGCTTGACACACGAGACAGGAGATGGAACCCTGATGGAACCCAGCCAGAAGCCCCATGACACACAGAGGAAGCAGGAGGCAGCCCTAGTACCTCCTGGGCCCCCTGCCTTACCTGGCTCTGCCCCCATTAGCAGAGCCTGAACACGGAGGCCCAGCAGCCCTGTGTGCTCGGTGGGCCACCGAGTCCCCTCCTGCTCACCCCTCCCCGCTCCCAACAGACACCAGCTCCCTCTGCCTGAGCACCCAGGACAGCAGCCCCCAGGATGCCCCCTGGCCGGTCCTCACAAACCTCTCCCGTCTACAGCCAGGCCTCACACTGGGCATCACAGCACTTGCCCCTCAGCTGTGAAGACTCCGGGGTGAAGAAACAACACCCAGAACAAGGAAAGAAAACCAGCCTTTCCCGAGGGCTCACTGCATGCTGGGAGTCTTCCTTATTCTAATTATTTGTTTGTTTGTTTATTTATTTATGCCACGCCATGGCATGCGGGGTCTTAGTCCCCTGATCAGGGATGGTACCCACGCCCCCTGCAGTGGAAGCTCAGTCTTGACCAGTGGACCGCCAGGGAAGTCCCTTCCTTATTCAATTTATACAAATCCTATGAAATGGGAATATCAGGCCCATTTTAAAGATGAGGAAACCGAGGCTCAGCACCCTACCCTGGGACACTGCTGTGAAGGGCAGAGCTGAGCTCACGCCCAGGCCTGTACACCCCAGAGGCCACCTTGCAGCCTCTACACTGCAGATGGCCCTGCTGGGTGTCAGTTCTCAGCAGAGTGGTGGGAACTTGACCGGGGCCTGAGGAGAGAGGGAGACACCTACAGAGAGAAAACCTCATTCCTCATCTCTCAGGAGGCTGGTCCCACACTGCCCAGGCCAGCTACCGAGGGGGCAGCAGGCAGGACACAGCCCTGCAAAGAACCTACCCACCCAGTGCAGAGGGGCCGGGCTGCTCAGACTGCCTCGTGGGCTGGTACACTCTGGGTTATCTGCAAGGCCAGGCTGGCACCGGCAGGGAGCTTTGGGATACATGCCGGGAGAGGGTGTCAGCAGTAGAGGTGATTCCCTGGAAAGGTTTCTTGGTCCACCCTCCTCAGGATGCTTCTGTGGCCAGTACATGAAGGGACATTAAGGGGCAGAGACTTCAAGTACTTGGCGATGCTCCACTCAGATCCCGCTTCAAGGAAGCCCTTGCTGCCCTGCTGTGCGGAGCCCCTCACCTGAGATGGGGCACTCACATGCGGTGACTGAGCGAGGCCGGGGCAGAAAGGCCCGGACACGTTGGCTCAGCATGGGACGCTGTGATGGGCAATCTCGCTCCAGAGCTGCCCCAGGTTGGCCGAGACTCTGTCTGGCCTGCAGAGCGGTCTGACTTCTCCCTCTGCCCAATCTTTCACAGAAGTTAAAAGCCCTAAGAAACACCCCAAACCCCACCTTGGTGCCTACTTTTGGAGAACTCGACCCTCCACAGCAACCTATGAGCCATCTGACATCTTTGGGGGTCAGAGCTCTCCCATCACCCCACTGACATCCATTCCTTGCGGCTTTGGCCCTGGGGCACCTCTTGGAGCCACAAGCAACCAGCCAGGCCTCTTCCTTCCTGAGACAGCCTCCTCTGGTCCTTGCTAATCATACCCCATGCCGGCAACTGTAGCTGACCAAGATACTTCCAGCCCTCCACCTGGACTGCTGGATCCACTCGGGGTGGGGGGGATACAGAGGACATTCCAGGACTGATAGATAGAAGCCCAGAGCTCCTGTTCCAGGCCAGCCCATGATGTGCTGTGTGACCCCAGGCAACCGCTCACCCTCTCTGGCCTCCACGGTCCTTCCCTGTACAATGAGTGATTAAGGCCCGGTGGTCTCTGCCCCAGCAGGCCTGTCTTGAGTCTGGATCAGCCCCCGGGTGGGGCTGTCTTCCTACCCCTCTTCTGTGCCACCAGTTCTCAAGCTGCCTTTCTACATAGTCTCGGTTCCTGCTTCTCCGTTAATTCCCCTGGAATGTCTCTTCTCTACCACGACCTAAATCCCAAACTAATGGCTGGCTCTCGAGTCTGCCGCACCAGCCCTGCTGCCTCTGAAGCAACATCCCTAAAACCACGCGGACAGACCCACTTCCTGGGATGGACCCTCGGGACCACACCTTGGGGAACACACACAGCAGCTATGTCTCCGGCCAGCTAGGCAGCCGAGTGCCCCCCCATAGGCTCCCCAGGCCTGGAAGGTGCCCAGGACCAAAGGGAGTGGTGGGTGTTCCCAGGCAGAAGGAAATAGAGAGGTGGCCTGGGATGCCAGGGTCCCACCAGGCTGGGCCAGTGGGCCTGGGTCCCGTCTCAGCTGTGCCAGGCATGTTCTAAAAGTCTGCGTGTCCTTGGACAAGTCATTGCATCTCTCTGCTCCCACCTCTGCCATGCGCCCCAACTCCAGACACCCAGGATCCTTGAGTACTACCCCAAACTCACCTAGTCCGAGCTACGGGAGCACTCGGGGAGGGAGGATTTCAGAAGAGGGAGTTGGGGCAGAATAGAATGATTCAATGCTGGAGGAATTTCAGGGATTAGCCAGAAAGGTTATCTGTGTGTGTGAGTGTGTGTGTGTGTGTGCGCGCGCGCGCGCGCGCCTGTGTGTGTCCTGGGGCGGGGGAGGGGCCGAGGGCGGGAAGGACAAAGGCAGCACAGCCCAGCTCTGCCACTTCCACTCTGGGTGCTGTGGGAAACTCAGGCCTGATTCTCACCCTCAGCCTGTAAAACCGAACAATGAGCATGTGCGTCGTGGGCAGCTGGGACAGTAAGAGGTGAGTCCATGCAGCTCAGTGTGGAAACTCCAAACCACACCTGAAACTTCTGCCAGTTTCGCTCTGGCAGGCATGTGACAAGATGCCCAGTATTTAAGTGACACTATTCCAGGAAGGTCAGGCCTGTTCCCCCTGTGTCACCCTCCCAGGGGTTCCTCCGGGGGCCAGGGCCCCTCAGGGTTGAAGAGGAAATGGATTCTGTGTGTAAAGCTCTTGGCACAAGGCTCCGCTCCCAGCGAGCACTCGGCCAGTGAAAGCCAAGGACACGCAGGCCGACGTGAGCCGCTATGTGACCTCAGAGAGGCTCCCCGAGCTCAGTCCCTCCCTGTGCCCAGGACCCCATGGCCCAGGGAGAATGCCCACCCTTCGTGGACTTTAATGCTGATACCAGCTAACACTTCACAGAGCTTACTTGGAGCCAGACCACCTTCTAACACTACACATGCAGCAGGTGAACTTTTTTTTTTGGCCATGCTGTGCAGCTTATAGGATCTTAGTTCCCCAACCAGGGATCAAACCTGGGCCCCGGCAGTGAAAGCACAGAGTCCTAACCACTTGACTGCCAGGGAATTCCCGGCAGGTGAACTTTTATCCCCATCTTACAGGTGAAGAAACTGAGGCAGAGAGAGGATAAACAACTTGCCCACGACTATTTGGCGAGTACACGTACCTCCTGGGGTAGTGTCGAGGCCCAAATGACACCAGGACCCAGAGGTATCACTGAAGAGCAGCGTAACTTAACGGACATAAATTCTGTTATTTATGTTCAAACATAACAAATATTGTTCATGCCTTTGACCCGGGTCAGAAGCAGGTTTGTGGCTGGTGAAGCTAACGTAGCTTAGGTAATCAGAGCCCCTCACATACACCAGCCTCTCTGGAGGCTCTGGGTGGGGAGGGCCCTGACAATACATTCATGGGATCACGTGACTTGTAAAATTTGCGAAAGCAGTATTTTTTGTATTGTTTCCTAAAAAGCCCCCGTCCTCAAATTGTATAAGCTCAGGCCTCTACCTTCATTCATGTCCAGGATATAATTTGTTAAAGGGAGGGGTGGGGATAGGAAGATGCTGTGTCAGGTGTTTATAGAAGGCACAAGGGAGAAGGAGCAAGTCCCAGGGTCGGCCGAGCCAGCTGGATCCTGGCTGTGCACAGCGGTCCAGGCTGGAGGACTAACCCAAGGGAAGCTGTGGACTAGGGTGGGGCATGTGGGGCTCTATCCTTGAGGTGAAAGTAAATCCCTCCTTCAAATTCCTCTCCCCAACCCACCAGAATCCAAGCATGTCCTGTTTCCAGGGCAGTCACAGTTGATGAGTGAATAAAGGAATGGATGGCCCAGCACCTCCTGGCTGAGTGGCCCTGGGCAGCTTGTTTTCCAGGGCTGAGCTCAGTTTCCTCATCTGTAAAATGGGGAGATAACACCCACTGCGTAAGGCAGTGGGGAGAACCAAGAGAGACAAGGTGCAGAAAGTGCTGGGCACGGATTCGCCCTGGAGAAAGCGGTGTTTCGAACCACAGGATGCAACCCAGTCTCAGGCTGGGAAGTCACTGGGGCCCGTCTGCCAACCTGCTGAAGGGCTGCAGTCTGGCGGAGATTTCCAGAGCAGGGCCTGCCTCGTGACAGCTTGAGCGCCCCCTGCTCAGTACGTCCAGCTCTCACTCCCTGAGGGGCGAGCAGGTGCAAGGGGAGTTCCAGGCAGGATCACACTGGGGTTAAACCTCTCTCCTCTCCCAACCCGAGGAGCATTCAGGGATGGTCAATAACCCTAAGGGGCTCCACTTCCCACCCCACAGGGCACTCACATGACACTACCCAGGTCTTGTACAGCCAGAGCCCTTGGTAACTACGATGCCCTTCCATGGCCAGCAGCTTCTCAATGATCCCAACGAAAGTATCACACGGGAGTTATCTATGCCCGTTTTGCTGAATGGACAGATGATGAATGAATGGGAATGAGGCCCAGTTAAGTGAATCACCCAGCATCACACGGCTGGGAAGTAGCAGCAAAGGCACGAACCTGGGCCTGATTTCCCTGCAGCGGCCATGGCCAGCAGGTGCCCTCAGATCCCAGGCACCCCCAAGGACAGCTCAGTGAGGCTGTAAGCCGGCTTGCCTGACCACTTGGGGTTAGAGCTGATGAGATGTCTGAACCACCCGACCTTGGGCCAGGGGTCTTTTTTTTTTTTTTTTAATTGGAGTATAGGTGATTTACAATGTTGTGTTAGTTTCAGGTGTACAGCAAAGTGAATCAGTTATACATATACATACATCCAGTCTTTTTTGGATCCTTTTCCCATATTCGTCATTACAGAGTATTAAGTAGAGTTCCCTGTGCTATACAGTAGGTCCTTATTAGTTATTTATTTTATATATAGTAGTGTGTATATGTCAATCTTCCAACTTATCCCCCCCTTTCCTCCCTGGTAACCATAAGTTTGTTTTCTATGTCTGTGACTGTATTTCTGTTTTGTAAATAAGTTCATTTGTACTATTTTTTAAAGATCCCACATATAAGCGATATCATATGATATTTGTCTTTCTCTGTCTGACTTACTTCACTCGGTATGACAATCTCTAGGGCCATCCACGTTGCTGCAAATGGCATTATTTCGTTCATTTTTATGGCTAATATTCCATTGTATATATGTACCACATATTTTTTATCTGCTCCTCTGTCAATGGACATTTAGGTTGCTTCCATGTCTTGGCCATTGTAAATACTGCTGCAGTGAACCCTGGGGTGCATGTATCTTTTCAAATTATGTTTTTCTCTGTATATATGCCCAGGAGTGGGATTGCTGGATCATATGGTAGTTCTATATTTAGTTTTTTAAGGAACTTCCATACTGTTCTCCATAATGGTTGTACCAATTTACATTCCCACCAACAGTGTAGGAGGGTTCCCTTTCCTCCACACCCTCTCCAGCATTTACTGTTTGTAGACTTTTTGATGATGGCCATTCTGAGCCGTGTGAGATGATACCCCATTGTAGTTTTGATTCGCATTTCTCTAATAACATCTCAACATCTCTCAGTGATGTTGAGCATCTTTTCATGTGCTTTTTGGCCATCTGTATGTCTTCTTTGGAGAAACATCTATTTAGATCTTCTGCCCTTTTTTTCAATAGGTTGTTTGTTTTTTGATATTGACTCCATGAGCTGTTTGTATATTTTGGAGATTAATCCCTTGTCGGTTGGTTCGTTTGTAAATATTTTCTCCCATTCTGTGGGTTGTCTTTTCGTTTTGTTTATGGTTTCCTTTGCTGTGCAAAAGCTTTTACATTTAATTAGGTCCCATTTGTTTGTTTTTATTTTCATTACTCTAGGAAGTGGAGGGCCAAGGGTCTTGAGCACTCTGGTCCCGAGCCTTTTCCAGTATAATCCTGGCACATCCACGCTGGTGGGCTGGATCAATGGATAATATCAATGACAGCTAACATTTTGAGGGCACTAAGTATCAGGCACTGTCTAAAGGCATTAACATGTATTCACACATTTCAACCCACAAGGCAGGTACTATTAAAGTTCTCATTTTACAGATGGGAAGACCGAGGCCCAGGAAGGTTAAGACACTTGTCCAGGGTCACACAGTGACAGTCTCCAGGGTACCCACTTTACCCGTCTCCCTGGTCACTCTGTGGTTCTGACCAGGAGCGGGTGCCCCAGCCTGGACCCCACCCGAGCCCTGTGGGTCCCCCACCCTGCCCAGTCCCGGGGATCCAGCTCACTTACATGGGGTGGAGTGCTTGGGTTGGGGGGACTCACCAGCACACGGTCTCCCAGGCGCAGGTCCTTGTCACCCCGCTTCACAGAGCCGCTGTCGGAGAGGTTGGAGCCCGACTCGTTGCCGGTCTTGACGGAGCTGTTGAGGACGCTCTCCCGCAGGGGGATGACGCGGCTGGTGAGCGGCGGCGTGGCCGTGCCCGAGTGCAGCGACAGGTTCTGGGTGGTCAGCGACTCGACCGAGTGCGCGTCGCTGCCCGAGCCCTCGGCCGCAGGCTGCCGGGTCAGCTTGGAGGGCCGCGTGAAGATGCCCTGCAGGGCCGGGCACTCGAAGTAGCGCACGCCGCCCACGGCGCCGTCGTTCTTGCCCACCGGCTCGTCCAGCACCACGCCCGCCCACTGGCCCGGCGCGAACTGCGTCTCGCCCAGGTACTGCACCACACCCGGCTTCACTCCATTCACCCACACGCGCTCGCCCACCACGAAGTCCCCCACGAACTCGTCGCCCACTTCGGCCGCCTTGGCGCCGGGCTTCTCGGGGGCGGCGGGGGCTGCGGCCGGCGGGCCCGAGGCCTGCTTGTGCAGGGGGGAGCCTGTGGAGGAGGAGAGAGGCGGCGGTTAGGGCTCGGGTGGGGGCTGGACCCTCGGCCGTCCCAGGAGCGCGTAGTCCAGCTGGCCGGGGGGAAACTGAGGCAGGCGGGGCTGGGAGTGGGGCCTGGGGCGGGTCTCATTCTTCCTGGGCCGTAGGCATCCCCGGGTGGCTCCCTACTCTGCCAATCCCTCTGGAAAGTTCTAGGGATGAAAAGCTCAGGACCACTGCTCAGGGTCACTCGAAATTGAGGGCAGAATGAACCCATGACCGAGGGTTACAAGCTGCTACTTCCGCATCCCGGTGGGCTCAGGCCCTCAGCTGTTACTTTGAGGCCGCCCATGGCCCCATGTGGGACTCAGGTCTTGTGGGGGGATCTCTGTGCCCCCCACCTTCTTCTCCAGCCAGTTCTGGGCCCCACGAAAGGCTCCTTACTGTTCCTTGGCAGCTGACCACAGACATCTCGGAACAAGGAAGGAGCCAGAAAACCCTCTTATTCCACTCCTGAGTCTCCCTCTCCTCCCCGGTCCCCAAGCTGCAGGCCAAGCCTCAGGGCACACAGACCAGGAGAAGGGGGTGGGAGGCGGAAGCAAGCACTTAACATCATTGCTGGACTGAACTCCAGGCTCTCTGGCCTGAACTGGGTACCCTAATCCAGCCCCTCTTTACAGAAAGAATGACCCTGAGACTCAGAGAGGCCAGGGCCTCGCCCAAGGCCACACAGCAGAAATGGGGACTCAAACCCTTGGAGGGGGCCTGCCTCCCAGGCCTGGGCTCTGATGTGCTCTAGACTCAGAAGAAGAAGGGAAGGGTGGGCAACCTGCTCACAAAAGGACAAAGCAGAGCTCAAACCCACCATGCTTTGTGCGTGTCTGGCTCCTGGGCCCCACGCAGGGCCTCCTGTGCAAGCGGATGCCGGCAAGCCTGCCCATTTATACCTCAAGGTCTGGAGGCTGCCCCTCCTTCCTGCCAGACCAAGTATCAGGCAGGGAAGGACTCATCCTTTTCCTCCTCTACTCCAGAGGCTGACAGACTTCTCAAATACAGATGGGGACAGGAGGCAAGCAGACACTGCCATGCCCCTATCAGAGTTGCCTGTGTTTCTGGTCCTTTCCATGGGTAGCCAGTAGAGGGGCCACAGGGGCAGCGGCTCCACCAGCATCCTCTTTGTACCCAAGGCCAAGGAGCCTGGGGCCGCAGGCCTGGCTGCATGCTATCTCAAGGCTGGAAGGACAGAGCTTCCGGAGGATGAGGAAGCCACACAACTCCAGGGCAGGGCTGACATACGAGCTCCAGCAGGCAGGTTCTCCCTCCGGGGCACTGGTAGTGGTGGGAAAGCATGTGATCAGCCAGGGCCTGGGGAGCCAGGACGGGCGTCCTAACTGAGGGGCAAGGGGCTCCCTCTCAGCTGTGAGCTGGGCTCCTGGGAAATCAGTGAGCTTTGCTACTGAACTTGATTAACAACCAGAGTGATCACACCCACGAATTGATGCTCTGTGCTAAGAGGCAGACATACATACAGTAGCTCATTGGACCCTCAGTTAACCCTGTGAAGTGATTCCATGATCCCATTTTACAGATGAGGAAACTGAGGCCTGGAGATATCAGGTGCTTTATCTAGGCCCCCCAGGCAGGAGGCAGCAGCGCCAAGGTCCGGCCATCAGCCCCTGGCTCTTGGTGCAGGGCGCTTTCATTCGTCCAGGAAATGTGCACAAGGCACCCGCCATGCCAAGCCCTAAACTACAACCACCCCAATCTTGGACTCCTCTGCATGGACCTGTTTCCTAGACTCTGACCAAACCCTAAAGTTCCCTTCGAGCAGGGAACAATCTCATCTTGTACTCCTTCCTGCAGAGGGATGTCTCCTTCTCCTTCTGTGGGACCCTGGGGGTGGGGGTGGGGGGTGTCCCCAAGGCTCTTCTCTTCCACCCCTGAGATCTCACAAGGTGGAGGCCACAGTGGCTGAGGGAGCAGACCCTGGAGCCCCGCCTTGGTCTCCTCACCTGCCCTCCGCCACGGGGCTGCTGTACAGTGATGGACACAAAGCCCTAGGGACGGTGCCTGGGCCACACAAGTGAACAAGTGCTGACCGTTCTTACTGGGATGAAAATGACTGATCCTCAAACTAAGGGATTAGAAAAAATTTAAAACCACAAAAGGATCAGGGGGCAGAAGAAGGGCTTCCAGCAAGTTCTGGTGACCTTGGACCCATGGCTCTGCCCCCACCACACACACCCCCCACCAGAGCAGCCGACCTCGTCCTGCTGTTCCCTGTGCCTGGGCTGAGCTCCGGGTCCCTGGTTCTCATCTAGGACAATCTGTTACAAGGAGCTTCTGCTGGGATCACAGCAGTACGGGGCCTGGGAACCCCGCTAGGTCAGGTGGGCCCGTTCCTTAAAAAAAAAAAACCTGCTCCGAAAAGCAGCCACAGTGGGAGGAAGCCACAAGTTAGATGGTGTTCCAGGTCCCTCGTAACACTGCCCAAGCAGCCCGTGGGTCCTGCTGACAACGAGGGGTCAAGGTTATCATCATTAAAACAGCAGCTACCATTCATGAAGTGAGGCTACGTGCCCTCAATGGACTGGGTACTTTTTTTTATATATATATAAATTTATTTATTTTTTTTATTTTTGGCTGTGTTGGGTCTTCGTTGCTATGCACGGGCTTTCTCTAGTTGCGGCGAGCGGGGGCTACTCTTCGTTACGGAGCACGGGCTTCTCATTGTCGTGGCTTCTTTTGTTGTGGAGCATGGGCTCTGGGCATGCAGGCTTCAGTAGTTGTGGCAGGTGGGCTCAGTACTTGTGGCTTGTGGGCTCTAGAGCTCAGGCTCAGTAGTTGTGGTGCACGGGCTTAGCTGTTCCGCGGCAAGTGGGATCTTCCCGGGTCAGGGCTCAAACCCGTGTCCCTTGCATTGGCAGGCCGATTCTCAACCACTGCACCACCGGGGATGCCCTGGACTGGGTACTTTTTCTGTATTATATTCTTATCTTGCAGGTTAGGAAACAGAGGTTATAAAACTTGCCCAAAGTTACCCAGGCAGGAGCCAGGCCCACCTGGTCTGGCTCAGAGCTTCCCTGTAAGGCAGGCATAGGAGGTGTCTAGCAGGTGTCAGTGCCCTTCCCATATCCGTTTCCAGAACACTTCCTCGTGCTGAGGGGCTCTGTGATGTCTGCTTAACGGAATAGCCATGGCTCAGGTGAGACCCTGCCCTACCTGTTGTCTGTGCAGAGAGCATAGAGAAGGGTCCCAGGTCGAGGGGGACCCAGTGTGGCTATTCTTGGCAAGAAGCTGCCTACTCAGCTGTCCTCCCAGCTGTCCTGGCCCAGGCAGACCCCCAGGTAATCTCCTTTCTTGCCCACCCCTGCCCCTTCCAGAGGTCACAGGGCCCGGGGACCAGTTGTTTGAACAGCTGCTAAAATAAAATCCAGGTCACGAGCCTGGCGACCACACTTGGGTTTTCTGCTGCATTTTTCCTCTTTGGTGCTCCAGCCTCACAGGCACAAATCTTCACCCACTCCCCCGCTCACCCGGGGCAGCTTGCAGCCGCCTGAGCTGGGGAAAGTGTGGCAACCCCACTAGAGCCCCCTTCCCTCCAGGGAGCCGTTAGTAACGCACTGGCTGGGCCTGGCCGAGCCCCTTCCCATATCTGGGCCTCAGCTTCCCCATGGGGCAACAAAGGGCGAGGTCAGAAATTGCTAAGGTACTGGCCAGCACTGACATGCTACAAGCCCCACCTCTTCTCCCAGAGGAGGGGGTGTGTCATCAGAGCTAAGAGACCTGGCTGATGGGCTGAGCCTCTGGGGTGGTTCTGGAGGCTCCCTGAGGGCAGGGCCTGGGCCTCCCCGCCCTCCTAGTTCCCACATGGACCAGCAGCGGCTCGGCAAAGCCCCAAGAAAGCAAAGGGCAGCAACAGACTTAAACCTCATGCCAGCACCTGACCCTTCCCCAGACACCAGGCACAAGGGAATTGACTGCTGATTTCAAGTTCAAAGTAGAACTTTGATAAAAAGGGCTAAAGGACATGGTGTGGAGTGACAGCAGCTGGTGGCCTGTTCCAACGTGAGCGGGGGGCGCTCAAGGCGGGGGTGGTGGGAGGTGCCCAGATGAGAGCGCATCCTCCCCTGCTTCCGCAAGGGCTTTGGTCCTGCCCTGCCTGGGAAGCGGAGACAGGCATTTTTCATACCTGCTGAATCTCAGCCACCAGGGACCCCATTCGTTGAGCACCCAGTGTCAAAGTGGGCCCAGCAAAGCGGTGGGGGGAACACCAGGACCGCAGCTACAACTCAGCCGGCCTTCTGCCTGGCAGGAAGGCACCAAGGTCCACGGGGCCCTGGGGTTGGGGAGAGAGGGCTCATTGCAAACAGAGTTGGGAGCACCTCCCAGAACCTCTGCCCTGACAGTCACAGGGCTCGTTCCCTCACCTCCTCAGAGCAGCCTTCCCTGACTGCTTCACCTAAAAGCGCACCCACTTGCAGCACCCTCTACTCACTTCATTCTTCAAGAGATTTACCCCGTCTTCACCTGTGTATGTCTGCCTCCAGACTGAAATGGAAGCTCACACGGGCTGTTTCCTCTCCAGCACCCAGCCTGGTTCCCCACAGCAGGCCCTCCATGCAAGCTGCACTGCACTGCCGGCTCAGAACTGGGGCCCACACCGGCTCTGTGCTGGGTGCACGGAACAGTCAACAATCCGAGCTGCAGGACGTCGCTCCCATTTCTTCAGTCAAGGAATCTGAGGCTCACTCCAGGCAGTTTCCGGTTCACCTGGTCTCCCTTCCGCCTTTGTACCTCCCTGAGCCCTTCCCATTTTCCCTGTGTTTCCAGAGGAAAGCTAAGAACCCTCTTCTCCTTTTAGAAGCAAACCTCCATCCCGCTTTGGTCTTCCCTGGGACCCGCCTCCCCGCCACCTCTCTCCTCTCCCCGCGATGGCCCTCCGACAGAGGTCCGAGCCCACGGGTGGCATGAATACCTCCCTGGCCCACAAAACAGCTTCCCTCACCTCGCCCCCTCCTGCTGTCACCCATTCTCCTTCCCAGCAAACAAGCTTTTCTCTCTCTAAATGTTTCTTACATAGATCATTCATGTCCAGTGCAGAAAAATTTTTAAACATAGTTACTGATTAAAAAAATGAAAAGGACCTGGGCTTCCCTGGTGGCGCAGTGGTTGAGAGTCCGCCTGCCGATGCAGGGGACACGGGTTCGTGCCCCGGTCCGGGAAGATCCCACACGCCGCAGAGCGGCTGGGCCCGTGAGCCATGGCCATTGAGCCTGCGCTCCGCAACAGGAGAGGCCACAACAGTGAGAGGCCCGCGTACCACAAAAAAAAAAAAAAGAAAAGAAAAAAGAAAAAGAAAAGGATCTATAGTTCCATCATATAAACATAATCACAGTTAACATCTTGGTGTGTGTTTTTCCACGCTTTACCCTGTGCATGTAGGGGTGTGTGTGTGTGTGTGTGTGTGTGTGTGTGTGTGTGTGTGTGTATAGTACTTAAAAGTCAAAAACACAAGCCAGGCTGTAGTCACATATTACTCGGTCCTCTGCTCTTCCTGCAGTTGGTATTTTTCCATCCAGAGGTGTCTAAAAGGAAACGGTTCCATGCCCTAATAAAACTCTGCTTCCCAGTCCCTCTCTGACCCTCAGCTCCTGACCCCTCCCCGCTCTGGAAACTTCTCCTGCAAGGATGCCTCACTGCACTGCAGGGGGCCCTTCCCGGCCTTGTGGTGCCTGGCCCTGCTGTCCATGCTCCTCTCAAGGCTCCCTGTTCCTGTGACAGGACTGGGGCCTCCCCAGTCCTCCACCCTGGCCCACACTGGTGGTCCTCTCCGATGGGGTGGTCTCCATCCACTACCTCTCCACCTATATTCCAGCCAGTGCTGTGCTGGGAAAGGCTTAACTAGTTCTCCAAGAGAAAATAATAATAATAACCCTGATTTTGTAGCCTTTGCCAATTTCCACAGTGTAAATTCTCCCACCATGATCCATCTCAAGCTACCAGCATGATGCCACTGAACACAGAATTGGGAAGAGATTATATATAGTATTTCCAACGTAGAGTAAATAACCTCAAAGACACAGATGCTGGGGACTTCCCTGGTGGCGCAGTGGTTAAGAATCCGCCTGCCAATACAGGGGACACGGGTTTGATCCCTGGTCCGGGAAGATCCCACATGCCATGGAGCAGCTAAGCCCGTACACCACAACTACTGAAGCCTGCACGCCTAGAGCCCATGCTCCGCAACAAGAGAAGCCACTGCAGTGAGAAGTCCGTGCACCTCAATGAAGAGTAGCCCCTGCTCACTGCAACTAGAGAAAGCCCATGGGAGCAACAAAGACCCAATGCAGCCATAAATAAATAAATAAATAACAGAACAAAACAAAAAGAACACAGATGCTACAAAATCTTACTAGTAGTAAATAGTAGCTTTTTTACCAGTAGTAAAATAGTAGTAGTAGTGGTATAAACACTACTAGGAGAACCACTAGAAGTCATGAGTTTTGAATATTTATTACCTATGTTTTTAATAGAATGTACTTAATTTTGGGCTTCCCTGGTGGCGCAGTGGTTGAGAGTCCACCTGCCGATGCAGGGGACACTGGTTCATGCCCCGGTCTGGGAAGATCCCACATGCCGCGAAGCGGCTGAGCCCATGAGCCATGGCCGCTGAGCCTGCGCGTCCGGAGCCTGTGCTCCGCAACGGGAGAGGCCACAACAGTGAGAGGCCCGTGTACCGCAAAAAAAAAAAAAAAAACCCACAAGAGGGGCCTTGGAGGGACCCACAGTGATGATATGACATGCACCAAGGAGCATGATGAAGTTGGCCCTTTGCCCCTGAAAGCCAGAGGGAAAAAAAGCGTATCTATAAATGTTCCATAGAACATAGTTCAACAAGATGTTAATAAGTATCATGAAAACAACACCTTAATCTCCAAATTCAAACAACTTGAGGAACAGGGGCTTAAGCAAAGTTAAGGTTACTTTGCTGCAGGACTTGTCAGAGCCTTTAATGTGCAAAAGAGCAGTGTGATGACTTAGGAAGGGCTATAAATAAGTTGACTACATAATTTATAATCCAAAACTAGACACGGTGGAGAGAAAAGAGGTGCTATTAATATAGTATCATGCCAAGACCACAAGCATAAACTAGGGCTGTCTCAGGCAGTACACGGTCACTCTGGCCTAAAATTATAGCATTTTTTTCTCTGTGTCGCCTAAGGAAACCCTGCCTGCCCATCAGGCCAGCTCCACCACCCCTCACTGGCACTGCCACCCCACGGAACTCCATTCTTCCCTGATTGGCACAGCCTGCCACCCAGGCTGCCAGGGTACACGTCTGCACCCCACCCAGAAGACAAGCCCTGGGAGGTGGGGTCCACACAGACCCCCTCTCCATCCCCGGGGCCCCAAAATGGGGCTGAAATATACCCTGGCCACGACCCTGACCCCCCCTCCTTGGTGGCCCCAATGCAACATACATAAATGCCCCACAAACCCCAAAGCAGCTTTCTGCTCTAAGATCCCGGCTCTCCTGGCAGGGACTCAACACCGAGGTCCAAAGGAAGGGATGGGGTCTCTAGAGCATTCCTCAAGGGCGCCAGCTTTCCCACCGTGAGCCCCCCAGCCCGGTCAGTCCCTTGACAGCACCCCGCCCATATGGTCTCTGGAAAGACCCCTCCCAACCCACTCTGACCAAGGCAGGGCCCGCCCCCTGTGGCCACCACAGGCCCGGCATCTCCCCTGCTACGCCGTCTCCAGCCATCCATCCCCGCAGAAGGGACCCTCTACCAGGCCGTTCCGGGGCGGGCCCCAGTCCCAAGGATTGCTCAGCGTCCTTCCTGAGCCAAAGGGAACTCAGAAGCCCCCTTCTGTTCCCCTTACTCCCAAACCAGGGGGAAAGAGCCCCTACCCAGCAGACTCAGCTGAGGCCCCAGGGAGAAAAAGATGCGGGAGGCTTACCCTGGAAGGAGCAGAGCCAGCTTCCCATGGAGAAACCCTGCTACAGCCACGCCAGCCACGGCAGGCAGGCAGGCGGGCGGGCGCTGGCAGCTGGGCCCCTGCTCCCCCCAGCTCCCCCCCCACCGCCCCCATTCCCGATCGATTCTGGGCGTCGTCAGGAACATTAGGAGGCTGCCCTGCCCCCCGCCCATCCGCAGCCCAGCCACAGAAAAGCTCAGCTTGGCTTTCCCCATCCTGATGCCATTAAAAAGTTCAGGATGTGGTCAGAGGAGGAGAGCAGGAGAGCTGACCTTGAAGGGGGTGAGTGCCGCCTGGAGCCAGGGCTAGCTGTGCAGGAGCAAGGGCTGGCAGCTGGTCCGGTTCTGCCCAGGTTTGCGCAGCATCTGGGACAGGTCAGTTAAAACGGGGATGAAGCCACCTACCCTCGTAGGGAGCATGGGGATCAAGGTGAAAGACACTAACCTCCGCGGGTGGAGTGGAGTGGGGTCAGTGTCTAGGACTAGAGGCCAGCTGTGAAGCTCTGTGGGACACCCCACCCCGGGCACGTCAGGCTGGCTTCCATGTCTGGAGCACCCACAGGGTGTGGGAGCACCCGGGCCCCAGCTCAATAAGCCAGAACTTCAAAGCTCTGGGCCCCTTGGGGGAGATCAACATATAGGAAGTGGACCCTGCCCCAAGTGGCCCGCTGCTTTTCTGAGGGGGACGCCCATGCACACGTGTCCTCGACCTCCTGTGTCCTGGGTCCCCCACGTGTGCAAAGGCCACAGGCACACTGGGGGATAGCCGTGACCAACCTAACGAGAACAGATGGCTCCTCCAGCCCCGCCCATCTAGCCGGTGCCTGAGCAGAGTGTAGCAGTGGACTCAGGAGTCCAGCCACCGCAGCTGCCTCAACCCTGGGGGCAGCAGGTACCAGCAGCCTGAACCAGCTTTACACCAAGCCCAGCCCTGCTACCCTCTGGCCCTGTAACTCTAAGCAACTCAGCTGAGACCTCCAAGCCTCAGTTCTGTCATCTTTCAAATGGACAGAAGAGCAGTTCTCTCACTCAGTTGTTAATGAGAAAGAAATGTGATAAGACACCTGCTGCAGGGCCGGCTTGTGACACACAAGTGTCAAACGCTGTCCCTCCTAGATGGGAAATCTCTGGGGCTGGACCACAGGGCAAGGGGTGGGAGAGGCCCTCCAAGGGTCCTCCTGCCCCAGTGGGGGGCAAGGGCAGAGGGACCTCACAGTGGCCTATGGTCTGTCCCTGTCCCTAGAGCCCTCCCCAGGTCCCTGCAGCCAGCCCTTCTTGTCCCAAGAGGGACACCCACGGCCTAGCCTGGCCCGCCCCCACCTGAGGCTCAGAAGCAGACCCCGGGAAGGACTAAGGGCTCCTATGCACAGCCTGCCGTGGTTCCTACGACTGCCCAGCAGTGTTGGACCTGCCCGGCCACCAGCGGCTGTTCCTGACCCAAATGGAAGGCCTAACCCCAGCAGCATCTTGGGCCACCAGCCCGGAGACCTGAGCTCCCCCAACATCTTCCTCAGGCCCAGGATAGGCTCCCAACCCCCAGGCGGCCTGGGTCACAGCTCCCCAACTCCCTTCCGGTCGCCACTCCTGCCCTGGCCCATTCACAACCCTCCCCAGGCCTCTCAAGCCGCTCTCCATCCATCCCCGTCCTTAGAGGTCTCAAGACTCAGGACTTTTGTAGCCACTACTGCCTCTGCCTGGATGCCCTTTCCCTGACCTTGCGGGTTCCTGCTTGTCACTAAGATCTTCACGCCAGTGTCACCTCCTGAGTGAGGACCCCCTCCCCCGCCCCGACTGCCTGATCTGAAGCAGCCTCCAGGGGGTCCATCCCATCTGGCTGGGCTGCCCCTGACCTAGAGGCCCCACCCAGGTTTTGGCCCACTGGTGGGTCCCAGACCGCCTTCCCGTGCACCTGCTTTGACCACCTCTGGGACACCTCCTGGTATAAGAGACCCCCTCCCACGGCCCCTCTGGTCCTGCGGCTCTGGGAACCGACAAAGGCCGGGTGGGGCGGAGGCATCAGCCCAGGCCTGACCCTTGGCAGATCCTCTGCCCAGAGGCTGAGCTCATGCTTTGGGAGGCTGCCACTGCCCCGATTCCCAGAGCAACTGCCCCCCTCCAGCCACCACCAGGCTCCAGCCTCTGCCAGACCCTCTCTTGGTGCTCCAGCACCCACCTCCGGAGTCCCAGCCTCCCAGCCTCCCATGGGGGTGGGCGCCTCCAGCACTTCGGAGAGCTGATGGCCAGTTCCATGGGGTGGGTGAGGGAGCCTGTGGGCCAGGAATGGGGCCACCGTCCTCCCCTGCTGCTGCCACACATCCCGCCTCTGCTGGGACTCTTGTTATGAGACCTGGAGCAGGGACGAAAGCAGCTCTGGGCCGCAGAAACCTCCCTTCCCCTGTCACAGGGCTCCACTGCCCTGGCCAACTGCTCCCGGCTCTCTGCTCCCTCCCCCAGCCCGGGGGTCTGTCTCTCTCAGACCTGCAAAGGCAGCAGGTGTCAGAGCGGGAAGGAGGGCAGCACCAACCGCAGCTGCAGCCTTTTGCCGCCACCGTGTCCCTCGGCCGGGGGCATGTCTCTGTGATCAATCGGGCATTCATGGAGCGTCACCTCCTCTCCCGGCACGGGAACAGCCCTGCGGGGTTGGGGTCCAGGCAGAGTCAGACCACCCAGGCCCCACCCTCAGCGGCCCCCAGACCACCGTGCGGTGTGACCAGGAGGCAATGAGCAGGCCACACAGTGTGGTCCATTCCCCTTCCCTCGAGAGACCAGGATGTAGCCATTCAAAATGATGGCAAAGAGGACACTGCCGTAGCACGGGGGCGGGGGGGCACTTCCCATAGAACGCAACCAAATGTGAAGCAGTAGGATGCAAGTCTGGATACAACCCATGACTTAACTGCTTGAAACAACAACATGTGAACAGGAAAAGACCAGAAGGAATATGTCACAGCGGTGGCTGTGATTAGGTTAAATGGAGGGGTAATGGGAGTTCCTTCTTTTATCACTCAAATTTTTCTGTAATGAGATTATGGAGGGATGAAAGGAAAAGAAATTACTCTTTAATGAGTCTTGTGCCTGCAGGCACTTCTCATTTATTAACTCGCTTGATTCCCTGAGAGAAACGACATTATCCCATTTGTGGCTCAGAGAGGTTAAGTAATGCTTCCAAGGTCACACAGGAGGAACATTAGAGCTGGATCAGAGCCAGAACTCAGGCCCTCTGGATCAGAGAGGAGGCAATGAGGAAAGAATCCAGAAGGTGCTAGGGGCTCTCTCCAGTGGAGAAGAGGGTCAGGGCCAAGCCTGGCTGGAGCCCTTCTCCAGCCAGTGGGATATACAACTCCCACCTGCTCTAGACCACTAGGCCCACTTGGTGCCTCTGCCCATGCTCTGTCTCCAGGCCCCACATCGTCCTCCTCCTCCACACTTACATACACTCCCTCCTTCCTTAAGGCTGAGCTCACTCACACTTCCTCCAGGAAGTCTTCCCTGCAGCCCACCCATGGTGGTCAGCCCCTTCACCTCCCACAGCCCTGGAAGTGAGTACAAACATCTTCACCCGGGTGACCACATGCCTCCTCACCAGTCTCCCCAGCCCCGCTCTTAACCCCCGCAACCCGCCCTCTGCCTGGTGGCCTGAGGAATGCCAACACCACCAGACGACCTTTGCTAACATCCTCCAACAGCTTCCATCACACTTAAAACAAACCCAGTCCCCCTGCCCTTCACCACCTGCCTCTGCCGCCCTCCCCAACCTCATTTCACACTCCTCTTTACCCAGACCTGTCTTCTTTCTCTTTTTTAACAAACAATCCATTCCTGCCTCAGGGTCCTTCCGTTACTTGTTCCCTCACCTGGAACAGCCTTTTCCCCTTGTTTCCCCCGCCCCCCCCCCCCCCACCGCCTAGGTTCTTCTGAGGCTCAGAAATGAGGAAAGGAGGATTTGCCACCTTGAAAGGGGTTGTCTGGGCCTCCACACGAGCCTGTACCAGGCAGGGCAGTCCACGGGCCACATGACACATCTTCCTCACCTTTCCATGCTAGCTGTCTGGCTTTCTCAGGGACCTGGTTCTGTCAACTGCCCGTGCCTTTGGCTCAAACTTCACTTGACCCTACCCAGGGCCCAGATTGCCCAGTCTGGCCTGTGACTGGTTTTGCCTCTCCAAACTTCTATGCCAATCAGATGAGATGGACCCTGTCTTACCCTGCTGGCTGGAGTGTCGTCAAAGTGGGAATTTGTGCCAAAGATGTTCATCACAGCATTACTTACCAAAGTGAAAAATAAGAGGGCCTCCCTGGTGACGCAGTGGTTAAGAATCCACCTGCCAGTGCAGGCGACACGGGTTCGAGCCCTGGTCCGGGAAGATCCCACATGCTGGGAAGCAACTAAGCCCATGTGCCACAGCTACTGAGCCGGTGCTCTACAGCCCGTAAGCCATAACTACTGAGCCCACGTGCCACAACTACTGAAGCCCGCGCACCTAGAGCCCAAGCTCCGCAACAAGAGAAGCCACCGCAATGAGAAGCCCGTGCACCGCAACCAAGAGTAGCCCCCGCTCGACGCAACCAGAGGGAAGCCCGCGTGCAGCAAAGAAGACCCAATGCAGCCAAAAATAAATAAAAAAGCAGATTTTCAAGTTGTATATGCAGCATGATTGCAAAGATATATATTTTAAAAAAAAAGTGAAAGGATATAAACCAAAATAGTAAGAGTTACCTCTAGGGAAGATTATAGGCAATTTTACCCCTACATCAAACTTTCCAAATATTACAGAGTGGACTCTCTTACTTTTTATCACTAGAAAAAGCCAATAGCTAACAGCTGTCCTCAACCCATCTGCCTTCAGAGCTGGTGCATCCAGCCCAAGCACCTGGCCTTACCCCTGCCCTGCCAGGAACCCTCTGCCCACCAGCAGGAGGACTACAGGTTACACAAGTAAAGCTCAAAGGGCATAGGTCTGGGTGGTAGACAAGAAAGCTGCTGGGAAGATGGGGATCATTTCAGACCCTGGAAGGGGAATGAGTGGGGGCAGGGAGGCTGGCAGAGGCTGGAGTTTGAATCGGGCTGTGTTTCCCAGGCTGAGTGACGTGGGCAAGTTGCCATGCCTCCCTGGGCCTCTATTTCCTCATCCCTAAGGGAAGCCAACAGTGGTACCGCCTCCCAAATTTGGAGGAGCGTGAAAAGGAACAATTGCACATAAAGCATGTGTCCCTGCCCGTTAATTTTCAAAGGGATGTGGTCAGACATCAAGAAGAACTTCTGGGAACCGCTGGCCTCCAGGCTGGTCAGGGAGCAGCCCAAGTTCCCTTGGCTCTTCCGGAAGAACCACTACCCACCCCCGCTCCACCCTTGGCCCTGCGCACCTTCCTTGGAGCCAGTGGCCGTCACAGTGGCAGAGGCCGAGGTTGATCCAGTGGACGTCCGGCCCATGGGACTTGAGTGCTTCCCCCCGCGGCCGGGGGGCTTCAGGCCGCTGGGCTTCTGCATGGTGGTGCCACTCGGTGGGCAGAGAAGGGTCTGTGCAGGTCACGTGCTCTCTGCCATCGTCACTCACCTGTGGGCAGAGAACAGGAGGGATCACATCACAACGTCACCAGATGGCAGAGCACCCCTGGCCCCGTGAGGCAGGGACCATGGTCATCCCCATTTTCTAGATAGGGAAACTGAGGTACAGGGAAGTGGCTGCAGGCGTGGGCCCAGCATGGCGGTGGCGCTGCCAGGACACGTGTTCCAGTCCGCCAGACTCTGGGTCGGGCACACACTCTCTCTTACATCTGGGACCCAGGAGGTGAAAATCGGGAGAAGCCGGCTCAGGGGTCTGCAGCACAGGCTGTATTAACCCCAGCAGCCCCTTAGCAGGACCGTGCAGCTCAGCACGGCCACCAACAGCTGAATGCAGCTGTCACCACACAGCACTGGCCAGCAGATTCTGACATGCATGGGCAACCCAGTGGGTCACTCTCCAGTGGCCCCCAGACCCTGTAGGACCAGCCAACAGCTCACATCCCTCAATGCAGGCTGGACAAAGCAACATCTAGTTTAATCAACCAGCCTCACCACACAGGCCATACGCCAGCTTTGGGTTCACCATCCAGCACTCACCCACTCCACCCCAGGTGCGGGGACACACACACAGAGGAGCTTACACCTGCCTCAACCCCCTGCCAGGACGGACTTGCTGTGCCCTCAGTCTGCCCTCCCGCGATTACAGCTCCCTGCTTTCATGACTAAGCAGAGAAAGATGCGATGCATGTGGCCAATAGGGCACTAGTGTTTGACAAAGGGGATTCCTGAGAGGGGAAGCCCCCAATCTCCATGGTGATCAGCTCAGGGTACCAGGTGACAGAAAGATGGGACTGGCTGCAGGGGAGTTGGGGGAGAGGCAGAAAGGACAGGCCCACATCCCCTACTCCCCCACTGTCTTGTGTGCACACCCTCTCTTCTACTAGGTATTCATGTAGGGCTCACCATAGGCCAGGCCCTGTCCTGCCCCAGAGCCGCAGGCAGGATGCGTCCTCCACCTAGGGGAGCACACTGTCCGGTGGGGAGAGGGGATGCAGAGCACAGCGGACGGACAGAGGATTTTGGGAGAAAGCATCACCCCCTCAGGACCTCGGGAACAGGGGACATTAGTGCCTTCTGGACATCAAACTCATGCAGTAGGGGATGCCGCACCCTTCGCCCGTCCAGCCGTATCCTCATCCCACTCATGGTCACAGAATATTATTCCTTTTTAGAGAACCCTTTTCTCCATTCTTGAGCCATATGACTTACATGAGCTGACCCCCAATCCCCACACCTAGAGTGGACACATGACCCAGGCCTGGCCAGAGCCCCATGGTTAGCTGAAGGAAGATCATGTGACCCAAGGAGCATCAGGGCCTGGACTCCGGCTGGAACCTTTAGGAAAAGGTGCTCTTCTTGTTCTGGGGCTGTCTAGGTGTGGGATGAAAGCCAGGAGCTGCAGGATTACTACACAGAAGAGACTGCCAGGGAACAATGCCAACACAGAGAAAGCAGAGCTAAGTCCCAGGATTTGGAGGGCCTGGATCCAGCTGAACCTGAAGCTGGTCACTTGAGCCCTTCACTTACATCAGCCAACAAATCCGGATACACACAGGCACTGTTATGTCTTTTTGCCTAATTCTCTTTGAGGGACACTGTCACTTGCAACCAAAGAAGTTCTGACTAATACAGAGGCCAACCCACAATGCTCACAGCAGGAATATGTGTCCCCAGAAAGGCTCCCAAGCCAGCAGGATGAGCCAACAACACTATTACCGTCCTGGCATAGCCACGGGAAGGATCAGCTCCTCACACCGGGTGGTTAGACATAAGAGCAAAGGAAAATGAGTTCCTGCAAGGCACAAAGTAGTGGCACCTACATGCCCAGGTGCGCTGATGGGCGTATGAGGTATGCCAGCCTTGGCCTGCCCCCCAGAGTCCGCCAAATCCAACATTCTAATCCCCTGACCAACTCCCTGACACCCCAGGAATTCTGGGGCCCAGGAGTCACTCGCTGTCAGGCTTGGGTCAAGCTACAAATCATATATCTAATAAAGGTCATTTATTCACCAACATATGAAGAACCCTTACAACTTACTAATAAGACCTAATAAAAAAATGAACAGAAGATTTGAATACCCATTTCACCAATGAAGATACTAAACAGCAATAAGCACATGAAAAGATGACCTACATCATTAGTCACAAGGGCAATGTGGATCAAAACCACAATGCGGAAAAAAAAAAAAAAAACCACAATGCGATACCACTTCACGCAGATCAGGACGGCTAAAATCAGAAAAACCGACAATATCAAGTGCTGATCAGGATGTCGAGTAGTCAGGACAGATTGTTGGTGGAAATGAAAACCGGTGCAACCCCACTGGAAACCAGTTTGGCAGTTGCTTAAAAAGTTAAATATAGGGGCTTCCCTGGTGGCGCAGTGGTTGAGAATCTGCCTGCTAATGCAGGGGACACGGGTTCGAGCCCTGGTCTGGGAGGATCCCACATGCCGCGGAGCAACTAGGCCCGTGAGCCACAACTACTGAGCCTGTGCGTCTGGAGCCTGTGCTCCGCAGCAAGAGAGGCCGCCATAGTGAGAGGCCCGCACACCGTGATGAAGAGCGGCCCCCACTTGCCACAACTAGAGAAAGCCCTCGCACAGAAACAAAGATGCAACACAGCAAAAATAAATTAATTAATTAATAAACTCCCACCCCCAACATCTTTAAAAAAAAAAGTTAAATATATACCTACCATATGACCCAACCAATCACCCAAGCGAAATAAAAGCATATAACCATACAATCATTTGTAAAACAAACAAAAAAATGTTCATAGTGACCTTATTCACAATAGCCAAAACATGGAAATAACCCAAATGTCCATCAACTGGTGAATATATAAACACAAAGTTCATCTAGACAATAGTACACAGTTGTCCCTTGGTATCCTTGGGGAATTGGTTCAGGATCCCTGAGGTTACCCAAATCCGAGGATGCCCAAGTCCTTCATATAAAATGGTATAGTGCAGTCAGCCCTCCATATCTGCAAATGCAGAACCCAACTGTTGATATTTGCAACAATATGGATGAACCTCCAAAAACATTATACTAAGTGAAAGAAACCAGACCCAAAAGACTACATATAGTTTGATTCCACTTATTTGAAATTTCAAAACTATAGACACAGAAAGCAGATCGGCGGTTGCCAGGGGTTGAGAGCAGGGACTGACTTCAAACAGGCATGAGAGAACTTTCTGGGTGGTAGAAATGTTCTAACACTGGATTGTGGTGATGGCTACACACCTGTATGTTTATACTAAAAGTCATCAAACTGTACACTTAAAATGGATAGATTTAATAATGTGTAAATTAGATCTCAACTTAAAAAAAAAATTCTATAAAAAATGAAATCCCTGGGCTTCCCTGGTGGTGCAGTGGTTAAGAATCCCCCTGCCAATGCAGGTCACACAGGTTCGAGCCCTGGTCCGGAAAGATCCCACATGCTGCGGAGCCAACTAAGCCTATGCGCCACAACTACTGAGCCTGTGCTCTAGAGCCCGCGTGCCACACTACTGAAGCCCGCACTCCACAGCAAGAGAAGCCACCACAATGAGAAGCCCCCGCTCGCCACAACTAGAGAAAGCCTGCGTGCAGCAATGAAGACCCAACGCAGCCAAAAAAAAAGAAATCCCTGAAGGCTCCCCCTAGTAGTGTGATGGGCTTCAAGGCCCTCCTCACCACCTCCAAGGCCCTCCCTCACCCACTCCACTCCAGTCACACTAGCTCACACTAAGCACACTCCAGCCTCAGGGCCTTTGCACATGCTGTTCCCTCTGCCTGGAATGCTTTTCCTTCAAATATCCAGTGTGTTGCTCATCTCCTCCAATTATCTGCTCCAACGTCCCCTTCGAAGATTACAACCCCTCTCCAGCCCTCCCCGGCTTTGTTTTTCTCTACTGCACAAGGAAAAGACTTGAGTCTGTTTACTGTGATATCCTCAGCACTGATGGGATGCCTGGTGCCTATAGGTGCTCAGGAAAACACTTGAATGGATGAATGATGCTGGCTTATGGGTATGAGAGGCCCAGGAGGCCCCCCTCACCTCCTCAGGGCCCAGCCCTCAGGACTGAGTGGCTTGTGGTGATCAGCCCAGCTGGCCGTCTGACACCACAGCTTTTCATGCAGCTGGTCTAGACTCCTCACTAGCCCATATGCCCTCTGAGACAGGGACCAGGCGTCATAACTGTGTCCGGCGTTGGAGGCTCCCCAACCAGCCTTGCTGCCGATGACCCTGCATTTCCTTACCACTCGCCTGACCGTCTCCCACCTCCCAGACTCTGCCTGTGCCTTTTCTCCCACCTGCTTCACTTCACCTATTCCAACCACATATGGAACACTTAGCTCGATGCCTCCTCCTCCAGGAAGTCTCCCAGGACCTTTGACCCAGAGGCCTCAGGATCACACACTGAATCAAGGAGAGAGGATACCGTTCTCCTACCTTCATCACGCCTCCTGGGAGCCCACGGGTAACCCCAGGTGGGGCCACCGTCTCCTCTCTGAGAACCCAGCCCCAGCATGGCGCCCGGCACAGAGCTTGTGATTCGGAAACCCCGTATGAGAGCACACGTGCTACGGCCCAGAGGACAAAGGCCTTCAAGGCCACAAATCCCCAGGGACACTGTTCCCACGGGAGGCTTCTGGAGGCTCTCACAGTCACCCTCCTACCCTCCCAGACCCTGATGACCCCGCAGCGTCCAGCGTGAGGAACCTATCGTGTGCCGGGCCTTACGCCCTGATGAGGCGGTGGTCACCTTACAGGAGGAACATCCGACGTTCAACAAAGTGCGGGGTCGAGCCCAAAGTCACACATGGCTCAGCAGCTGGGCTGGAGCCAGACCCAGGTCTAGCCCTCCGCCTCCCTACACTGCCTGGCCCAGGCCTGGAATAACATTTGTGAGACCCCTGGCCTCTGGGGAGAGCACCCACGTGCCTCACGGACAAAGGAGACCAGAGGAGCTGGCGGGAGAGAGAAGAACCAAGGCTGCATTACTTGGCCCACCCCAGTCCCACCCCTGCCCCCGCGCAGGCCTCCGGTGCTGGGGGAACACAGGGAAGGGGAGATGGAGAGAAGAATGGTGAACAGGAAGAGGGGGAGGAGGCCCCTTTATGACTCAGCCCTGCTTGTGGGACAGAGGAAGACAGGGGTTTCTTGGAAAAAGCTGGGAAGTGGGGATAAGTTGGCCTCTGGCCACACTGCAGCCGATGGGGGAGGCCTGGGAGGAAGTAGATTTCAGTCTCATGGAGTTCAAACCCTAGACCCACCACGAGTGGCTGTGGGACCCCGGCTCAGCACGAGCCTCAGTGTCATCACCTGTAAAATGGGGGGGAAAGCACTGCTGCTGTGTGGGGAGCACAAATGAGCGAGTCAATGAGACAGACCCACGAATGTCCCTCTGTGCCCGGCGCACAGGCTGTGTGGAAAGGGCAGCATCACTACGATCTGGTCTCTATTATGTTCTCCAAAGGCCCGGGATGCACACCCTGCCTCCCCCAGGGAGCCGGGGCCCCGACGAGGCGGGTGTGGGAGAGGCGAGCAAGGACGGGTGGCGTTCAGACCAACAGGCCCCCTTTGTGCCGCCCTCAATTACCATTTACCAAAGACAAACCCGGGCTGCGTTTCAGGGTTTCCATTTCAGCCGCCCTGGGGGTGGCGGGCTGCAGCTTCGGGGGCGGGGGATGAGGCCCAGGAACTTTCCACCAATCAGCGGCCCAGGGTGCGGCCCCGACAGAAGGGGGAAAGATGCCAACTAGGGCAGTGGAAAGCCCATGTCCTTGTGCCAGCGTCGCCCAGAGGGCATGGGAGGCGGGCACCAGGAAGCAGCCTCCCAGGACCAGACCTCGGCCAAGAGCCACACCCCGGGCTCTCTTGCTGCCCAGCAGACGCAGCTCTCCGGGGGTGGGGGTGGGGGGGCTCCTCCTGCCCACCCCAGGGGTCCCAGCAGTCGGGGTGCCCATGCTCCCCCCACCTCCTGAGCCTGTGACCCATGTGCCGGGGCACATGGCAGCCAGAGATGGACTTAGTGTGGCCCCTGCCCCCTCACCGCAGGCCCAAAGGCTCCAGACCACAGCAGTGCCACGGGGCGAAGCGGGTGGTGGGAGGCGCACGGGGTGGGGGGCTGGGTCCAAGCTGGGGAAACTGCAGGGCACAGACTCCGCTCTGCCAGGTCAACCAAACAGCTAAGGATTTAGACTGCCTAAAATGTGCAGGGGGTGGGTATCCAGAGACTAAAAGAGACACCAGGCGGGGGGAGGGGGTCTCCCAATCATGCCCAGGCACCAGGCTGAGGCGATGATGAGCCACGGAGGGCATCAGGCAAAGGATCCGCAGATCGGAGGAGCATTTCGGCAAAACCTCTGGGAGCTGATGAGGACGATGGGGTGCCGTGACAGACAGGGACTCCACCAGGCCTGAGCTGAGACGGAGGCAGGGGCTGGAGGGAACAGAGCGGCGACAGATGCCTAGCAGGTGACAAGTACTGGTGGAGGAGGGCAGGTGGGAGGAGGTGGGGGGGAGGCAGGGCTGAGGGCGGCAGAAGGCAGGAGAACCTCTCAACACCTGGAGGGACCTGGGAGCAGGAAGGGGCCAGGGTGGGGAGCTCATCTGGGGACAGGCTGGGTGTGAAGTGACTGAGGCCTGGGGCACCCACCTGGTGTGTAGTATACGGGGCTGGAGGCAGAGAAGAAAGGGAGCAGAGGGCACGGACCTGAGAGGACCCTGATGACGGCCGGGCCAGCTTTCGAGGAGAGGATGTTGTTAGGCTGGAGAGCAGCTGGGCCTCCCCAGTCAGCAGGGAAATGCAAATCCACGCTGCAAGGAGATCCCTTTTCCCACCCAATCAGATGGGCGAAAAGTCAAAAAGCCAGGTGATACCCAGTTGCTAGAAAGGCCTCCGGGAAAGGGCAGGTGGGCCAAGGGCTGGGCGAAGGGCAGGCACAGCCTGGGGGAACAGTGTAGGTGCAGTGGAGACTCAGCCGGGGACTGTGGCCGAGGGTCCTGGAGGCGCCTACACGGCGCTTATCCACAGCACCCCACGCGACAGCCAAGAAATGCAGTTTGGGGGATGGGAACGGGGCCGGGGTTGGGCAACTGGGGCTTCGTTTCTATTTGTAAGATTTGCTTCTTCCTCCTCCTCTTCTTTTTCTTGTAGGCCATGCTGAATGGCAACGTGGGATCCTAGCTCCCCAACCAGGGAAGGGATCAAACCTGCACCCCCTGCACTGGAAGCGCGGAGTCTCGACCGCTGGAGCGCCAGGGAAGTCCCGAGATTTGCTCAAGCCCTGCAGGCTGTACGTGGGAGTTCACTGTGCCCTGTCTATTCTTTTTGAGTGCCTCAAATATTTCAGAACATTTTTTAAGTAAAAAAAATTTAAAGACAGACACCAGGGGACGGGGAGAGGAAACAGTTCCTCCCCTCCCCATGCACACCCAGCAAGAGGAATGGGGGACAGGCCCCAAACAGAGTGAACCCTACGGGTGCTGACCGCCAGGCTCCCAAAGGCAGGCCCCTATGTGGGCGTGGCGTGGGCCCCCCCAGCTGCCCCACGGGGCATCCCAACACTCCCGCCTGCACTAGAAACCCAGTGTTACCCCAACCCCCATATCCAGCAGGGGCCCCAAGGGCGAGTGTGACCAACGTCCCCATGAGCCTCAGCCCAGGCGGCACCCACTGCCTGTCCCACCCTGCTTGGAAAAGAGGCCCATTTTGTTCGCATGCGACTGAGGTTCAGGGAATTTCACCCAGTGGTGAAGCGAGAATCCCCACGTGCAAGCGCAGAGCAGAGCAGATCTGGGACAGCCCCCACCGCCGCCCCCCCGCGAGTCCTGCCAGCTCACACCAGCTGCCCCTCAGGCCTGGGAGAGCGGAGGAGACGGCGCCTGTCTGCCCGCGCCCCAGCCCCCCACCCACCCCTGCTCTCCCCACCGGTCAGTGAGGCTGCGGAGCGGGCTGTGTGAGCCCAACATTCACACAGGGGCCAGCCAGCAGCGGGAGATGGGACGGGAGACCCCAGGAAGAATATGGTGGTGGTGGGCCCGGCTTGGGGCCCCGAGTCACCCTGGGAGTACCCAGGGGCCTGGCGGCCATCCAGAACCAGCGTGGGGAAGGGACCCAGCCAAGCCTCACAGCAGGGCCGGGGCAGGAACCCAGGCCACACCAGCTGATATGGCTTCAAGGATGGGGAGGGAGGATGACGCTGGGAAGACGGCAGGGCATGCGTGCCAGCAGCTCGGACATGGGGTGCAGGGGCACCCACGGGGCTGAGCGGGGAAGGACAGACTGACCTAAGAGCCCGTCGACTCCTCGCTTCCCTGGCACCTGCCGGGGGGAGACAAGCAGGGGTTGAGGCCGGAAGGCTGGCATCCAGTGCCACACACTCACCATCCTACCATCCTCACGGCCTCTGAGCTCAGGGCTGCGGTTCTTACTTTGTAAAGTCAGTTGGTATCTTCCGTGTCCTGCCCACCCCCGGGGTGACTGCAGAGCCCTGGGAAGGGCCACCCTGTCAGTCCTATCTGAGCTGGACACACTGGGGTGTGGCCATCCTCCCCTTGAGCTTGGAGTTCAGATCCTGTCTCCTGGCAAAGGGGATCAGGGCTGGGAATTGGTTAGGACTCCGCACTCTCACTGCCGAGGGCCAGGGTTCAATCCCTGGTCGGGGAACTAAAATCCCATAAGCCATGTGGGGCAGCCAAAAAAAAAAAAAAGAAACAAAGGATCAGGGCTGTGTCAGGTCTAGGAAGGGGAAGGAACGTCAATATACTTCCCTGTCTTACACACACGCATGCACGCACAGTTGGCATGCTCAGAACCAGGGCACAGCCATGGCCCCAGAACCCACTCCTGGCTGTGTGGCCACCCATGGCCCAAGCAACTGGACATCTGTAGCCCTCCTGCTACTGGCCCAGGACACTGGGCAGGCATCACCCTGGCTCTGCTGGATGGGCTCCCCCATCAGGCCCAAAAAGAAGGGCTGGGGAACAACACACCTCAAGTTGCCCCCTGACCCACCTTTATTCCCATTTCACAGAATGGGAAAACTGAGGCCCAGGGCACAGGAGTGAAACAAACAGGACAGTGAGAGTCAGCTGCCCAAATGAAGAAAACTTGTGCTGGCCAAGAAGGGCCCTGAGACCAGACAGAGTCAGAGGCCCAAGGAGGGGAGGGGCCTGCTGAGGTCGCCCAGCGATCAGGGGAACAGGAAAGAACGGGCTCTGGTATCCTGCCTTCCGGGCCAGGATGCTGACCCAGTCATCTTTCACTACTGCCTCCTTCACTTCTGGTTTCCATGGCAGCCCCATCCAACACATCCAGGCCAGGGCAGCTGCAGGAAAGTCACCCCCATCTCCTGGGTTCTCCTCCCCAACCCAGCCTGTCAGGGTGGAATTTGCACATGCAACTAAAAATTACCCCTGAGCAAAGGAGAGTCTTTACAATAAGTGGTGTTGGATCAAACGGACAGCCACGTGGGAAAAAAATCATGCTCCTTTCTGCGGCTGGCAGAGTAATGGCCCCATCCCCAGTACTTGTGAACATGTCAGTTTATGTGGCAAAAGGGAATTAAGGTTGCAGAAAGAACAGTTGCTAATCAGCTGACCAGACAGAAGAAGATTATTCTGAATGATCCAGGCAGACTCAATGTAATCACAAGGGTCCTTATACGTGGAAGGGGGGTGGCAGGAGACAGAGAAGCAAAGAGATGGCAGCCTGCAAAGGACCCGGTCCAACATTGCTGGCTTTGAGGATGGAGGCAGGGGCCAACAGCCAAAGCATGCGGGAGGCCTCTAGAAGCCGGAAAAGGCTTCTAGAAACAGATTTTTCCTTAGAACCTCTAGAAGGAACGCAGTCCTGCTGACATCCTGCTTTTAGCCTGGTGAGATCCATTTCAGACTTCTGACCTCCAGAAGTGTAAGATAATACATTTATGTTGTTTAAACCACTAAGTCTGTGGTCATTTGTTAGAGTAGCCACAGGAAACTAATACACTTACTTCACATCGTACACAACAATCAACTCCAGATGGACAGAAGATCTAAATGTGAAAGGTAAAACAATACAGTTTTCAGAAGTAGACATGAAAGAAGATCTGCCTTAATGCTGAAGCAGGCAAAGATTTCAACCCAGGAAGTGTTGAAAATAAGGGAAAAGATGGATAAACTGGACAATATTTAGAGCTTCCTTGCATCAAACGATACCAGTGGGGGTGGGTGGGGAGGGAGAGAAAGAATTTGTAATTCCTATATTGTACAAAGGATTCCTATTCAGAATATGGAAATAACTCCAAAAATCGAGTTAGCAAAATCAACAGAAGACTTGAACAGGCACTTCACCAAAAAAAAAAAAGGGGGGGGGGAGTGGGTAATCAAAAGACCAATAAACAGGTGAAAAGATGTTCACCTTCATTAGCCATCATGCCAACACTACATCCTCCGGAATGTATAAAATGAAACACGGACCACACCAAGCGTTGGTGAGGATGTGGAATATCGAGAACGCTCATGCACTGCTAGTAGGAGTGGAAATTGGTGTAAGCAATGTGGAAGACAGTCTGGCATTACACACTAATGCTGAGCAGGACCCAGCGATCCCACTCCTAGCTATGCCACCACAGAAAAGTGCACATACATGCACCAAAAGATATGGACTATTCCTAATACTCCAGAACTGAAAATAACCCAAATTACCCCTCCATCAGGATGAGTAAATACCCGGTGGCTTATTCACACAACGGAATCAAGTACAGCAATGAGAACGTACAAACTATCAGTACAACCACAATACGTATGAACCTTGTGAATCCCGAGTGAAAGAAGGCAGACGCGAAGGTGCTCAGAGTGCGACCTGATGCTTCCATTTAAAAGGAACTTCAGGGCTTCCCTGGTGGCGCGGTGGTTGAGAGTCGGCCTGCCGATGCAGGGGACGCGGGTTCGGGCCCCGGTCCGGGAGGATTCCACATACTGCGGAGCGGCTGGGCCCGTGAACCACGGCCGCTGAGCCTGCACATCCGGAGCCTGTGCTCCGCAACGGGAGAGGCCACAACAGTGAGAGGCCCGCGTACCACAAAAAAAAAAAGAAGCTCAAAGGCAGGCAAAATGTATTAATGGTGCTAGAAATCAGGGAAGGGGGTCACGCTTGGGTGGCCTGGAGAAGGGATGAACCAGGCAGGGGGCCATGGTTACCAGCAGGGCCAGCCAGGGCTGCTGGGGAAAGAAGGGGGGAGGAGGGGCAGAACTTGGTGGTCCCAGGGGTGAGGTCAGTCGCTAACAGGCTCTCAAAGTCAGTGTTTTCTTTTATTGCTTCCAGAAAGGCACTCCCCACCTTAATGCTCCCCAGCGACCAAATTCTGGCGGAGTGCCACCGCCACCCCATGCACACTCTGTCACATCTCCAGGCCTTTGCACACGCTGTTCCCTCTGCTAGAATACCCTTCCTCTCATTCGCTGGCATAATCCCTAGACTCTCTCACGGAGAGCAGCTTTAAAGGGCAGGTTCTTTGCATATCTTGTTGGTTTCAGGACTCGCGGTACCTAGGACAGCGCCCAGCACATAGAGAAGCTCAAAAGATGTCTAAGGAATACATGAATGAATTAAATACACTCCTCTGCCTCCATCATCCTTCCCACGTTGACTTGGAGGCCACCCCATGGCTTGTCACACCCCACGGCCACACTCACCGGTCGGCTTGGAGCTATCTTTGGTAAGGACAGAGAGGATTAACTCACATTCTTCTGAATCCCAGCACTGAGCACACCCGGCACAGAGCCAGTGCTCACCAGTGGATCCAACAAGCAAAGAATCAGGTAGTGAGCTCCCTGTCTCTGGAGGGAATCAAGTAGAGGCTGAGGCCTGCTCTCAGAGTGGGTTTCTGCTGCCCTGAGAGGCTCTCATGAGCTTGCACAGCAATTATTACTGTCAGTAACATTAACCAGAACCTGCTGAGCCCTGCCCCACGCCCCCAGTGCTGGTCCACTGCAGCAGTGCTCTTCACTGCGCCTGACTCTGAACCTGTGCGGTGTGCTGGGTGTGGCAGTTCAGACGGGAGGAGGCTCTATCCCCTGCCAAGCTGTTTCAGCCCAAGGAATTCCCAGACCAGTAACATTTGTTCTGCTGCAGGCATGTCGGAGCCCTTTACAGCTATTAACCTGTTCACTCTTCACAGGAGCCCTGTACTGTTGGGAGCTCTACTAACAGGGAAACTGAGGCCCAGAGCCGGCAAGTCACCTGCCCGGGATGACACAACTGAGCAGCGGCAGGTGGGATTCAAACTCAGGCCCTCTGGCCACGGAGTTCACTTTTTTTTTAAATTAATTTACTAATTTATTTTTATTTTTGGCTGCGTTGGGTCTTCATTGCTGGGCACGGGCTTTCTCTAGTTGCAGCGAGTGGGGGCTACTCTTAGTTGCGGTGTGCGGGCTTCTCATTGTGGTGGCTTCCCCTGTTGTGGAGCACGGGCTCTAGGCACGCGGGCTTCAGTAGCTGTGGCGCGCGGGATCTAGGCACGCGGGCTTCAGTAGCTGTGGCGCGCGGGATCTAGGCACGCGGGCTTCAGTAGCTGTGGCGCGCGGGATCTAGGCACGCGGGCTTCAGTAGCTGTGGCGCGCGGGATCTAGGCACGCGGGCTTCAGTAGCTGTGGCGCGCGGGATCTAGGCACGCGGGCTTCAGTAGCTGTGGCGCATGGGCTTAGTTGCTCCGCAGCATGTGGGATCTTCCCAGACCAGGGCTCGAACCCGTGTCCCCTGCATTGGCAGGCGGATTCTTAACCACTGCGCCACCAGGGAAGTCCTGGAGTCCACGCTCTTAACCACTGCTCTTTACTTCCTCAGAACAGGAACCAACGCTCCTCCAGGCACAGGGTTGCAGGAACAAGGGCACACATTTAAGCACGAGGTCATGAGGGTGCCCCACGGCCCTGGGTGCCAAGGCCATGGTCCACAGCACCTCTGCCAGCTGGCCTGGCCCCCACTTGCCTCTGGCCTGTTTCCTGGGACCCCTCCCACCCAGCACCCTGATTCCAGCTTCCCTGAACTTCTCACTGCTCCTGATGACACCCCAGCCCATCGCCTGCTCTGCTGGAATGCGTTCACCCCTCTTCTGCCCCTTAGCCAAGTCCTGGAGCCAAGTGGGTGTGTCCGGAGCTCTCTGCACACCCCTGTACCACAGCCCCTGAGGCCTCCTAGCAGGATGGGGATTCTCCAGCAGGGACCAGTCTGGCTCCTGGCTCACGAGGTCTCACCCAGCCCTGGAGCCCACTAGGCTCTCATGGAGGGGGCTGGCTGTGAGCATCAGCCCCAGCTCCCACAGCTGCTTGTAAGGACCCTCCAGGAGGAGAATTAGAAAGATCAAAGGTGGCTGCCTTCCTCCAACCCCCCCACCCCACTCCCGCATTCTAGACGTTGGTTCACAGGGACCCTACCCCAGAACCAGGACCACACTGTCCAGCCCCTCCCTGGAGCTGCTGCCCCTCACTCAGGCTTTCGTGTTATATATAACAGCGGCTTACACGAGACGATGTGACAATGCGAAGACACTCCAAACTCCTTATCCCCCTCGATCCGGCTGCTAGAAAGCTCAGAGTCAAATTACCGCCGATAGAAGGTGCCGAAGTTCCTCCGGCTTCATCTGATGTTTGCTACCCAGGGTGTCTCCTTGCTCTGATTTTCTCACAACTTTTCCACCCCGTTATACTGCATTTATCTTTGTAAATCACCTCAAGTCCTTTCTGGAATCGGACAAAGAAGACACGAGACCCTTTCAGATGCCTTCCCTTCTCTGCTCTGAGTTCCCAGTGCCCAGCTGAATGGGAGCTGACAGAGCAAACTTACAAGCAGATGACGCTAAGTGGGGCACAGTCTACGGCAGAGCAGAAAAGGGAACGGCAGGAGCGGGGTCAGGGCACAAGGTAGCAAAAAAAAAAAAACAAATCGGAAAACACCAAACGTCATTCCCTCCTTCACCGCAGGGTCCGACAACCAAATGCCCAACTTCACAGTGGACTTGGAAGAATGGTGGGCTCCACGCTGAACCTCCCCCGCCGCCGGGCACTCGACACCCCGCCACCCAAACTTCTCCTTCCCTTTTCTCTCCCTGTGCCCATACGGAAGGCACTCCCTACCTACCCAAGTCCACCCGCCCTTCGGGACGCAGCCCAGTCCTTTTCCCCCCATCTCCTCAGCCTTCCCACACACCCGGTGCCCTGCCCAAGCAACCCTCGCTGGGACTTGAACCCTTCCCGGGGCAATGACCCCACTGGGCAGGGAGGCTCTTCTGCTCTGGCCTTAAAATGTTCCTCAAAGATGCTGGCGTCGTTTACACTTTCAGGAAGGGGGCTGATGTCTTCCTAATTCAGCAAAAGCTTCTCAAAGGCAGGGTCCAAAACTAAGGTGTACTGTGTTCCCCCCACAGCGAGGGGCTGGCTTCCCCCCAGCCATCACCCTCGATGCTGCAGGTTGGAGGGCAGGACTGGGGCACCCCGGGGAGGAGATGGGTGCAAACAGGAGCAGATCAGCCCTGGACACCACAGGGTCACCCCCTTAGGGAGGAGAGATTAGAAAACCAGGCCCTCGGTGTGAGCCTCAAATTCCCCCCTCTCAGGGTGAAGAGGCCAAAAAGGCACAGATGGAAGTGAATGAGGAGTGGGCGTCTGTCTCTCTGGGCTGCAGCTGGAGTCATAGGTAGGTTCCAGGGATGGAGCCAGAGCTGCTCCGGGAAGACGGAGCCGGTAAGTGCACGAGGCCCCATATTTATGCCTTGTTAATAAAAACCACCTGATATGCTCTACTTTCTATTCAGAGGGGTAATGTTTCATTATCATTTTGAAGTGTTTCCTCTGAAAACTTGAGTTCTGTGTTACTGTTTCTGTGAGCCTGGTAGGACAGCCCAGAGGAAGGAGTGGTGGGACGAGGGGGGGGGGGGGGCCTGCCAGCAATCGCCACCCCCCCACACCAGTTCCCAGGCGCTGAAGGGAGAGCACATCCTCTGCCCCTGAGCCCGGGGCGGGGCGGGGGGGCGGGAGGCCTGCGGTGGGCTGCCAGGGACAGCGAGGCCACCACTCACCCCTTCTCCCCCAGCACACACCCCGCGTCACAACTGCAGCTGACACTGTACCAGCTGTGCCCAGCACTGTCTTCCACTCCCAGCCCCAGAGACCACGTGGCCTGCCCCGACCAGCGGAGGGGATGGGGTGGGCGCCCTCACCCAGGCTAGGCCCATCCGGCTCTTAGGCGCCCAGAGACTGAGGGGAGTGCCCTGGGTGGTCCTGGGGCCTCAAGCCGAAGCCACCATTCAGGGCGGCCATGCCCGCAATCCAGAGAGAGCAGCCTACAGGGAGAGGAGAAGGGACAGAGGCACTGGGAGAGGATGAGAAAATGAAACCACAGTCCAGAGAGAGCAAAGTCGGAGGAGGGGCTGCCTGCCAGCTTCGCGGGTCCTGGGGGAGCCAGGCCGAGCCAGGCTGCCTGCAACTGTTTCCTGCAAAGTTCCTTTCCTCTCAACTCCCCTTTCACTTAACCTAATTGGAGGCGGTTCCTGTTCCCTGCGACAAAATCCTAAGACGTGTGTCAGGGCCCTCCCCCCTCTTCCAGCTCAGGGCCAGGCCTGCCCATCAAGCCAGGGTCACTGGTCAGTTTATAAAAGGTGAGGCCTGTCTGGGTAGAGCCTTGCTGGGAAGGCAGGGCACAGCCAGCTGGGGGTGTCTGGACTTTGTACTTGAGCCAATGAGGTGGAGGTGTTTGAGGAAGGCACCGCCAAAACCTCGCTTTCGGAAAATGAACCAGGTAGGCAGGTGGGTGGGGTGGGGGAAGGAAGCAGGTCTCCCAAGCACACAGTAGGTGTTTAACAAATGTGTGGAGAGCAAACAGGGAAACCTCTCCATATCTTGATTTCCTCATCCGTAAAATGGAGGCAATGGTATCAAGATATCCACAAACTAATACAGGCACTCAGGGCTTCAAACAGTTCCTGGCAGAGTAAGCATTCAATATGCATTGGGTTTGTTTGGTTTTTTTAACCTATACGAAGGCTGACATTCTCCCCAAGGACCACCGGGCAGGTGCTTTGGTCTGAATGTGTCCCCCCTCACCCCACTTCATAGGTTGAAATCCTACCCCCCCCCCAGGGAGACAGTATTAGGAGGTGGGGCCTTTGGGGGGTGATTAGGTCATGAGGGTGCATCCCTCATGAATGGGATTAGTGCCCTTGTAAAAGAGACCCCCAGAGAGCTCCCGAGCCCCTTCCACCACGTGAGGATACAAAAATAAATGCGACTTGGAAGACAGTCCTCACTCAACCATGCTGGCATGCTGCTCTCAGACTTCCAGCCTCCAGAGCTGTGAGAAATAAATGTGTTGTTGATAAGCCACCCAGTCCTAGTATTTTGTTAGGACAGCTCAGACTAAGATAGCAGGGAACCAGGAGGGGTGAAGAACGCAGCTTCTCTCCTCTGGGTGTTGAAGCAGAGGTAGGGTAGATGGCATCAAGAGGGAAGGATCAATCTTTAGGGTGGCAAGGCCAGGGAGGAAAGGTCAAGAGAAAACTGTCCCCCACATCGTGGACCAGAGCAGAAGGAGCAAGGATGGCCAGGGCTGTAGGGATGGCGGCCTTCCCATCACCAAGGGAGGCTGGACCAGAGCAGAGAGAACAGCCCAGGGAGGAGGCTGCATTGAAGCAGAGAACAGCAGGGCCTTGGGCAGGGCTAAAGGCAGGACTACCTGACAGTGGACAAACAGCTGGGGAGGGGATAGGCCACTCGTGGGTGTGGATGGAGGCCGGAGGGCCACCTAGTACAGCGGCGACAACAAACACCGGGCATTCTCTCCATCACAGTACACACTTTGCACACATCCATCCATTCAATTCTCTCAATAACCCTAAAAGGTAGATACCTTAAGTATCCTCATTTTATAGATGGGGAAATTGAGGCAGAGAGAGGTATAATGACTTGTCTGAGGTAACACAGCTAGTAAGTGGCAGGGCTGGGCTTTGAACCCAGGCTGTCAGGCTCCAGCATCCAAACTCTTAATTGCCAGAGTGGACAGCAGATGCTGAAACGGGATTAGTGCCTCTGTGGGTGGCAGCCCTTGGCATTTCAGGCTCTGGATACAAATTCCAGGCACCTCCTTCCCAGCCTGCTGGCTGCACCTGGGGGCTTACGGGTACACAGTCCTGTGTGCTGAGGGTCCCCCCAGGTCTCCTCCGCCAGACTCTTCTGCCTTTGAAACTCCTCTCCGTCCCACCCCCTCCACCTGTCCCAGAGCCTGTATCCCAACACCCCTGCCAGGCCAGGCACTACAGATGCCCGTGCTTCCAGGGCTTATGCAGAAGGGCATCTAAGGAGCCCCACCTGGGAAAGTAGGAGGGACAGAACAATCCCTTCCCTCAACAGAACCTCCCTTGCCTTAAACCTCATGCCCCAATCACCCAAATCCTTTGCTGCTCCTCTCAGCCACCAGCCACCAGGCCTCCTGCCTCCTCTTCTGACTCCTATCCCCTGCCAATGCTCTTTCCCCTCCCTCAAGCCCCCTTTGGCATCCTGACAGCAAACTTCTACAGTGAGCTATCTGTAGCTCACTTCTATCAAGCTCCCTGCTCCACCCCACCGTCCAGGTGTCCCTCCTCTGTGCTCCCAGCTCCCTCATCACTGCACCCATCAAAGGCTGCTGGACTGTGCTCCGTGGGAGCAGCGAGGCCCCAGTCCTGTGTACCTGTCAGCCCCTGGCAGTGCAGGGCCAGGTGACAGCAGCTGGATGAATGAAGAGCTCATTGTTTACATTACAACTGGTTGGGAGTCTTGCCCCACGTGGTACTCCCTGCACCCTCCCCCTCCTCTGCCCACAACCCTAAGCCAGCACCACCCCCACTAGCCTCCCAGGGCATCTTACAGGACGGAGGGCAGCCCCCACCGATATTGGACTCCCACTTCTCACCCAGAAGGGAGAGGCGGCATCTCAGAGGTTGGGGGATTCGCAGCCCAGCCGGGTGTGTGACTCCCCACAAGGTGCCCCCTCCTATCCAGGGTGGGGCTGGGACTTGCATGGCAGTGCCCAGTGGGCACCCGCCCCGCCCAGGCCCTGCCTGAAGGACCCAAACGGGCGGGCCCTGGAGACCCAGCGAAGCATCCTCCGCGCGGCCACGGCCCCTCCCTGTGGGGAGGGCAGAAAATGTGCTGCCTCACCAGCCGTGAGCGCCAGCTTGGAGGCGGGGGCACCCCTGCGGAAAGCCGCCCCACCCCAGTCTCCCCCTAACCCCCTCCTTCATGCACTTCAACCAAGTTGTGCAAAGGGCATTGGCCAGGCGACCCCGGCCAGCGGAGCGGGGGCTCCGTGTCCTCCCAGATCCTGGGGCTGCGTAGCCGCGCCCACCAGGCTCACCCCACCACCACCCTCACCCCACCCCCCTCCGCCGGGCCTGTGAGCCCAGAGCCCCGCGGCGCGTCCAGCCGCCCAGCGCTGCCCTTGGGAGGAGGAACGGGCGGCTCCCCAGTATATGTGCCGAAGCCCTGTTGGGGGCACCGAGGGTGCCGGTGATGCCTTCACCGAGAGGACCCGCAGCCCGGGAAGGGTCCGCCAACACCAGCAGCGCCCCCTCCTCGCCTACAGGCGACGGGGAAGTTGGGGGTGCACCCAGGGCCAGCTCCCGCTCACGCCCACCCGCCAGCCCCCGGCCCTTAGACCTCCCCCACGCCCCGAAAATGCCTGCGGGCCGGCCGCCCCGCTTCGGACCAGGCCGGGGCTACCGCGGCCTCCCGCGTCCCTCGGTCCTTTGTTGCCCATCGAGCCCCCTCCCTCGGGGTCCCTCCGGCTGCTCCTACCTTCGCTCTTCCAGCATCAGGTTGAGCGGCGGGTGGCCGGGCACCCGGCCCCCTCCTCTCCCGGCCCGGGCGCCGCGGGGACAGAGGATGCTGCAGCCCCTCCCCGCGCGCCGCTGCCCACCGGCTGCAGCCCCTCCTGGCGCCCGGGGCTCTGCGTTCGCGCTCCGGGCCCGGGCCTCGCGCCGCGCGTGCGGCCGGCCGGGCGGCGGCGGGAAGGCGGGAGGCCCTGACCCTGGCAGCCCCGGCCGCCGCTGACCCTGGCAGCCCCGGCCGCCGCCTGCGCTCCCGGTGGCCGAGCGGAGCGGAGCTAAGGGGGAGCGGAGCGAGCGGCCGGGCTCCAGGAGGGAACAAAAGGGGCCGGCGCTAGGGCGGGCGCGGGGGGGCGGGGCCTGGCGCGGCGGGGGTCAGGCGCGCGCTCGCGCGGCCTCGCGTTTCTCAGGCTGCGGCGCCACGCCGCAAGGGGGCGGGCGGGCGGAAAACGGAGTGGAACCTTGTCCACCGCTTCCAGCGGCAGTCAATCGTGCGGCGTCCGAGGCGCGCCATCCCCTACCTCAGCTCTGGGCACCTATTGGTGCTTCAGTCGTGTTTGGCGGAAGAGCATCCCTCAGCCTTGCTCTGCTCACAAGGATGTCCCAGAGCACTGCGAGAGATGGAAGCTCGGGAAGCTGCGGAGAAGGTTGGGGAGGTTCCTGGAGTTTCCGGGAAGGCTTCACAGGGGAGGTGACGTTTGAACTGGACAGGAAGGGATGAGGAGGAGACAGGGTAGCTGACGTGCGAACTCCAGGTCTTACTGAGCTGGCCAAAACGGGTGGGGACAAATGGCACGGATGTCTTGGTGATTTTCTCCCAACACTAGTTTGGAAAAAGTGGTACCCAGGATACAGATTGAACCCTGCACCATCCTCCCCCGGCAGGAGCTGACTCCTACAATATCAGAGGATTGGGATAGCTACCCGCCTACCCCACATCCCCTACCATCCACCCCCTCCCAGGTAGGTCAAGGGCAGAGGCTAAGTGGCAGTCCAGGGATGAGAAGTAACTGAATCCCAACACCCAAGGTACCTGGCTGTGGTCGGCCTCTGTGCCTTTGTTCCCCCTTTTCCCCTTGATGAGCTAACCTCAGTTCCTTTGCCCTTGCTTGTTCCTCGTCACTTTCTCGGTTTGACAAATCCTATTTCCCCTTCAAAGCCCATCTCAAATTCACCTCCATCTCCCTTGCATATGGGAATGTGGGTGTGTCGTGAGAGGTGTGGTCTGTACAGTGAGACTGAGGAGGGCAGGCACCAGGCCCAGTCTTATTTATATGCCCTGTGAATAAGTGCACGGCCTGGCCAAGGGTCGACATTCAATGACACTTTTTGAATGGATGAATTTGCTAAGTTGCTACCAACCATCTCTCCACTGGTATCCATAATCTCTGAGAAATGAATGAACCTCTTTTTTTTTGGCCACGCTGCCTGGCATGCAGGATCTCAGATCCCCAACCAGGGATGGAACCCGTGCCCCCTGCAGTGGAAGCGCGGAGTCTTAACCACTGGACCGCCAGGGAAGTCCTCTTCACCTCTTGAGCTGAGTTTCCCCACTGATAAACTGGAGATAGTGTTTCCCTTCAGTTCAGCAAATCGGTCATGATATTGATGATGGAGTGTGGGCACTGGACCAGCCCTGAGGAGGTCTTCGCTGGTCAGGGGAGCCAGAGCTGGAGACCAAGGTAGGAGGAAGGTGCAGAGTGAGCCCAGTGGAAAGCAGGCTTCTGGAGGAGGTGTCAACAGGGTGGAAAGGGAGTGGAGAGGGCTGAGCTCAGGAAACATGGAGTGAATTGTTCCATGTGGCTGGGATGGACGGTCTTGATACTGAGACATAAGACCTTAGGCAAAGTGCAGTGGTAAGAATCCAGCTCCATCACCTACCAGCTCATGGGCAATCCTCTCTGGGCCTCAGTTTCCCCCATCTATAAAATGGAGCTAGTGACACACTTACCTCCTAGGGCTGTTATCAAGGTTGAATACGTTAATCTAGGTGAAGTGCTAAGAACAAATAGTGCCTGCATTCGTGAAATGTTAACTTTGTTTCAGGTGGCTGGGTTAGAAAAGAACTTGAGTGCCTATTAGGAGTTTGGATTTTCTCCTGTGCGCAATGTGTTCTAACAGGGACTTCTCTCACGGAGAGGAGGAAACACAAAGAGTAAAGGGGCAGGGCTTTTGCAGGTTACTCTCCTCTGAAGATTCTGCCTGGGAATTAGTGTGGGGTAGGAAGGGAGCCCAGGATGGCTACAAAGGCCAGGGGGGTCCTGATGACAGAAAGCAGATAGGACTCAATCAGAAACTACTCAGAAAGTTCTGGGACTTCCCTGGTGGTCCAGTGGTTAAGATTCCGCACTTCCACTACAGGGGCGTGGGTTCGATCCCTGGTCGGGGAAGTTCCACATGCCTTGGGGTGTGGCCAAAAAAAAAAATTATGAAAAAAAAAAAGGAAAGTTCTCCTGGCAGCCCATGCGAGCAGGCTGAAGCCCTAAGAGACCAGCTGGGAGGCTGGGAGGTTCCAGGCTAGAGCTGGGGGTCTGGAATTCTGTCGGAGAGGGGAGACAGCACAGAAAACAAAGGGAGAGGCCCAGGCCAGGGGTTCTTATAAGTTTTTAGGGCCACACATGCCTTGGAAACTCTGAAATCCATGGGGACTCTCCCCAGACACATGCAATATGCTTACACACATACACGCATGCACACATGTATGTGCACACGTGTGTGTGCGTGTACACACACACGGAGTTTTGCAGACAGCTTCGGGCAGTTCACAGATCCCTGAAGCCCACCTGGTCTGTACACCCAGGTTCTAGGGCAGGAGAGAGAGCTCAGAACAGACAGGGGGTAAGTGGGGTGTAGCAGAAAGTGTGATTTGCCCGAACTGGGGCAGGGCCGGGGAGGGGGGTTGACCCAGATCAAATGGCACCTGGGCCCTGTGGGCACCTCTCCCTTCTTCAACACCTGAGTCTTCTGGAACCAGGAAACTGGATAAAGTTCCCAGGACACCAGCCCATCAGGGATGGACTAAGAAGCTTCCTTGTTGGAAACAAAACCACCATTTAGTACTGGCCCCTCCTTGTACAGGTGGGGAAACTGAGGTCTAAAGAGAGACAGGGATTTACCCAGGTGCTGCTGTGACGCACCTGAGCTCACCTGTGCCACCTGGCAGGTTCAGTCACCCCTCTCCTGCCCTCCTCCCACCCCAGCCCCCACTGGCCCCCCTCCCTCACTGACAGCTGTTCCCCGCCCCCCCCCCCCCAGTTATTCAGAGCAGCAGGGAACACCACAGAGTCCTAGCTTCCCCTCACCTGAACGGTGGGCGGAGCTGCAAAGGGGCAACTCACCTGAGAGGTTCTGCCCTTGCTACTGCCAGGCTTGTTCTACGTGAGAGAAGATCCGCTTCTACCTTGCTGAAGCTTGGATTGGGGTTTTCTGCTGTAGATGTGGAGGGTGGAACTGGGCACGATGCCCTGGGCATCAGGCCTGGGGATGGGGGGAGGGGGGAGGACTGGGGGAGAGGGCTGTCCCCATAGACCTCTCACCCAGCTCTTTTGTCTCCACAGAAAGTGCTGATTTGGCCATCTTCTTGCTGACACTGGCCACGACTGGCAGCCCCACGGGAGGGGGAGTTTCATGGGAAGAGCACGTTGGGAACAGCCGGTGGGGGGGGGCCGGGGCAGCGCTCTCGCGGGGGCCTGCGGTGGGGCGAGAGGCCTGGCTGCCCTGCAGGTTGCTGCCTCCCTGGGATACTTTTTATTGTATAATTTTTTAGGACCAATAGCACATTCACATGATAGAATATTTTATAGCTTCTGAATTGCTGTTTACAAGGAATTTGTAATAAATAACATGGGAAACACTCCTGGATTTATGTCAAATGAAAAAAAAATGTACATATGGTACAATCTCAGCCTTGTAAACCGTCAAGGGGGAAAAATGTAACCGTGGTAGCCTTTGGGTAGGGGGAGCCAATGAGATTTTCCTCTTCCCTTTTCTGTGTTTTCCTACAGGCATGTGTTACTTTTAGAACTAACAAAAGAAATGTAAACCCAAACCCGTGTCTGTTCAAACGGTTGTTTGGATGTTGTGTCTCTGTTAAAAACACTTTGGATATTGTTGTGGCCTTGAGCTGGGAGTGACATCACCATGGAGACAGGAGCTGAGGCCACATCACTCTGAAGGCCACACCCTTACTTTCTAACGCAAGGAAGATGCCTGAGCCCAGTTCTTCCTCAAGAGGAAGCCGTGCCCCCTCCCTCCGCTCGGTACAGGCTTGATACAGCCCGTACCCAGGCTCGCTGAGTGACCCAAAGCTGGCATTTCTGACTACTTATTACAGAGTAGTTACATGGATTATGGAAATCCACAAAGCCCACCCAGCAGAGAACCAGCCAGGGCTGTTTATGCAGCGCTCGGTCTAGCGAGGGAGTCAGGTGCAACACTCCCATTTGGCAAAGACGCACAGGCCAGGAGTGGGAGGGCTTCAGAGAGGACCAGAGGGAAGGTTCGGATGTGGGGTTTGTTTTGTTTTTTTAATATATTTATTTATTTATTTTTGGCTGTGTTGGGTCTTCGTTGCTGCACACGGGCTTTCTCTAGTTGTGGCGCGCGGGGCCTCCTCTTTGTTGCAGTGCGCAGGCTTCTCATTGCGGTAGTTGTGCCTCGCGGGCTCTAGAGCGCAGGCTCAGTAGTTGTGGCGCACGGGCTTAGTTGTTCCGCGGCATGTGGGATCCTCCCGGATCAGGGCTCGAAACCGTGTCCCCTGCATTGGCAGGCGGATTCTCAACCACTGCACCACCAGGGAAGTCCTTGGGTGTGTTTTGATTGGAGGCTGTTGGCTGGGGAGGCTGGAGGCTGGGTAACTAGAGAGGGATGAATATCACCTCTGTGATTGGTGAGGGGAGCACATTTGGCTTTCGGGGATTGGCCCTAAACCGGAAGTAGAGGCAAAAAACTCAGGAAGCCGGCAGTTCTTGATCGAGCCTTGGCCATTCGGGGCCCATCGCTCCGGGGGTTACCATTTGCCTTCCTGGACTGGAGGTTTCAGGCTGTGAGTCAGTTGCTTTTTATATATGGTCTGGCCATTGTCCATTTGTCTATGCAGCCTGTCAGTATCAACTCCTGTGATCCTCACCAAATATTCTACAGCTGGTGGGATTACTATATCATTTTAGAGAAAAGGAAACCGAGTCACAGAGAGGTTAAGAGACGTGCCCAAGGTCACACAGCTTGTGAGTGCAAGGTTAACCAGGCCCCCGGGGTTCAGAGCCAGGCTCCCTCCGGCCTGTAAGGAAAGAGCAGGGAGATAGATGCCACCTTAAACTCCAGCCTGAGCTCTGTTTGCTCCCCGGCTTTATGACCCTGGGCCAGTAACACAGGAATCCTGCCTGCTCCACAGGGCTGCTCGCAAAGTGCCAGTTCCAGGCGTACACTTTGAGTGCCTATTGTATATGCTGCGTTGATGATTCGCTCCATGCCAGGCACCCTTCTAAGCACCTGAGATTCTGTAAGCTCACGTAATCCTCAGGACGCCCCAGGAACAGGGGCTGTACCCGCCCCATTTACAGGTGAGGTTCTGAATCTCGGCCAGGCTCACAGGCAGGTACGAGAAGCACCCTGTGGGATCCAGGTGTCTCAGGGCCAGAGTCTATGTTTTAATCCCTGAATTTCCTGCCTTTCAGATGAAGCAGTGGCTGTGAATACGCATCGGGGGGGCACCTGTGACCCTGGGGTGGCACAAGTCCTCCGCTGAGGCCTGATTGGCGGGGGAAGGCGCTTCTCCTTGGGCGACTCCTGAATGGGCTCCTTCAACGGGGGGCCTTGGAAATGGGGGACTGTGGAGGGAAGAAACCACCCCCTGCGTGGATGGACAGCACCCACAATCACTGAGAATCGGGTGACGTGCGGCTAAGGACTTTGCTGCTGACGTGGTTCCCGCTGGGGTGGAAATCTGCCTCTGTGGGTAGGGGCCTTAGGTGCCTGTGCCTGCCTCACCCCTGGGGTTACTTCCTCCCCGGGTCTCCAGCTGGGCCACAAGCACCCAGCCTCCTCTCGCCAAGGGAAGCCTCTAGAAGGTGCTGCCTACAGGGCCCCTCTGCAGTCCCTTGCTTTCCAACCGAGGGAAAGAGCCTTCCTTCCCAGCTGCTATCCCTCATTCCTCTCTCCACGTCCCCAAGTTTGCACATCTGTGCATTGCATCATTCGGCCGAGGTGGTAACACACCCTGGAATCATGTTTATTCCGTCTCTGTGAGCCTCTTGCCCAGGGAGACTGCCAGTGTCCTTCTCCCCAGGATGCCAGCTGCTGGCCCCTGCCCCCTCCCGGGCCGCCTGCCCCTCACAGGCTGCACCTTCTCCGCAGCCCCCGCCTAAGGGGTCATCTCTTTTGGTTTCGGTCTTTCGGGTCCTTCTGAGAAGTCACCCCGATCACCAGTCACCCCACCCCACCAGAAACACAAAACTTGAAACTGACAGAAGGTTACCAGTTTGTGATTTTACCATAAAAAGATGCTGGAAAAAAAACAACCGGGCTACCACCATCATTGCCTGCGAGAAAGGACATTTTAGCACCAGAAAAAGGTAAGAACGTCATTTTGGAATAAAAGCCCTTTGAATTAAGTAAACCTGGCTTTCTGGAAAACTTTCATTCACTTTGCGGCCGATGGAGGTCAAAGTTGGCAGCTGTTCCTGGAATGTTTGGGAACCAGGGTCCTAAGGAGGCTCACGCTGGCCCAGGGCAGTGACGTTCCTGGTCCCACCCCTCCTGGGGCTCTCGGCCACCTTGGTCGCCTGACAGAATTGCGCTGCCTGATCTGGCTTTTCTTAGACCAACCCACACACCCTTCCATCCTCCCCACCCTACCTTCTGGCACGCTCTGAGCTTTGGTGTCATTCCACCCCCAGTGTCTGTGAGCCAGATGTTTGGGGAGAAGCTAGGAGGTCATTTGTCCAACCCCTGTTGCTTTTCAGCAGGAAAGATAAAGTGCATTAGACAAAGCATCATTAGGAAAACCACCGGCAGCCTCCTTACTCTACAGCTCACCCCTGCAGCTTCATCATTCTTAAACATCCCACAGATGTGGTCCAGGTGTGCATAACATACAACAGTTAGAGCTCATATTCAAAATGCTAGTGTCCCAGCAACAAAACCCCTTTTACTGCTTTTAAATACTTTCACCACTTTTCTGCCCAGTGTGTCGCTACAAAATTGCTTGGAAAAGATGCAGACACAGTTTCTCAGTATAAAGTGATGAGAGCACTGATGAAGTTGTGGGCAGAGTGATTTGGGCCACATCTAATTCTCAAGGGCAGCTTCCTGGAGGAGGTGACAGCCCCGATGTGTCTGGAAGGATAAGTGTGGTGCGCAGGCAGAGGGGGCAGCCCAAAAGTGATGTTGGGAGGAAACTTGAAGAGCTCAGCCCGCAGAGCACCAGGGAACTGGGACTGAGGTGAGGGTGGAGGGGCAGCCTCAGTCTCCTTGTCCGCAAAATGGGAACGACAGGCTCCACCTCCACCTGCATGGACAGACAGACAGACAGGGTTCAAAGCCTAAGTGCTCTGATGGAGTCATGGTCAGGGTGCTTGGGGCCACGTCTCCCTCTCAGTTGCGGGGCTAAGAAGACAGGGAATTTAGGGCAGTGGGTCCCTGTCTGTAAAGCGTTGCCACGCCTGTCTTTTCCTGTTGGTTGGGCAAGAAGAGGCAGAAGCAGTGATGCTGGCTCAGAGTGGGCAGCTCTGATCGAGATTTAGCAGGGAGGAGAGGAGGAGGGGACCAAAATGAGCATTGTCCGTGTTTGGCAGGAGGGAGGGCGTCTGTGAATGTCATCAGTGAGCTGGCTCCTCTCCTCCGCCAGCCTGGAGAGCCGAAAGCAGCTCCTGCACAAACCCTCCGTGGGGCTCTGAGAAAGCCACCTAACAACTTCCTGCCTCAGTTTCCCCACCACACGCCACTGCTGTTTCTTCTCACGGCCAAGCTCCCCCAGCCCTCGCCACAAGGTCCCAGGGCTGGTGCCAGTGCAGGGAGGAGCCCAGGTCCTGCAGCCCCTCCGACGTGCTCCTTCTTCTCTCTGCAACTCTGTCCTCCCAGCCAGCGCCCCGAGCTGAAGTGTCCAGAGGCCCCAGGGCAAGTCAGAGGGGCTGTCAGAAATCAAGAGGGTATCATTGACCAAAGGCTCCCCAGAATTATCCACCAAAGGGCCTCCATCTATCAAATCAGGGGGTGCCCACCTGCCCACACCCAGCCTACAGCTGCAGTCTCCCCAAGTTTCTTGTCCACAAGGATCTCTGTCTGAGGCCCGATGTGTTGCTCGAGGCCACCCCTCCCCCTCTTGTGCCTGCCAGCTCCCCGCAGGTGAGGGTGCACTGGGGACAGATCACCCTCTAGCCCCTTTGCCCCGGGTTTGGGATCAGCACACTGACCCTGGTCTCCTCCCTGGAGCCTCGTGGAAAAACCAAGATCAGAGTCACAGCAAGGCCCCTAGACTGGGGTGGGGGTGAGGGGTGGAAGTGGGGCTGTCTCTAGATCAGGGTGGGAGTAGGGTGGAGGGTCTCTAGGTAAGCGTGGAGGTGGGGTGGGAGTGTCTCTAGATCAGGGTGCAGACGGGCGGGTGGAAAACAATAGAAAAAATATATTGGTCTCTGTCTCCCAGCCCCTGGCACAGAGCTCCTAAAATTCTTGCAATTTCCTAAGTGATAAGAGCACCAGGGGCATTTTTGTGCTGTTCTTTGGTATTTGACCCCCGGTTCCTGACACAGGGCTCCTGAAACCCTTGGAGCTTCCTGGGTGACAAGAGCATCTTCTGTTCTAATGAGCCAGCTCTGGGTGGACTCCTGGATGGGGTGGCTGGTCACCAGAAAGAACAAACCATGATTAAAGGCTTAGAACTTTCAGCCCCACCCCCGTAATCCTCCAAGAAGGGGAGAGAGGCTGGAAATGGAGTTAATGATCGATGGTGCCTACATGATGAAGCCTCCACAAAAGTCCCCAAAGTATGGGGTTCAGGGAGCTTCTGGGTGGGCGAACACATCCGCATTCCAGGAGGGTGATGCACCCCAGCTCCATGAGGACAGGAGGTTCTGCACTTGGGACCCCTCTGGACCTTCGGCTATATGTACCTCTTCAAGTGGCGGTTCATCTTTATCCTTTACCATATCCTCTATTATATAATAAACCTGTAAACATAAGTGTTCCCCTGAGTTCTGTGAGCTGTTCCAGCAAATGACTGAACCCAAGGAGGGGTCGTGGGAACGTCCAATTTACAGCCAGTTGATCAAAAGCACAGGTGACAACCTGGACTTGTGACTGGCATCTCAGGGTGGGGGGTGGGGGACAGTCTCATGGGACTCAGCCCTTAAATTATGGGCCAGATGTTTGGGGAGAAGCTAGGAGTGCTAACTCCAGGTAGAGAGCGTCAGAATTGAGTTAAATTGTAGGACCCCCGGGAATTCCCTGGTGGTCCAGTGGCTAGGATTCTGCACTTTCACTGACGAGGACCCCAGTTCAATCCCTGGTCAGGGAACTAAGATCCTGCAAGCCATGCGGTGTGGAGAAAAAAAAAAAAAATTTGGGTTTCCCTGGTGGCGCAGTGGTTGAGACTCCGCCTGCCGATGCAGGGGACACGGGTTCGTGCCCCGGTCGGGGAAGATCCCACATGCCGCGGAGCGGCTGGGCCCGTGAGCCATGGCCGCTGAGCCTGCGCAGCCTGAGCCTGTGCTCCGCAACGGGAGAGGCCACAACAGTGAGAGGCCCGCATACCGCAAAAAAAAAAAAAAAAAAAAAAAAAAAAAATTTGCAGGACCCCAGCTGGTGTAGCAGAGAAAATTGCTTGGTGTGGGGATCCTACACATCTGGTATCAGGAGTGCAGTGAAGTATCGGGTGGGAATAAAGGAGACACATAGGGGGCTTTGCCTACAGTGGGGAGTGTGTAGGTCAGGGTGGGGCTGGGAGGGTCTTTAGATCAGGGTGGGGCTGCAATCTTGCGCTCTGCTCCCAACTCCCTGTGTGATTTAGGGGCAGAGTTCTTTTTTTTTAAAATAAATTTATTTATTTTTGACTGCGTTGGGTCTTCGTTGCTGCGAGCCGGCTTTCTCTAGTTGCGGCGAGCTGCGGCTACTCTTCTATTGCGGTGCGCGGGCTTCTCATTGTGGTGGCTTCTCTTGTTGCCGAGCACAGGCTCTAGGCGAGCGGGCTACAGTAGTTGTGGCATACGGGCTCAGTAGTTGTGGCACACGGGCTCAGTAGTTGTGGCGCATGGGCTCAGTAGTTGCAGCTCACGGGCTCTAGAGCACAGGTTCAGTAGTTGTGGCGCATGGGCTTAGTTGCTTCACGGCATGTGGGATCTTCCCAGACCAGGGCTTGAACCTGTGTCCCCTGGGTTGGCAGGTGGATTCTCAGGCACTGCACCACCAGGGAAGCCCGGGGTCAGATTTCTGCCCCTACCATCCTGGTCCTTGGTTCATAAGATGGGAATAGGGGTGCGGAGGTGGGTGGTAAATTGCTTTTGGTTTTGATCATAAAATATCATGCATATAAAGCACATTTGTAGACATGGCTTAAATATAATAAAAAGAACAGCTATGTTAGGAACCCCTGGCTTAAGAAAGTAATGTTCCCTGGACCTTTGAACCCCCTACACCCACCTCTCCAGCCCATCCCCTCCTCAAAGGTACGAGATGCAAAAAGCCCAGAGCAGGCCTCCAAAAGATGAAGAGGTTCCAGGAAGCAGGAGGGCAGGGGCAGTGAACGAAGCCTCTCCACCCAGATGGGCTTCTCAGACCTGAACGGCTGCATGTCGGGGTGTGGGGGGCGGCGAAACAGATCCCTGCCTTGCTGGCGGGTAGCGCCAGCTCAGCCTGGGACCTGGGCTCCAGCGCCCCTAGCAGGGAGGTGAGGGACCCCTGCCAGCCCCACCTGGTCTCCCCTTCCACCTGGGCCCTGTCCCAGCTCTCTGTTAAAATCTAAGTATGGCCATTTGTCCTCCAGCTGGATGGTTCAGACCCCAGTGGTACTGAGGCAGGTGGGCTGGGGTGGAGAGGGCATCGCCCTGGTGCGGGGCCCGCTTTCTGGCCTGGAGGCCCTAACTCAAGGAGCCTGGAACTGAGAAAGAATCCATGGATCCTGTTTCCCCTCCCATGGCTGCAGCCCGTTCTCTGGTATATTCCTTCCTACCATCTAACCGGACTGAGGCCACAGACATCTGGGGCCCCTCATCCTGGCTGCCCCCTTTTTGCCTCAGAGAGGAGATCAGATGACACCTCGGACCCAGGTCCCGGGTACTTCCTGGGAAAGGGGACACAGAGGCGGTCCGAGGTGTCTAGACAGAGGCTGCGGGCAGAGGGGTAGGAGGGACGTCCGGGGAGCAACAGCCTCTCTACAGATCCTGGTCCTGCCACTGACTGTGTGACCCTGGATGACGACCTTCACTGCTCCGTGTCTCAGTTTGCCTCTCTGGGAGAGCAAAATAAGACAGCATTTTCTCCAGGGCTCTGCACGCAGCGCCTGGCCCTGGCACCGCTGCAGGTCCTCTGGAGGGGGTAGTAATTATGCTCTCAAGGAGCAGGGGTGCCAGGGATTTGTACCAGTGGCCCAGTGGGAGAGAACGACTCCAGTGCACTGCAAGGGCCCACCAAGCTCCAGCCAGGCAGGCTCTCCACACGCCCCTGAGGTTGATTCATCCCCCCACCAGCCCTGGCCTCTGTCCCCCCCCCCCCACTCCCTCCACACCTCCCCACGGCACTGCCTCCCCATCAGCTGCAGGACTTCCTGTGTTCCTGCCCATCCCGCTTCTCTCCTTCGCTTGGTGTTTCAGCTCAGATGTGGCCACCCCCTCCCTGACTCCCACCCTCGTGGGAGGGCAGATCCGGCCCAGGGCGGTTTGCAGACTCGAGCCCCTATCCTCTCCTCCGAGCCCAGGGTGAAGCGCGCGCATACTGGCCTCCGGCAGGACTAATTCTAGTAGATTCCCAGATGGTCCATTTAAGCCAGGAATGCTTGACTTCCTGTTTTGTTTTCGGTCAGCAGTTCTAAACCAGAACTTTCTTTCCCACAAGTAGTATTTCCTCAGGTTACTAACATTGTCACCCCACTTTGAAAACGGGGGAAATTTGGGGGACTTTTTACTTGGATCCGAATTAAAATTAAGGCCGTCCAAGGAAGCAGTGTAGGTTTAAAGCCCAGATCTGGACCTGTGACCTGGGTTCAAACCCCACCCCCGCCTTGAGGCACTTGCTGGCTGCCAGGCTTTGGGCTAATTGATCAGGGACTTGTTCAGTTCTCTCCTGTATAAAAATAGGAAGAAGGATTTCTCTGCTACAGACTTGTAGAGATTAAATAAAATGTTGCAGGAAATAGCTTCTAGCACAGAGCCTGGCGTAGGAAAAACACTCCATGTCCAAAGAAACAAAACTTCTCCCCGACCCACTCCCAACTCAGGTTTTATAGAGAAGTCAGAACCGAGAAAAAGACCCCGTGAGAGGCAATCCCGACGAGAAAGGCTGGCGAAGAAATTTTTTTAAAGAGAAGGTATCTGAAAGGCAAGGGAGAAAAATTGCTGAGGCTCAAAGAAGCAAGTCCGGCACCAACCTGAATCCATCTCTCTAATTAAGGAAGAATTTTGCGTCATTTTCCAGGAATTTCCACATCTTTGGAAGGAGCAAAGAATGTGAAATATTCAATCAACCTATAAGATCTCTATTACTCATGAGGAAGTTTCTATGGGTATTAAAAATATATGTATATATACTGCATATTGCCAAGTGAAAGAGCCAGTCTGAAAAGGCTACATACTGTCTGATTCCAAATATATGACATTCTGGAAAAGGCAAAACCACTGCGAAAGCAAAAATATTAGTGGTTGTCTGGGACTGGGAGGGAGAGGGAGGGAGGAGGATTGAATAGGTGAAGCACAGGTGATTTTTAGGTGCTGAAACTATTCTGTTAGATACTGTAATCGTGAATACATGCATGACATTATGCCTTTGTCAAAATCCATAAAACTGGTGAACATAAAGAGTGAACCTTGGGAATTCCCTGGCGGGTTCAGTGTTAGGACTTCATGCTTTCACCGCCGAGGGCCTGGGTTTGATCCCTGGTCAGGGAACTAAGATCCCACAAGCTGTGCAGCGCGGTCAAAAAAAGAAAAAAAAATCAAAAACCAAAACCCAAACAAACAAAAAAGAGTGAACCTTAATGTAAACTGTGAGCTTTACATAATAATAATGTATCGATGTTGGTTCACTAATTATAAGTAATGCACCACATTAATGCAAGATGTTAATAGTAGGGGAAGCTCTGTGCCAGGGAATAGGGTATAGGGGAACTTCTCTGTATTATCTACTTAACTTTCTGTAAAACTAAAACTGTTCTGAAGAATACTGTATTAATTAAAATTTTTTGTACTTGCCGGAAGTGTGATTCAGTGGAAAGAACATCGGACCAGGTGACAGGGAACCGCGGCAGATTATCACCGATTCGTTGAATGGCTCTGAGCAAGCTCCTTGCCCTCGGAGCCTGTTTCCTCATCTTTAAAGTGAGGGCTTTGGGCTAGATTATCTCTAAATACCCCCCTCTGGCTATAACATGCTCAGACTTCAGCATTTCTGAAGGATAAACAAGCAAAAGTCTTGAGTTTCTCAGGGAACAACAGCCTTATGAAAAGAGTTCCGGGTTCCAGGAACCCTCAGATAGTATGGAAACTGCTAAATCTCCCGCCCCGGGTCACCTTGACCGGGCCAATTCAAATTTCCTCCAAATACCACGCGGGAGGCGACAGCAACCGAAATGCTAAACTGCCTCTGGTCCCTACCAGCTGGCGGGGGTTTCTTCCCTCCTTGGCTCGGCCTGGAAACTCATATTTTATTCATGAAAATTGAGGCCCTGGGAGGCCTCGGCATAAACAGGATGTAAATATTTGCGGGTGGTTGTGGAGAGGTGGTATTTGATCGGGGACTGTCCAAAGTGGGGACCTCCTGGACAATGCTTACTTGGGACCCGCCCACCTCCGTCTCCTCTATAGGTTGGGAGTGGGGGGCATGTACAGGCTCCACCCCCTGATTGGAGACCGGGTTTGGGACTCCAGTGCCCTCCAAGTGAGTCGGGATGCCGCCTAACCTTACGGTGCATCCGGTTCCCCTAATCCCTTCACGGGTCCCTTCATCCCCTCTTCCTCGGTTTGAGACAGGATTGGCTTTCTGGCACTCGCAGAAGTGCCTGGCCTCCTCTCCAGCCCCTCACCTGCCCTTCCTGCAGCTGGGCATCCTTTGTCTCAGCTACTTAAGAGTGTCCCTAACAACCGCCCCCACCTCCCCCGTCATTCCCCAAACTGTACCTTCTCAGGGTTTTGTCCCTTTGTTTTTTCCAGTTGCTCCACCCGGTGCGAACTCACCTCTGTGAGCTTCAACTGATCTCTAAGACACCCACTCCAGATGTTTGCATGGACTAAACCTTTTCCTGAAACCCAGGGCGCCCCATCTCTTGGGCTCCCCCAGGAGGATAACTCCCTCTCAACTGTCAGGTCCCGGCCTGGGTCCTGATGCTTCCCCTCCAAATCTGGGTTTGGAGTCCCCCTCCTTGCATCCATGGCCTGGGATTTCCCTTATTGTAGCACCTGCAATGCTGAGCTAAAGCTGTTCCTCATCCGTATCCCACACTCTGATAGGGCCCAGAATTTTTGTTCCTGGTTCACTAAATAAATGCTTGCTGAATAAATGAACGGATGGATGGATGGATGGCTGAAGAGAACTCAATTACCACCTGTGTCTGTGGCCATCTCTTCTTTTTTTAAAAAAATAAATTTATTTATTTATTATTTTGTCTGATTAGGTCTTTGTTGCTGCACGTGGCTTTCTCTAGTTGTGACGAGTGGGGACGACTCTTCGTTGCGGTGCGTGGGCTTCTCACTGTGGTGGCTTCTCTTGTTGCAGAGCTCGGGCTCTAGGCGTGCGGGCTTCACTAGTTGTGGCTCGTGGGCTCTAGAGCGCAGGCTCAGTAGTTGTGACGCATGGGCTTAGTTGCTCCACGGCACGTGAGATCTTCCCGAACCAGGGCTCAAACCTGTGTCCCCTGCATTGGCAGGCGGATTCTTAACCACTGAGCCACCAGAGAAGCCCTGTGGCCATTTCTTCTTGCTACCACCCTCAGATGGAACCCTTCACTCCCACGCATCTGCTCCATGGATGTCAGACCCTACTCTTTTAGGGCCTTACACACACTGTGCACCAGCCTTTCTTGCTGTGTCTCCTCACCGCCTCACCCTTCAGCTTGTGTACTACACATCCCTGCACCCAGGACACTTCCTGGAGCATAAGAAGTTATAGTCTTGGTGGAATCAGGGTACAGAGGACTTTTGCAGTTACACCCTGCACCCAAGGGCCTCAGGTATGAAGAAAACATTTCCACCTGTGAGACACATCCTTCACGGAACTGATGCCCTCGGGGCTTCCCAAGGAATGTGGCGTGCTTGTGTGAGCGTGAGTGGGCATGCTGGGGCTAAGCTTTGTTTAAAATGTACATGATGTCTTCTTTAGATGAGACCCATGCTTGGCTATTTCTGGGATTAGGGGAAACATAAAATATACCCCCCAAATTGGAGCACCAGCCAGCTAGACTGGACCAACACGAACCATTCGCAGTGGATGTGGTATTGAAATGGTGGACATGACCTCAGATTGAGAAATAATGTCCTGGGGAGGCTGTTACTGAAAGAAATGTGAAACTGTTTAGATGAGGTTTTTTGAATGCAGTTAATCAACCCCTAATCGATCCTGTGAGGACACACAGTTTTCTTCAGTATAGGCCTTTTTTTTTTTTTTCCTATTAAAAAAAATTTTGGGGAGGGCCAGGTGGCTTGTGGGATCTTAGTTCCTTGACCAGGGATTGAACCCGAGCCCTAGGCAGTGAAAGCACAGAGTCCTAACCACTGGGGCACCAGGGAATTCCCGGGACTTCTTAAGTGGTTTTCCTGATCTGGCAGTCCAAATATCCCATGCCACAGAGTACCCAACAGGAAGCAAAAAAAAAAAAAAAAAATACCCCACAGATCAGCCTAAAGAGCCTGCCCTGGCTCTCACGTTCCTGCTGGGAGAATCCCCCCACCCCTACTCACACTGCTTCCCCCTCATTTATTGACGCCTTAGCAGAGGTTCAGCCCAGCTGCATGCCCAGGCCCCCAGACGTACTACATCAGAACCTCTGGGCCCTCTGCATTTGTGTAAAACTCTCTAGGTGATTCTCTGCAGCCAGGCTTGAGCAAAAACGTGCTGTCTCATTAATCATTCTCATACGTTAAAATGTAGTAATTTTAATATTACTGATAGGGACAGAGTAAAGGGACAGAGTACGTGATTGAATAGTTAATCCCACCAGGGGATTCTAAGTAAAGAAAAGATTATGGGCGACCCTGTAAGTTAATGATCACTCAAGAAAGCAGGTTTGCTTAACCACAAAACCAAGCAGGCTTGCTTAGCAACAAAACCGTGCGACAGAAGCATGAGACATGCCCCAAAACAATAAATGGTGGAATGAGACCCACATCCTGCCCAGTGAGCTCAGTAAGTTAATGATTTCTAGAACATGCTTCTCGGTGCCCAAGAAAAACAATAATATAAGGAAAAGGTGACATTATACTGAAACCTGAGATGATTTACCATATTTTAGTATATGTTACTGCCTCTTGCCTCTTTAACATTGCACCATGACAGTCCCGGCTTGACCACGTAGGGACAAAAAAACTCCCCCACCTGACGTGGAGGCGGAGCTCATGATGGAAGCTTGACGTCTACTCAAGAATGAGGGAGAGGGCTTCCCTGGTGACGCAGTGGTTGAGAGTCCGCCTGCCGATGCAGGGGACGCGGGTTCGTGCCCCAGTCCAGGAGGATCCCACATGCCGCGGAGTGGCTGGGCCCCTGAGCCATGGCCGCTGAGCCTGCGCGTCCGGAGCCTGTGCTCCACAACGGGAGAGGCCACAGCACTGAGAGGCCCGCGTACCGCAAAAAAAAGAAAAAAAAGAATGAGGGAGAAGGTGATCTTCTCCCCCTCCCCACTTTTCCTTTGATTATAAAACTATAGCCCACTAAATTCTCAAGGTGGCACTCCCTTGCCCACCTGCTTGTATCTCTCACAAGTGTCTTATACTAATAAACTCTTTCCTTACTTGTCACTCTGCCTCTCACTGAATTCTTTCTGCCCTGAGACAGAAGAACCTATGCTCTACTGAGCACTGAGACGCATTCTGCCGGTTTCATTACTGGTGGAGAGATTCCTGAGAGCCTGCATTTCTAACCTGCTCTCAGCTGGTGCCCATGCTGCTGGACTCTGGACCACAGCTGATGTGGCAAGACTTTAGACAGAATAATTTTCATTTGAAATGAGATATTTCAGACACAAGTAGCTCACAGGTAACTCTTGTTGTAGAAGGTTACAACTAACAGAGGTCCATGAGAGAAAGAGCTCCTTCTCCAATTCGCCAGCAATGCCTCCACACCACTGTCCTCCCCAGAGGGAAACACAGCTAACGTTGGTTGTTTCAGGCTGAGATATAGTTTCTTTTTAAATGCATTGGATTATGCTTTTCCTGTGAGGTTTTTTTTTCAGGAGGGGGCACGCGGAGATCTTTCCATTTCAGTATACGTAAATGGCCTTCATTTTTAAGGGACTGTACAGTATGAATATACCATAATTTACCTACTCATTCAACTACAGATGGACATTTCTATCATTTTCTGTTTGTTTCCATTCTAAACTGCTGCAATGAGGGAATTCCCCAGCGGCCCAGTGGTTAGGACTCCATGCTCTCACTGCCAATGGCCCGGGTTCGATCCCTGGTCAGAGAACGAAAATCCCATAAGCTGCTCAGTGCGGCCCCCCAAAACAAAACAAAACAAACAAAAACCTGCTGCAATGAATATCCTAGTGCATATATCTTTGTGAATATGTGTATTTCCTTCAGACAAGTTTCTAGAAGCAAATTCTGGGTCAAAAAAAATGTATAGCTCTAAAGCATCGGGACTTCCCTCGTGGCGCAGTGGTTAAGAATCCACCTGCCAATGTAGGGGACACGGGTTTGAGCCCTGGTCTGGGAAGATCCCACATGCCGCAGAGCCACTAAGCCTGTGAGCCACAGCTACTGAGCCTGCACTCTAGAGCCCTAGAGCCACAACTACTGAGCCTGTGTGCCACGACTATTGAAGCCCACGTGCCTAGAGCCTGTGCTCTGCAACAAGAGAAGCCACCACAATGAGAAGCCCACCACAATGAGAAGCACCGCAATGAAGAGTAGTCCCCGCTCGCCACAACTAGAGAAAGCCTGTGCGCAGCAACGAAGACCCAACGCAGCCAAAATAATAATAATAGAGATAAAAAACAAAGCATCCCTAGAAACCGACACATTGCTCTCCAAAAGGGCCTTATAATTTGTACAGAACAGAAAAATGGACAGACAAGTCACAGAAGAGGAAATGTCAAGGGTCAACACACATATTAAAAGGAGCTTATCAAGGAAAAAACTAGGGAGTTTTCTTGCAGTCCAGTGGTTAGGACTCCATGCTTTCACTGTGGGGGCTGGGGGCACAGGTTGGATCCCTGGTGGGGGTATCCTGCATGCCTAGCAGCGTGGCCAAAAAAAAAAGAAAAGAAAATGAAAATTAAAACAGTAATTGTACATACACATATGTTATCATTTATAGATAATATGTATATTACATGTAATATACGTGTGTGTGTGTGTATATATATATACACACACCAGACTGGCAAAAAAAAAAAGTACTCTCTCTCATCTCTCATTTGCATAATGTTAAAATGTAGTAATTTTAACATTATTGGTGGAGGGATAGCTGGGACATAACTGAACAAACTTCATGTTCTGGTCTCCCATCCACTAGCAGATTGAGAGGTAGCCACACGGAGGCCAGGGCAGACAGACTGAGAGCAGGAAGAAGGGAGAGCTTGGATGAATAAACAAACAGAACAAAATGAGAAGTAAAAAATCTAAAGAGACTAACGAACCGGGCTGTCAAGTGTGAGGACAAGTGGTCCAGCACACCCCCCAGCCCTGGGGTCAGCCCCCCACCACAGCACACAAGTCACGCAGCCTCTGTAGTGAAAACCCTAAGGCACCAGGAAACATGCACCCGCTTTTATTTTAAGAAGGCAAGGAAGTGTGTAAAGCAGTTTTCAAAATTTCCCGATTGTTAAAATGTAACGAAACGGTTAAAGTGAAAAATTTACATACAGAAGGCACTGAACTGGAACCGCATTTTTGTAGACTAGCTGGTTCTCTGGGAGGGTTTTTAAAGGATTGTTACTGGGGTTTTGCCTAAAGCAGGGTGGGCTCTCTGAAATCCCCAGTCCCACTCCCTCTAAAATGCCATTTTTCCTTGTGAGGAAAAATGAAGGTCTTTTAAAAGGTGCATCTTAGGGTCCTGTGTAGGCATCTTCCCCCTGCCCCTCAAAATGGAGGTGTCTGGGGCCCAGGACCCAAGATTTTCCTCTGAGAGGTGTAGACGTTTCAAAATCAGGCTTCCTCTGGACACTCTTGCTCAGGAGCATCGATTTAAACTTGAGCTGGGCTTCCTTTGAAGGCTGAGCTCACAGATCATCTCCCCGTGGGGCCTGGGCCACTCCAGCCGCAAGTGCTCTCCAGGTGCGAGGACGTTCCAATCGTGAACTTCTCGTCGGGCTTATTTTTGCATCTCCCACTGTGGTCAGAACAGTGCTCCCAGAACAGAGCTCACACAGGGCCGGCCCTTTGTGGACTGACAATGTGAGACTCACATCCTGGCTCAATAGCTAGGACTGTCCTGGAAAGATGGGCTGCCTTCTCTGGGGCGCCTCTGGAGAGAGCCGGCTGGAGGTCACTCCGTGACCTCGTTATCCAGAATGACAGGAGCCGCTCACAAATTCAGAGACACCAGATTCAGGGAGAGACTCCAGGAGAGACAGAGACAGGCACGGAGGGAGGGACTTTCAGGTGGTCAGTGCACCTTCTCTGCGGGTAGATTGACCTTAACCCCAGGCCATCAAGGCCCCCAGGATGCCACGATGTCCTCAGAGAGGCAGACTGAATCTCAGTGACCCTTGTGGTTGTCTCATCTGTACTAACAATAGTACTCAAGCATTGATTAGCACTTAACAAAACTTACCTCCTGGTACTGCAGTAGGAGCTATGCTGGTACACACTGCAGGATACAGTGACAACACCCAGGGGAAATGGGGGTTTTCTGGTGGGCCCTGAGACAACTTCTGTGCACTGAAATTTTATTAGCAAAGTTACTTACGTTTTTTTTTTTTTTAATTTTTGGCTGCGTTGGGTCTTCGTTGCTGCGAGCGGGCTTTCTCTAGTTGCAGAGAGCGGGGGCTACTCTTTATTGCAGTGTGTGGGCTTCTCATTGCTGTGGCTTGTCTTTGTTGCAGAGCACAGGCTCTAGGAGTGCAGGCTTCAGTAGTTGTGGCACGTGGGCTCAGTACTTGCGGCTCGCCGGCGCTAGAGCTCAGGCTCAGGAGTTGTAGTGCACGGGCTTAGTTGCTCTGTGGCACGTGGGACCTTCCCAGACCAGGGCTCGAAGCTGTGTCCCCTGCAATGGCAGGCCGATTCTTAACCACTGCACTACCAGGGAAATCCCCCTTAAGATTTTCCTGACTTGTGAAAATTATGCATTTGAAAAACCTTGTCCTTCCTTAAGCTTTCAAGTTCACTTTACAAATCTTATTTTTCTTTTTATCACTCTAGCTAATTTTTTGGGTTTTTTTGGCCTCACCGTGTGGCTTGCGGGATCTTAGTTTCTTGACATGGGATCAAACCTGGGCCCCTGGCAGTGGAAGTGCAGAGTCCTAACCACTGCACCACCGGGGAATTCCCAATTCTAGCTCTTATTTATTATTTATGGCTGCATTGGGTCTTTGTTTCTGTGCACGGGCTTTCTCTGGTTGTGGCGAGCGAGGGCTACTCTTCGTTGTGGTGCGCGGGCTTCTAATTGCGGTGGCTTCTCTTGTGGTGGAGCACAGGCTCTAGGCACAAGGGCTTCAGTAGTTGCAGCACGCAGGCTCAGCAGTTGTGGCTCACAGGCTTTGTTGCTTCGTGGCATGTGGGATCTTCCCGGGCCGGGGCACGAATCCGTGTCCCCTGCATCGGCAGGCGGACTCTCAACCACTGTGCCACCAGGGAAGCCCTCCCTCTAGCTCTTTTTGACAGTGACTTTTAAAGATACAATACATTTTATCTGTCAAACATTTGGAACTACATTTATAAATTCAACATATTTGATTCCCTTCTTAAGTATCTCAGTTACCTGACAAACCTTCCAAGTATTTAAATATATCTCATAAATCTAACAATTTAAATGTCTGTACTTCCGAAACTCCCTGGGATTATTCATTCATTGGAAACAAAGTGCCAATGTCTGCCAAGCACCACTGGAGGCACTGGCAACAGCAGTGATTGAGATGAAGAGAAATCCTTGCTATCATTAAACATTCTAATGGGGGGAGGGGGGTTGCACACACAATACATACATAATACCTATTTATCAGCTAGAGTTAGGTTATAGAGAAAAAAGAAAAGCAGGGTAGGGAGGAAAGGAATTGGTGGGAGGAGGGGAGCAGGGAAGCCTTGGTGAGTAGATGACACAGAGCAGAGATCAGAAGGAACCAAGGAAGCAAGTGGACATTGGAGGCAATAGCAAGTGCAAAGGTCCTGAGGTGGATGTGCTTGGCCCTTTTCATCAAGAACTAGGAGGCCCATGTGTCTGGAATCGAGTGTATGAGGGAAGAGTGGTAGAAAGGGAAGTCAGAGAAATGGCTGCATGGAGGTAAGACATATGGGGCCCTACAGGGCTTGGGTTTTTACTCTAAATATGCTGTGAGGTTTTATCTGGAGACCTTCTCCAGAAAGTCATTCTAATGACTCTTGTTAAATTAAAGATGCCCTTACCCGGGGCAGAGTAGTTCCATTTCTAGGTATCCGCCCTAGAGAAACTGTCTCAGAATGGAATACTCTGCTGCAGAAAACAAATTCATTCATTCAGCAAGTTTTCCTGAGCACCTACTTTGTTCCAGGCAATGAAAAGAAAAGAGACAACAATTCCACTCTCGGGGAGTTTACATCCTAGAAGAGGAAACAGACCTATCTAAATAAAGCTCAGAAACATAACGCTAAGTGAGAAAAACAAATTGCAAAGTTATACACGGCATGATTCGATTTATGGAAAATTTTAAACCCCCCCAAACAATATGTTAACAGAGAATCTATGCCTTAACCAAGTTCAAAAGCATATAAAACATCCAGGCCCTGGGCTCAGATCACCTAGTCTATAGTCTAGATCCAGACTCTACCCCCTCCTCATGGAGAGACCCTGGGAACCACAGCTTGACCTCTCCGTGCCTCAGTTTCCTCTTCTGTAAAGTGAAGGTGGAAAAGGGAAGAGGAGAGAACAGGATGGAGTGCTTTGGCTGTATCCATAAAATTTTCTTTCTTTTTTTTTTTTATTTATTTTTGACTGTGTTGGATCTTCGTTTCTGTGTGAGGGCTTTCTCTAGCTGTGGCAAGCAGGGGCCAGTCTTCATCGCGGTGCGCGGGCCTCTCACTATCGCGGCCTCTCTTGTTGTGGAGCACAGGCCCCAGAGGTGCAGGCTCAGTAGTTGTGGCTCACGGGCCTAGGTGCTCTGTGGCATGTGGGATCTTCCCAGACCAGGGCTCGAACCCATGTCCCCTGCATTAGCAGGCAGATTCTCAACCACTGCGCCACCAGGGAAGCCCTCTTTCTTTTTTTTTAAAAGAAGGCAAAAAAAATTTTTTTTATACAAGGTCATTTTATTTTATTTATTTATTTTTAATAAATTTATTTGTTTGTTTTTATTTTGGGCTGTGTTGGGTCTTCATTGCTGTGTGTGGCTTTCTGTAGTTGCAGCGAGCAGGGGCTGCTCTTCATTGTGGTGCACCAGCTTCTCATTGCAGTGGCTTCTCTTGTTGCGGAGCATGGGCTCTAGGCTTGCAGGCTTCAGTAGTTGTGGCACACGGGCTCAGTAGTTGTGGCGCACGGGTTTAGTAGCTCTGCAGCATGTGGGATCTTCCCGGACCAGGGATCGAACCCGTGTCCCCTGCATTGGCAGGCAGACTCTTAACCACTGCGCCGCCAGGGAAGCCCAAGGCAAAATGTTAACATCTGTCTTGGTGGCGAGTACATGAATGTGGATATTATTTTCAGTCTATTTGAAATGTTTTACAGTTTAAAATTTAGAAATTGGGGCTTCCCTGGCGGCCCAGTGGTTAAGACTCCACGTTCCACTGCAGGGGGTGCGGGTTCGATCCCTGGTCAGGGAACTAAGATCCTGCAGGCCGCTCAGTGCGGCCAAAAATAAAAAAGTATCATCATTAGAAATTAAAAGATCACAAAAAAACACAAACAATTCTGCACGCATTTCCTCCACATGCACGCTTGCCTCCCTCCAGACCACCTGAGGCACAGTAACCAGAGTGGTCGAAACATAAACTGGGTCGTGTGGCTTTTACCCAGCCTCCTCCAGGGGCTCCCTACTCTTGTCCTGCATGCTCTGGTCCCTGCAGGCCTCATCTCTCTCCAGCCCCAACACCCGCTCATCCCAGATCCATCTGTCCGTCACTCATCCCTTCAGGACAAATGGAGCACTTACGCTGGGCTAGCACTACAGGCAACGGGGAGAAATGATGACCAGGACAGACAGAGTTCCTGTTCTTTTTTTTTTTCTTTTTTTTGCGGTACGCCGGCCTCTCACTGGTGTGGCCTCTCCCGCTGCAGAGCACAGGATCTGGATGCGCAGGCTCAGTGGCCATGGCTCACTGGCCCAGCCGCTCTGCGGCATGTGGGATCCTCCCGGACCGGGGCATGAACCCGTGTCCCCTGCATCGGCAGGCGGACTCCCAACCACTGCGCCACCAGGGAAGCCCAGAGTTCCTGTTCTTAACAAGCTGTCATTCTAGGAGGGGAAACAAACAATAAACAAGGCAATAAACCCAGATAATCGTGGGTAAGTACAATAAAGAAATAAACAGATTGAGAGGGAAGACAGTCATGGGAGAGAAGGAGGGGGTTAGGAGGTGCTTGCCAGGCAAAGCCAACAGAGATTCAGGATTCAGATCTCAGGTTAAATGCCTCCTCCCCAGCAAAGCCCTTCCTGACCTCCCAGGTGAGGTGGTACCCTAGGGCTGATATCCTAACAACCAGCCAGTGCTTTTTCTAACACATCATAATCACAGCTAAGTAAACGTATGATTGGCTGCCTGGTGTCCCTTTCTCTCCCTTCAAGCTCCTTAGGGACTGAAGCTTGCCCTGTTCATACATCCAGTGCCCATAACAGTGGCTGTAGGCTCTCAATCAATATTGTTAGACAGAAACCAAGAGTCAGGCTAAATGGTTTCCAGCTTCCAAATCCCGCAAATCTAATCAGAGCAATTCCCGAGAACAAATCCTTATACTGTAGCTACGTTGAGGATGTATGCTTTTTCACTACATAATGAGCGTTAGTTTTAATATTGAAAATGCTAATGAGAATGTTAGAAAAACTCTACCGGTGATGGAAGACTGCGGTGTCTGAGGGCAAACAATTATTTCAGTGATAGTATCACTATTAGCTAAAATTCATAAGGAAATCCACCAGAAAACAACAAATGAATTTTTAAAACTTCAGTGTAAACAAAGCAAACAGCATCAGGTAGGTTCAACATTCTGGGCCAATGGAGGCTACAAGTGGGTGGAAAGCTGGAATATCTGGCAGTCCTGGTCCTGAGATGCCACCAGATTTCCAACCCCACATCCTGCAATGTCACGTGAGAAGTGAGCTGTACTTTAATGGTCAAAGTCAAGGTGTCATCTTGACCAAGACTTGTTGCCTGTCCCATTTGATAAATTTGACTGAAAGCTTCTGGCTTTAGGTAAAGGATTTTGTTTTCAATTTTATTTCCTTTCAACATCTTTCCTCTTTTCTCTAGTTTTCCTCTTGTGATAAGAGTCTGGGAGCTTAGCCTATATGTGAATTCAATTTCTTGGGATTTCACAGATTTGTCAGGAGAGAAGTGGAAGATTTGCTTGGACTCCTCTTGCCCTTTTACAAGAGCCTGTGGTTTCCCCAACACTCCTTGGTCCCCCCCATGTGGCTGCTGTGTGGCCCTAGGGGAGTGGCTGGAGCTTTTAAGATCTAAGCTCTGGGGCTTCCCTGGTGGCGCAGTGGTTGGGAGTCCGCCTGCCGATGCAGGGGATGCGGGTTCGTGTCCCGGTCCGGGAGGATCCCGCATGCCGCGGAGCGGCTAGGCCCGGGGGCCATGACAGCGGAGCCTGCGTGTCCGGAGCCTGTGCTCCGCGACGGGAGAGGCCACAGCAGTGGGGGGCCCACGTGCCACAAAAAAAAAAAAAAAAGATTTAAGCTCTGTCTGGGCCCAAGTCCAACAAATCACAGAAGGCTCAGACTAGAAAAAAGAAAAAAATGTCCTGATGGTGCAGTTCTGCCTCAAAGGTCATCTCCTTCTGATTCTCCTGGTATTCCAATCACATCAATGAACGCGGGGTCCTGGGAGCACCAACAAACCCCTCTAGAGTGGGGTTTTTGGAGAACCAGGAAAGAGGAAAGAATTATACACCATTTTCTGCATTTACTGAAAATATTTAGTTTCTAAACTGTGTATGTGGTGGGACATGTGTGCATGTGAGTGACAGCTCTCAGGAAAATATGAATATTACCACATGGGAACAATCCCAAGGGAAAACCACAAAGAGATATTTCAAAAAACGTTTATATTTCAAGAAAATTTGTATTTTCTCCTCCAGAGAAATAAAGGACCTGTGAATAGTAACTCTAAAAATACACAGGATGGCTCTGTTAGTTTAAAGGGGAATGGATGAGATATAGCCAACTTCAAGTATTTTTTCCCAAATCATATAAAAGGGGAGAAGAAAAACACTGAGTTAGTTTTGAACCTGGAGACTTAAATAATTACCATCATTAAAACAAACTGCTTCAGAATCTGAGTCATTTGAGGTTCCTGCCCAACTGGCAATAGCTTGAAAAGAATGCGGAAGCACATGTTTTCTTCCAGCTCACAGAACACAATTGTAAATTGTGCCCACTGTCTTGAGCTTGCTAGCCCGGCTGCATACCTGGAAGAAGCAACTGGCAGACCTCAATTCCATGCCGCTTATATACAAGGGAAGAAAATAGGAATCGAGGGGCAGGTCCCATGTCCTCAAGGAGCTAAATAAACACTCAGGTTGGAAAGATGAAGCAGAGTTTACGCGTGAAAAATGAATAGAACAGCAACACTGTCTTCCCCAATAAATTTCCATAATGGGCTGGGTTTCTTGAGGGAAAGAAAATTGAAAAATAAGGATAAAAAGAGAAAACGAACATTACTTGCAGTATATATTCTGGAGCACATATTTATTTGAAAGACCAATCAACTGCCTAGAAGAGAAGTCTTCTCCCTGTAATATATACATATTTTAACTGATGATGAAAGGAAAACATTCATGGGGCTTTCATCAGTTCTCCGACGAAAGCAACCCAGTTCCTCACAGCTGACCCAAGCTGGTCTGGAAACATGGATCCCTACTGTTCATTAAAGATACTCATATTGGACACTTACAGAGCACCAGGCCTTGTGCTAAGCAACAGGGTAGAGATGAAGAGGTCCCAATCCTTGCCTTCAATTCAGACGTTTTCTTTCTTGGCAGCTTGCAAGATCTTAGTTCCCTGACCAGGGATTGAACCTGGGCCCTCGGCAGTGAAATCACAGAATCCTAACCATTAAAGTCAGATTTCATCCCGAAATTATGATGCAATACGGTAAGTGCAATAAAACAGAATTTTGTATGAACTGTATTGGCAACATGGTGGGTTGGCTCCACCACTTACAACCCAAATGACACTGGACAAATTAGTCATTCTCAAGCCTGTTTCTTCTCTGTAAAACGAGGGTAATGTGAGTATCCACCTCGGGTCTAGTGTATAGTAGAGGATAGTAAATATAGTCACCATTCGTTATTTTTATTAGTTGTCATTATTATGTTAGCTAGGCAATGGGAGGAAAGATTAGTTCAACAGGTAGAAAACCAGCCCAAAAGAATACTCAAAGCACTTGTGAATATGCAGTATCTATTTTTCTGGAATGAAACTGATTCATATTTTACAGAGGGGCAGTTCCTCCTCTGCAAAATGAGAGTAATTCCCATTTTGTAGCATTATGAGAATTTCCTGATAATAAACGTCAAGTTCCAGGGTGCAGGAGCCCACCCAATGGGAGCTAGTGTTCCGCATGGGGACATTCTGAGCAATCGGGAAAAGTGGGCAAGGGCTCGGCTCCGGCCTTCCGCCGTCCAGGACCGCTGGACATCAGTCCCTGTCTGTGTCCGCCGTCAGGTCCTGCGTTTGGGCGCAATGTCCACAGGCTCCGGCTTCTCCCTGCACCGGGCAGGATGCTCCCACCCTGCCAGGCCTGTCTGGCGTGCGGCCCCGCCTCCGTGCAGCGGTTCCCCACGGGCCGCACAGAGAGGGCCTCCCCGACAAATCTCACAAAGACGAAGACCAACGAACGTCCCTTATTGGAGCGACCAGCCTTCTCGGAAGGCGATGCGGTCCGGTCTCGCCTTCCACTCACTACCCAGACCGTACACCAGGTCTCCCATAGCAACTGCCGTCAATAGCAACTAGCGCCCCCGCCAGGCCAGTGCCCTCTGCGCAGGCGCAGAAAGGGGCGGGCAGAAGGCTTCCGCTCGCGCCCAGAGTCCCTCGCAAGCAAGGGGCGGTGCCTGCGTGATGGCGTCATGGGGTGAGGTCTCTGGAGGCGGGAAGAGGCGGCGGGAGAATGGAGGCGCAGGAGAGTGGCGGTGGCAGTGGCGAGTGCGGGGCCCAGGACCCTGACCCGGCCCCCAGCAAGGCCCCCGGCAGTGCCGGCCAGTACGAGCTGCCGTGGTGAGGATCTAGGCCATCAACGATGGGTTCTCTGGGCATGTGGGTGGGCGAGTGGCGGGCCGTGTGTCCCGGGGTAACCAGGGGCGGGAGCTCATTTGGCGGTCACCTGAGCGGAGCAGGAGGCCCCGGGGTGGTGTCCAGTAGATTATTATTTGAAGAAGGCAAGGGATGTGGGTCGCTAAGCCCACCGGGTGTGGAGAGTGACCAGTCTGAACTCTGGAAGCGGGGTCTTGGTCAGAACAATGCTTATTGTGATAATAGCCGCTCGCTGCGACCACCCACGGTGCACCAGGCGCTGTGCCAGCCGCGACTCTGATGGTCGCTCGGCGGGAAGTGTCGGACGCAGATCCGGAATCGGGATGGTGTGAAGGCACCCGCCTGTTTTCCGTGGCTTGCTCACTTTAAATAGCAACATCCTGGGCAGCTGGGAGGAAAGGTGACTTGGGAAGTCACCTGCCAACAGGCGCAGGTGTAGGGCAGGCGCTCCACTCGGTTTCCACTCCCTGTGCGCACTTCTCGGGACTCTCCACCGGGCGTGGGAATGGTTTCCTCCCTGTCCGCTGCGTATTCCCATCCCTCCAGCCCACCCCTCTTCTTGGCGAGACCAGATACCTAAATGATGGGCAGTATAGCTTACTGGAATATCTACGCTGTGCTACCCAGTCCCCCCGCCACTAGCCACATGGATGCTAGTCCGAATTGAGATGGGCTTGTAAGTGTACAATACACGCCGTTATTTCAAGGACTTAGTTTTAAAAAAGCTCATTAGTAATTTTTATATCGATTACATGTTGAAAATGATATTTTGAATATATTAGGTTCTCTATACTAGTAACATAACTTCACCCATTTTCTTTTTACCTTTTTAAATGTGACTGTGAGAAAGTTTAAGGTTACATATGTGGTTTGCATTATAATTTTCACACGACCCTATTTTAGATGCTTAAGATACTTCAGTGTGCGAAACAAATCCTGTTGTCACAGAGCTTACATTTGATAGAGAAAGACAAAGTAAAAAATGAACCAGTAGACATAGAATATATTTGATGCTGACAGCTTCTGTGGAGTAAATCACTATGGTGGTCAGGGAAGGCCTCTGATGAGATGATATTTGAGTAAAGACCTGAATTCAGGAAAGAAGCCACGTGGCCATGGAGGCAGAGAGAGCTTTCAGTCAGGGAGCAGCTATGAAGGTCCTGAAGGAGGAGTATGTTTGCCTTGTTCAAAGTGTAGCTGAGAGGGACTTCCCTGGTGGCTCAGTGGTTAAGAACCTGCCTGCCAATACGGGGGACACGGGTTCGAGCCGTGGTCCGGGAAGAACGCACATGCCGCGGAGCAACTAATCCCGTGCGCCACGACTACTGAGCCTGCGCTCTAGGGCTTGCGAGCCACAACTACTGAGGCCGTGTGCCACAACTACTGAAGTCCTGGCGCCTAGAGCCCGTGCTCTGCAACAAGAGAAGCCACCGCAAATGAGAAGCCCATGGACCACAACGAAGAGTAGCCCCCGCTCACTGCAACTAGAGAAAGCCCGTGCAACGAAGACCCAATGCAGCCAAAAATAAATAAATAAAATAAATTTATTTAAACAGAACAAAATCTAGCTGAGATTTCAGCTCCAAACATTCCCAGCTGGCGACTCCTCCCTCCTCTGGGCTTCCACAGCCTGTGGTTTTCATAAGCAGTTTAGCATTTTAGTGGGATTTGCCAAGCTGTATCTCCCCTCTAGTGGGAAAGCCCTTGAGAGCAAGAACTATGTTTTGCTCATGTCTGCACCTTCTACCTTCTTCCCGTTGAGTGTGCTAACTCCTTACACACCGCTTGGCACCTGGAGGGGGCTGAGCATGAAGAATAAATGAGGAGGAACAAGCATGCCCCATCTGCAGACCTTGGAAGAGAGCTGTCTCTGTTTTCTGCAGTATGCGGCAAAAAAGCTTTGCACGCAGCTCCTTCTGGTGCAAAACCAGTACCTGGAGGGAGTACAAGCTAAGAGTAAATCAGGGACTGTAATAAAGGCAGAGGAAGCCTGACGGTCAAATCATTGCAAATCTAGTTCCACTTCTATTCTCAGAGCCAGAGAAAGTCACTTTCTCTCATAGCATAGCTTGCTTAGTAGAAGTATTGGTCTGAAAAGGCCACTAGGCTGTCCAGTCCACACAGCCTAGTAGGATCACAGGATAGGCCTGCGGTTTCTGTCTAGTCAGCCGTGCTGGGCACCTGGCACAAGTCTGCAGACACTGGCAGTTAAAGGATGAGAAGGGGCCCAGTTGCATCCATGTCTGTCAGAACAAATGGTGTCAGTGCTGCGTGCGCTGGACCTCTGTTGTGATGGGCAGACTGTGTGGCCACACAGTGTCACATTTCTCCAGATGGCCTGCTCTGGCCCTTCTCCAGCAGCAGCAGGTGTTTCTCTGCTGTGGCGGGTTTGAAGTCTTTGGTGCACACTTCTCACGCGCTTGACTTTTCAGATGGCACTCGGGCATCTCTCTAAATTTAAAACCTGCAACCATTTGATGTATTTTTATTGACTGTATATCATCTTCTGACAAAGCTCCCAGAATTGCCCTTTAGTGCTTCCTTTTGGGTAGCGTGAAAATAGCCGTGTCAACATCTTTATGCATTTTCTTAAAAACAGGGTTGAAAAATATAGACCAGTAAAGCTGAATGAAATTGTCGGGAATGAAGACACAGTGAGCAGGCTGGAGGTGAGTTTTTAAAAGAGGATCTTACATCTCATTATTGTGACTTTGATAAGCTCAAGGCATTTGGAGGAAGACAGCCAAGGTAGCGAGCTGGGGGCTGGCCACAAATCCAGAAGAATTAAGGGAATGGGAGACATTCAGTTTGGAGAGGAATCTAGAAGACAGGGTGGGAAACTTCAGATGTTTGAAGGACTGGCTCATTGGAGAGGGCTTATCAGACTTGTTTTGTATTCTTCAAGAGCAGAGGTGGCAAACTTTGTCTGCAAAAGCCGATGAATAGATATTTTAGGCTTTGCAAACCATATAAAGTCTTTGTCAAATATTCTCTGTATTTTTTTTGGCCGTGCCGCATGTGCAGCTCGTGGGATCTTAGTTCCCCTACCAGGGATTGAACCCGCGCCCCCTGCAGTGGAAGCGCAGTCTTAACCACTGGACCCCCAGGGGAAGTCCCTTTGTTTATTTTTTAAACAACCCTTTAAAAATGTGAAAACCATTCTTAGCTAGGGGAGCTTATGAAAACAGGTCTCAGGGTGGACTACCCCCACTCCCCCCACCTTCCTCTCCATCATAATTGCTAAGCCCTGCCTAAAGCAACTAAGTGACAAGGCAACCGACTTCAGGATGACACAAACCGGGAGCAAGCAGAAACGGTCAGCAGTAGAGGAAGCTTTGAATTCCCAGCCCTAGAGGTCTTTAGGCAGAATCTGGAAGCCCAGCTATCTGAGACATGACAGAGGCGGTCTCTGTAGTAACTGGGGCTTAGACTTCAATAGCTACCAAGGTATTTATTTATTTTACAGAAGTATTCATTTGGCAAATATTTGAATATCTTCTCTGGGCTAGTTACGGTGCGGTTTTAGGAACTGTTGATATAATGGTGGACAGACTAAACCTGAGCCCAGTTCTGCGTGGGATTTACAGTTGAACCGGGGCAGCATTAAAGTCGGCAGGCCATGTGACAAGCACTCCGCCAGGGGACGTACAGGGGCTGTGGGGGCATGTGGGTTAGTTCAGGGAAGAGTTAACCTGCTTACAGAGTCCTAATTCCCAAACGGAAGAAGTGACACCAAAGCTAAGTGAGTGGGAGTCAGCCAGACTTGGGGGGTCGGGGGTGGAGAGAGGGGAGGCAGCAGGAACAGCATGTGCAAAGGCCCGGAGGTGAGAGAGAGCATAGCTTATTCTATGGCGGTGGGGGGTGGGGAATGCCATCTGAGTGGAATACAGAGTAGTGCTTTACCGACATGGATGGCATACGAATCGCCTGGGGATGCTGTCAAAATTCAGGTTCTGATCTGGTAGTTCTGGAGTGGGGTCAGAGAGTCTGCATTTCTGACAAGCTCCCAGGAGATGCTGATGCTGCTGGTCTGTGGAGCCTACCAAGTAACGAGGCTGTAGAGCACATGTACTGGGGAGTGGGAGGGGTGAGCTGGTGAGGTGGGCAGGGCCTCGCGAGCCAGATTTAAGGGTTTGAGTCATCCAAGAGTTCCAGTCAGGTAAGAGTGTTTTCAGAGATGTGTATTTTAGAAAATTGGTTATGTTACCGTATGGGAAATGGATTGGAGTGGGGCAAGATTAGATGCAAGGGGCTTCCCTGGTGGCGCAGTGGTTGAGAGTCCGCCTGCCGATGCAGGGGACGTGGGTTCGTGCCCCGGTCCGGGAGGATCCCACATGCCGCGGAGCGGCTGGGCCCGTGGGCCATGGCCGCTGGGCCTGCGTGTCCGGAGCCTGTGCTCCGCAACGGGAGAGGCCACAACGGTGAGAGGCCCGCGTACCGCAAAAAAAAAAAAAAAAAAAAAAAAAAAAAAAAAAAAAAAAAAAAAAAGATTAGATGCAAGGAGACCAGCCAATGGCCTGTTGAAAGCAATGCAGGCAAGAGGTAATGGGCTAAGAAGAATCTAAAAAAGAGTGGATATATGTACATGTATAACTGATTCACTTTGCTGCACACCTGAAGCTAACACAACATTGTAAATCAACTATACTCCAATAAAAATTAAAAAAAAATAATTTTTACAAAAGAGGTCACGGGCTAAGAAAGTGGCAGTGGGCTGAAGAGAAGGAAGTGGTCTCCAGATAAAGGAGCAAGAGGGGCCCAGCCTTTGTCATTGAGGGGCTGCATGGGGTGAGGGAGAAGGCCAGTCAGGGATGACGGTGACCTCCAGGTTCCTGGTGTGGGCGGGAGGGTTGATGCCGTTGACAGTCCATGGAAGGGGAAACATGGGGGGACCTCAGGTTTATAGGGGAAAGTGTTGAATTCAGTTTTGAGTGTGTGGACCTGAGTGTTCCACGGGGCATCCACATGGAACAGGTTGTAGCCATGTTTGCTACACGGGCCTGTGTGGTTGGGGAGACCTGGCTCCTCAAGTTTGCAGATCAACCAGTTTTAACGAGCATTTCTTCCTTCAGGTCTTTTCGAGAGAAGGGAATGTGCCCAATATCATCATTGCTGTGAGTACTGGGTCCTGGCCCTGTCGGACATCTTGGAGGCTCGTTTTCGCCCCCTCTTAAGCGCTTTCTCATGTACAGAGCTTCCTCCTCAGAGAAGCCCATGACCACCAGAGCCCATACCATTCCCACCTCCCACTGGTCAGGCCTGCGGGTTGGTTGCCGTATTGATTTGGTGTGTGCTATGGGTTGGGAGGGCTCTAGGCGGGGGCTGAGCACAAAGAGTGGTGAGCAGTAAATCGGGAGTTCTCGTTATGTTCATTCTGTTGGCTTGAAGCACTTACTGGAGATCTCATTCCTAGGGCCCCCCAGGAACCGGCAAAACTACCAGCATCCTGTGTTTGGCACGAGCCCTGCTGGGCCCGGCCTTCAAGGATGCCGTTTTGGAGCTCAATGCCTCAAATGACAGGTACACCTGGGAGTTAGGCCTGAAGGGTGGCGAGTGTTTTACATTTTGAGCTGTTATAGAAACCACATTTTTCAGGTCTCTGTAGCGCTTATAGAGCTTGTTTTGCTGGCTTTATGTTTTCCTTTCATCTTTCCAATGAAAGAGAATGGGGATTGCTGGCTTGTTGATGTGGCATCATAAGCACTTGACTTATGGGTTTAGTTTTTTTTTTTAATGGAGATTTTAAAAACTACTTTTAATTGTGCTGAAATACACATCGCATCAAATTGACCATCTTGGGACTTCCCTGGCGGCGCAGTGGCTAAGAATCCGCCTGCCAATGCAGGGGACACGGGTTCGAGCCCTGGTCCGGGAAGATCCCACATGCCGCGGAGCAACTAAGCCCATGTGCCACAACTACTGAGTCCGTGCTCTAGAGCCCGCGAGCCACAACTGCTGAGCCCACGTGCCACAACTACTGAGCCCGCGTGCCTAGAGCCCGTGCTCTGCAACAACAGAAGCCACCGCAATGAGAAGCCTGCCTGCCACAATGAAGAGTAGCCCCCGTTCGTTGCAACTAGAGAAAGCCCGTGCGCGGTGATGAAGACCCGACACAGCCAAAAATAAATAAATAAAATAAATAAATTTATTAAAAAAAAATTTGCCATCTTCACCATCTTTAAGTGTACAGTTCAGTGGCGTTGGGTACATTCACGTTGTTGTGCAACAGATCTCCAGAACTGTTGTCTTCTTCCCAAACGGAAACTCTGCACCCATTAAACAACAACTCCCCATTCCCCTCCCCCAGCCCTTGGCACCCACCATGTGACTTTCTGTCTCTATGAATTGACTATTCTAGGAACCGCACACAAGTAGAATCATACAGCGTTTGTGCTTTTGTGACTGGCTTATTTCACGCATATTTCAGGTTCCTCCATGTTGTAGCACGTGTCAGAATGTCCCTCCTTTTTCAGGCTGAGTGGTATATACCACTATGTTTTGTTTATCCATTCAGCTGACAATGGACACTGGCGTTGCTTTTATCTTTTGAATATTATGAACTGTGAATAATACTGCTGTGAGCAGGAGTGCACAAATATCTCTTTGAGACCCCGCTTTCAATTCTTTCAGATATAGACTCAGAAATGGAATCACTGGATTATTTGGTAATTCTATGTTTCAATTTTTGAGGGACCGCCGTACTGTTTTCCATAGTGGCTGCACCATTTTACATTCCCATCGACAGCACACAAGGGCTCCCTTTTCTTCACATCCTCACCAACACTTGTTATTTTCTGTTGTTAGTAACCATCCTAATGGAGGTGGGCTGCTGGTTTACTTTTTTTTTTAATTTATTTTTGGCTGCGTTGGATCTTCATTGCTACACGCTAGCTTTCTCTAGTCACATGGAGCGGGGGCTACTCTTCGTTGAGGTGCACGGGCTTCTCACTGCGGTGGTTTCTCTTGTTGCAGAGCATGGGCTCTAGAGCGCAGGCTCAGTAGTTGTGGCACATGGGCTTAGTTGCTCCGCGGCACGTGGGATCTTCCTGGACCAGGGATCGAACCTGTGTCTCCTGCCTTGGCAGGTGGATTCTTAACCACTGCGCCACGAGGGAAGTCCCTACTTAATTTACCATCTTAACCTTTTTGCTTTTATTAATTAATTAATTTACTTATTTATTTTCAGCTGCACAGCGTGGCTTGTGGGATCTTAGCTCCCCGACCAGGGATTGAACCCCCACCCATGGCAGTGAGAGAGCCGAGTCCTAACCACTGGACTGCCAGGGAACTCCCCCAGTTTACTTTTTAGACATGGGATAGTAGAGGATTATAAAATGAGGACCTGTTGAATAAAATGTCTGCAAAGTCTGCCTTTGCTTATTCCCTGAGGACGTGGTTCTCTCCTCTGCAACGTTTTCCTGGTTTTGATGATGTATACAGACCTGAAACGGGCTCTGTCGTGTGAATGCAACTAACAGCTCATTGGATGCCATGAACACGCCTGCAGTTGAGCCGTTTTGTAAATGCCGATTCCAGATAGCAGATACCAGCAGAAAATTTTGGTGGCTCTTAACTTTGTTGAAGAGAGAATGGCCCATAATTGCAAATACTTTCAATTTTAGATTTATTGGAGGGATCCATACAATGGCTTTTTTTGGTTCCTTTATCATCTATTTCCTTCCAGGAACCTTATTATACACACCTGCCTTCAGCTTTTGATCACTTACAAACTGTACCCTGTAAATGTGGGTGTTCGAATATCAAAGATGAACGAATACTGTCACATGTTCTTTTTTTTTTTTTAATACAGTTATTTATTTATTGGCTGTGTTGGGTCTTTGTTGCTGCTCTCAGGCTTTCTCTAGTTGTGGCGAGCGGGAGCTACTCTTCATTGTGGCACTCGGGCTTCTCATTGCAGTGGCTTTTCTTATGGAGCACGGGCGCTAGGCTCATGGGCTTCAGTAGTTGTGGCACGCAGGCTCAGTAGTTGTGGCTTGAGGGCTTAGTTGCTCCACGACACGTGGGATCTTCCCAGACCAGAGCTTGAACCCGTGTCCCCTGCATTGGCAGGCAGATTCTTAACCATTGCACCACTAGGGAAGTCCTGTCACATGTTCTTTTAGCAAAACAGGATGGTCCAAGTTCTTGTCACAAGACATTGGAGAGCTAAGTACTTCCTGTTGAGTGACTAACTGGGTGAAAATATGTTTCGTTTTTGTCCTTAGAAATATGTTCACACCTTGATTCTTAAGTTTGAGAAAATTCATGGAGGATTTTGGCATCTGAAGACTCATAGTCTAAAATTTTGTTTATGTGATCTATTTCACCATCAGCATCATCAGAGTCTAGAATCCTGCTGTCTCTCTACTTCATTTTCTGACTTGTCTTATAATGATGAAACATCTTCCGCTGTCATTTCTTTTCTCTGTGACATTATGGGTAGAAAATGAAAATTTTTGAATTTTTGGCTGTGGTCAATGAAAGCTTTCAGATGGTGTATCTGAACTACTTTTGTATCTTCCAGAAAGATAATGTAGTACCTCACAAAACAAAAAACCGAAGGATGAGGCAGTAGTAACAGTTTTTCCGAATATTGCATCGATCTTCTAAGCATTGCCATCGTTCTTTCATTTTATTTTTGTCTTTTTTAGCATAGTTGGGAATAATTGATGAGTAATGATGAAATAAGTACTAGGATGATGAAGTAGCAAACATTTTAAGATATAGGAAGCATAAGATTACTGAGACCCCCAAAATGTATCTTAGATTATAAAGAATCCAATGGACCCGTATGATAATTGCAAGATAAAATGAGTTTCATTCTGTTTTTAAAAAGTAAGTAAATTTTTTCCTTTGTTCTTCTGAAGACCTCCAAGAAGGAATAAAAGTAATGAATGACAATCCTTATAAATAGTTAGATTGCCCAAAAAGAAACTTAAAAACTAAAGTTGGGTCCATGATGGTGTCCTGAGGGTTAAAAGTCCCCGTGAAGGTGAGTGAATTGGTCTCAGAAGGTGACAATAATATTGTGGCTCATTGTTTCAGGGGCATTGACGTTGTGAGGAACAAAATCAAAATGTTTGCCCAACAGAAAGTCACCCTTCCCAAAGGGAGACACAAGATCATCATCCTGGATGAAGCAGACAGGTAGAGTGCTTTGCCAAGAATTTTTTACCTTGATCTCTAAGTCTTTTATCTGGCTGTATTAAATCAGGAGGAAAAGCTCTCACCTTTGCACTTCTGTGACAGATTTGCTTATCACATCTTCAAAAGAGGTTTAATAGAGGCCTGAGCCCTAAACCTGATCTTAATTAAGTAATTTACAAGCATTTGTCTAAGACAGTTAATGTGTTTGTTCCAGCATCACTTACATGCATAATTTAAATGATTTTTTTAAATTGTGGTGAAATATATCTAACAGAAACTTTACCATTTCAGCCATTTTAAAGTGTACCATTTAGCGGCATTTAGTACATTCACAACATTGCACGATCATTACCAGTATAAATGAAAAAATGTTAAGCGCCGTTTACAACAATAACAGTAACTCATGTTCTTTGAAGAAACTTTTAAAGATATGGGTAATTTCTTGCTTTATTTTATCTCCTGTTTTTCTACACTGTGCATTTTTACATAGTTGAGATGATAATAATTATAATTTTTGTATCCTGGTTTTGCGTTTTAACGCGAAAAGCAGAGTTCCATGTTATTGTAATCTTGTTGTGAACATAGGTTTTGTTTTTTTTTTTTTTTTTTGTGGTATGCGGGCCTCTCACTGTTGTGCCCTCTCCTGTTGCCGAGCACAGGCTCCGGACGCGCAGGCTCAGCGGCCATGGCTCGCGGGCCCAGCCGCTCCGCGGCATGTGGGATCTTCCTGGACCGGGGCACGAACCCGGGTCCCCTGCATCGGCAGGCGGACTCTCAACCACTGCGCCACCAGGGAAGCCCTGAACATAGGTTTTAATTGCTGTATTCTGTTCCATTTTGTTCCACAGTGGGGATACACCTTAACCATTTTACTGTAACATTATTTACAGCAGTAAGAGCCGCTAACATTGATCCAGCACGTATCTGTAAGCATTTGCATTATGCTAGGTGCTCTGCTACACACTTTACACGTTACTGTTTTATTTAATTGTCATAACAACCCTCTGAGGTGGGCAGTAGCATTATCTCCTTATAGGCGATGACATTGAGGCTCAGATAATTTGCCTAAAGGTCCCACAGGACTGGATGAAGGAGCTTTGAGGTGAGCCCAGGCAGCCTGCCTGCAGGGCCTCTGCTCTGTCCGTGTGCAGCCTGTCTGCGTGAGACCCACACGGGGTCCCGGAGAGAGACTGAGCATGCCCAATCAGGAGTGTAGGCTTCCCAGGGTCCGTAGGAGGGGATTTGTGTCCCGTGGACCTTGGGTCCCAGCTGCAAACCGCCCCTTGTGTTTTTCTTCTCAGCATGACTGATGGAGCCCAGCAAGCCTTGAGGAGAACCATGGAAATCTACTCCAAAACGACCCGCTTCGCTCTTGCTTGTAATGCTTCGGATAAAATCATAGGTGAGGGTCAGCTCTGCATGGCTCGGGGTCCACGTGCTGTTCACGTTGGCTCTTTAGCAGCAGAAGAGAAGGGGCTTTTTGATCGCCTGCCGTGGGCTGAGCACTGTATAGTCCGCTTTCTCATTTAATCTTATATAATTCTATGAGGAGGTATTATCAGCTCCACCTTAGAGATGAAAAAAACATGGAGCTCAGAGAGGTTGAATAGTTTGCCCAAAGTCTCACAGCAAGCCGAAGAGCTGGGCTCGGAACCCCAGGTCTGCCTGACTCTTGCATCACAGGCAGGTGTGATGTTTTGGTATCCCGTGAGCAGTGTCACGGTCACGGCCCCCGCGCAGATGTGCTCTTGCGTTTTCTGTGTGTCCGGAGCACTTGGCACACAGTGTGTCTGCATGCTGGGTTTTGTCGTTACCAGGAGTTGCCTCCCCTGTGAAACCTCACACGCTCATCTTCCTGACCTGGCGTTGGTCCTTCCAGCCCCCTCCCTCCCCCCCCCTTCCCTCCCAGCAGTCTGTCTTGTTCCTCACTGCTTTGAGCCCTCCCGCCTCAGTGTCTCAACTTCCTGCTGGTTTCACATCCTTCCCTTTCTGATACAGACTGTGAGCACAGCCCAGCTTTTTTTCACTCTCTCTCTGACTATTTCTCACAGCTCTCTTGTCCCTCTGTCCTTGCCTCACATCCGCCCCGCTAACCCCCAGCCTGTGTAAGCTCAGCCGTCCGGCTCCTCCACCCAGACAAGCGTGGTACTGACCATGATGCCCCCCAAAGTCATTGACTCCAGCCCCAGTGGGCTCGTGGCCCTTGACCTTCCCCAGGTCATGAATCTATTCCACAAACATCTACTCTGTTCCTAGTAGGTGTCAGGCACCGGGCTAGTGCAGAGCAGACAGAATTTAACAGGAAACGTTCTCTACCTTCAAGACACCCATGGTGCAGTGGAGGAAACTGTGCTAAAAGGTCTTGATTTATGGCCGCGTATGTTGCTTGTCTCCTTACCAGTGGTAGGACAGGTCTGGGAAGGCGGGAGCCGTGTTATACTTAAAGAACTGCCCCCACCCCCCAGTGCATTTTTTTTTAATTTAAATTTTTATTATAAATTTTACTGTAAAAGTGAAATGAACAATATCCTAGAAGTCAAAATTCTATCTACAGGTAATGGCAAGAGTAGGGAAACTACAGAGTCTAGATTTTACCAAATAATATTCAACTTTCCAGATCAGCAGCTTAACTGGAAACAACATGAACTTCGTAAGCAAACAGATTTCAAATCAAATCCCTGCTCCCCTAACTAACAACTGAGTGGTATCAAACAAGGTAGCTGTGCTATCTTTTTTTTTTTTAAACATCTTTATTGGAGTATATAATTGCTTTACAATGTTGTGTTAAGTTTCTGCTGTATAACAAAGTGAATCAGCTATATGTATACATATATCCCCATATCTCTTCCCTCTTGCATCTCCCTCCCACCCTCCCTATCTCACCCCTCTAGGTGGTCACAAAGCATGGAGTTGATCTCCCTGTGCTATGCAGCTGCTTCCCACGAGCTATCTACTTTACATTTGGTAGTGTATACATGTCAATGCTACTCTCTCACTTTGTCCCAGCTTACCCTTCCCCCTCCCCGTGTCCTCAAGTCCATTCTCTATGTCTGCGTCTTTATTCCTGTCCTGCCCCTAGGTTCATCAGAACCATTTTTTTTTTTTTAGATTCCATATATATGTGTTAGCATACGGTATTTGTTTTTCTCTTTCTGACTTACTTCACTCTGTATGACAGACCCTAGGTCCATCCATCTCACTGCAAATAACTCAATTTCGTTCCTTTTTATGGCTGAGTAATATTCCATTGTATATATGTGCCACATCTTCTTTATCCATTCACCTGTCAGTGGACACTTAGGTTGCTTCCATGTCTTGGCTATTGTAAATAGAGCTGCAATGAACATTGTGGTACATGACTCTTTTTGAATCATGGTTTTCTCAGGGTATATGTCCAGTAGTGGGATATCTGGGATAGTGGGATAGTTCTATTTTTAGTTTTTTTAGGAACCTCCATACTGTTCTCTGTAGTGGCTGTATCAATTTACATTCCCACCAACAGTGCAAGAGGATTCCCTTTTCTCCACACCCTCTCCAGCGTTTATTGTTTGTAGATTTCATGATGATAGCCATTCTGACCGGTGTGAGGTGATACCTCATTGTAGTTTTGATTTGCATTTCTCCAATGATTAGTGATGTAGAGCATCCTTTCATGTGTTTGTTGGCAATCTGTATATCTTCTTTGGAGAAATGTCTATTTAGGTCTTCTGCTCCTTTTTGGATTGGGTTGTTTGTCTTTTTGATATTGAGCTGCATGAGCTGCTTATATATTTTGGAGATTAATCTTTTGTCAGTTGCTTCGTTTGCAAATATTTTCTCCCATTCTGAGGGTTGTCTTTTCGTCTTGTTTATGGTTTCCTTTACTGTGCAAAAGCTTTTAAGTTTCATTAGGTCCCATTTGTTTATTTTTGTTTTTATTTCCATTTCTCTAGAAGGTGGGTCAAAAAGGATCTTGCTGTGATTTATGCCATAGAGTGTTCTGCCTATGTCTTCCTCTAAGAGTTTTATAGTGTCTGGCCTTACATTTAGGTCTTTAATCCATTTTGGGTTTATTTTTGTGTATGGTGTTAGGGAGTGTTCTAATTTCATTCTTTTACATGTAGCTGTCCAGTTTCCCAGTGCCACTTACTGAAGAGGCTGTCTTTTCTCCATTGTATATTCTTGCCTCCTTTATCAAAGATAAGATGACCGTATGTGCATGGGTTTATCTCTGGGCTTTCTATCCTGTTCCATTGCTCTATATTTCTGTTTTTGTGCCAGTACCATACTGTCTTGATTACTGTAGCTTTGTAGAATAGTCTGGAGTCCGGGAGCCTGATTCCTCCAGCTCCATTTTTCTTTCTCAAGATTGCTTTGGTTATTGGGGGTCTTTTGTGTTTCCATACAAATTGTGAAATTTTTTGTTCTAGTTCTGTGAAAAATGCCATTGGTAGTTTGATAGGGATTGCATTGAATCTGTAGATTGCTTTGGGTAGTATAGTCGTTTTCACAATGTTGATTCTTCCAATCCAGGAACATGGTATATCTTTCCATCTGTTTGTATTATCATTAATTTCTTTCATCAGTGTCTTATAGTTTTCTGCATACAGGTCTTTTGTCTCCTTAGGTAGGTTCATTCCTAGGTATTTTATTCTTTTTGTTGCAGTGGTAAATGGGAGTGTTTCCTTAATTTCTCTTTCTGATTTTTCATCATTAGTGTAGAGGAATGCAAGAGATTTCTGTTCATTAATTTTGTGTCCTGCTACTCTACCAAATTCATTGATTAGCTCTAGTAGTTTTCTGGTAGCATCTTTAGGATTCTCTATGCATAGTATTGTCATCTGCAAACAGTGACAGTTTTACTTCTTCTTTTCCAATTTGGATTCCTTTTATTTCTCTGACTGTTGTAGCTAAAACTTCCAAAACTATGTAGAATGATAGTGGTGAGAGTGGGCAACCTTGTCTTGTTCCTGATCTTAGAGGAAATGGTTTCAGTTTTTCACCATTGAGAATGATGTTGGCTGTGGGCTTGTCATATATGGCCTTTATTATGTTGAGGTAGGTTCCCTCTCTGCCTACTTTCTGGAGAGTTTTGATCATAAATCGGTGTTGAGTTTTGTCAGAAGCTTTTTCTTCATCTGTTGAGATTATCTTTTTTTTTTTTTTGCGGTACACGGGCCTCTCCCTGTTGTGGCCTCTCCCGCTGCGGAGCACAGGCTCCAGATGCACAGGCTCAGTGGCCATGGCTCACGGGCCTAGCCGCTACACGGCACGTGGGATCTTCCCAGACCGGGGCACGAACCCATGTCCCCTGCATCGGCAGGCGGACTCTCAACCACTGCACCACCAGGGAAGCCCCTATCATATGGTTTTTCTCTTTCAGTTTGTTGATATGGTGTATCACATTGATTGATTTGCGTATATTGAAGAATCCTTGCATTCCTGGGATAAACCCCACTTGATCATGGTGTATGGTCCTTTTAATGTGCTGTTGGATTCTGTTTGCTCGTAATTTTTTTTTTTAAATATTGACATATGTCGTGAATTTTTAAATTTATTTATTTATGGCTGTGTTGGGTCCTTGTTTCTGTGCGAGGGCTCTCTCTAGTTGTGGCAAGCGGGGGCCACTCTTCATCGCGGTGCGCGGGCCTCTCACTATCGCGGCCTCTCTTGTTGTGGAGCATAGGCTCCAGAGGTGCAGGCTCAGTAATCGTGGCTCACGGGCCCAGTTGCTCCACGGCATGTGGGATCTTCCCAGACCAGGGCTCGAACCCGTGTCCCCTGCACTGGCAGGCAGATTCTCAACCACTGCGCCACCAGGGAAGCCCTGTTTGCTTGTATTCTGTTGAGGATTTTTGCATCTATGTTCATCAGTGATATTGGCCCATGGTTTTCTTTCTTTGTGACATCTTTGTCTGGTTTTGGTATCAGGGTGATGGTGGCCTCGTAGAATGAGTTTGGGAGTGTTCCTCCCTCTGCTGTATTTTGGAAGAGTTTGAGAAGGATGGGTGTTAGCTCTTCTCTAAATGTTTGATAGACTTCGCCTGTGAAGCCATCCCCCCAGTGCATTTTGCATAGGGCTATGCGTGGATGGGTCTGTTTTGTGATTTGAAACTGCAATTATTGGTGGAGAAAGGTCTGGCCCTCCCTTTCCATGAAATTAATTTTTCTGGTCTATATCGGTAGCATTCTGATTATTTTTTAATCTCTAAAGGGATATAAGAACCATGTAAACCAAATCTCTAAAGAAATGTATTGCTTACCTTTAGAGGAGATGGTTCATGATCAAATCACTGCAGAGCTGATTTTTGAAACTGTCAGTAACAACCTCACCTTAGCTCCTGGAGTTACACCAGTTAAGGGAGAGCTCTGCTTTCTTGGAGGAAGGCTGTGGCTGCTTTATTCTGACGTGTATCTGAATTCACAGCTTTTGGTACTTCTCCAAAGAGAAAAATCTATGAAAGGAAACTTCTAGTGTAGTTTGCATATCAACTGCTTTTAGATAAGAATTCCATTGTGGTTTTTTTGTTTTCTTTTGTTTTGTTTTATTTTATTTATTTTTTGGCCGCACCGCGTGGCACGTGGGATCCTAGTTCCCCGACCAGGGATCGAACCCAGGCTCCCCGCATTGGAAGTGCGAAGTCCTAACCACTGGACCACCAGGGAAGTCCCAAGAACTCCCGTTTCGAATTGGTCTTTCTCTTGTCTGTGCTGTTAAGCCAAATATGTAAATAAGGTTCTGTCATGAATCTTCCTGATTTCAGATAAATTGAAATGAACTCTTAGGAAAGCCGTTCTTTGAAACGTCTCATCCATTGGACAGATGTTGAACACAGTATTTTATGTGCACAGCATCTCCTCTACCCAAGGCACAGTGGAGGCTACAGACCTGTATGAGGCTCTGTCCCTGCCCATCAGGGGCTCACACAAGGCGGGGGGTGCGTCCCGAAGCCAGCAAGCCCTGAGCCATCTCAGGTCCTCCCTTTTCTGCTCACCACCACGGCCAGCCCCTCACCAGAATCGGATCCAAGGTCATCCCACCTCCCCAGTGTCTTGAGCCCCTACCCCTCCTTCCCTCACTCTAGGTCTGGCCTCAGTTTCTCCCCTTCACTGGTGCAGTGTCCCTGCAGCTTCTCTGCACCTGAGTCACCAGCTGGCTGCCGGGGTCTTCTCAGCACAGGTCTGACCCTGCCACTCCCCCACTGAGCCCTTCAGTGGTCCCTCATTGCCCACACAGCCACGCCCGCCCCCATCCTAGCACACAGGAGCCCATTCCCCGCAGCCTCATCTCCTCCTACCCTGTGTGATACAGCTGCACAGTGCCTCACGGTTCCCCAGAGCCCCTGTGCCCTTTCATCACTCTTGCCTTTGAATGTGCTGTTCCTTTTGCCTTTCCAGCCTGGAAAGCTCGTCCCTAAAGGCCCAGCTCAGAACTCACCTCCACTGAGCTGATCGCTCTCTGGCTGGGCTCCTGGAGCCGTTCCTACAAACCTCTTCCTTGGCCCTGTCCCAGGGTGTGGGGACGTCCCTGTTGATGCTCACTCCTCTACCCCGGCAAACCGAAGCTCTGAGGGGCCGGGGCCTGGTCGTGGTGTTCGTCCACTGCATCCCTGGGGGAGGTAACCGGTTTCTTTAATGCAAATAAACGAACAGGAACATGTTCCTTGAAAGTGTATGTGAGAGCAAAGGAGGGGCGGTCACTTCAGTCTGGGGTGGTCTGGGCCGGCTCCACGAGGAGGAGGGTGGGGGAAGAGCTTTTTCAATGATGGTTGTGATTTAAGTGGGGAGAAGCTGGGAAAGGACATCCTGGGTGGGAAGAGCTGCCAGGAGAGCACAGGTCGAATTTTCCATGGGAGGCACGTGGGCTTAGGAGAGGAGAGACGGGTGAGGTTTGCGGAAGATTTTATGTAGCAGGGTCAGAGGTGGTCTGTACTGTGACCTTGGTGGGCAGTTGAAGGGTCTGCCTGGGCAGGCAGAGGTGACGACGGGTCAACACATTTTGAGGAAAGCCAGTGGGGCAGCAGAGCACGATGGACCAGAGACCCACTCGGGGCGCGGAGATCACGGAGATGCTGTTGTCATGGTCTGAACTGAAGGTCAGGGATAGCACCCAGAATCCGGCATTCGTCCATCTGGTGGTTCTCATGGGCATCAGAATCTCCCGTGGAAGCTTAAGGAAGCCACGCAGGTGCCCTGTTCTCACCCCAGACTGGCTGGGTCGTGACCTGCCCAGAAGGGCCCAGACGTGCCTCATACCCGTTGGTTCAGGAGTCCACCTGCGCGTGCACTGACTCTCCTGTGGGCTGTGGCACGTGGCTGTCTCTATCCTGGAGGATCTATTCCCCTTCTGGAAGCCCTGGCCAGCCAAGGTCAGCCTGGGCAGTCCTAGCTGAGGCCACTATTGGTTGATATTTTGAAATTGAGCCCTGTTTGCCAAGTCTCTCTTGAGCCCTGCTGGGCAGGGGTTGTGGTGCCAGCATGGCCGGGCCACGTGGCTCTTGCGGCTGCTTCCGAGCAACTGAAGGACCGACGGGGTCACGCCGTGCTTTGCTGGGGAGCCTGACTCTCTTCCTGTCTCGTGCAGAGCCCATTCAGTCCCGGTGCGCAGTCCTCCGCTACACCAAGCTGACCGACGCCCAGATTCTTGCCAGGCTGCTTTGTGTCATCGAGAAGGAGAAGGTGCAGTACACGGACGACGGCCTGGAAGCCATCCTCTTCACCGCCCAGGGTGACATGAGGCAGGTGCGTGCGTCACCGCTTGGGCGCCGGCCTCCCGGGCTTGCTGCGCCCCTCGTTTGGGGGGAGAGGGGGGCGACTGCTGCCTGGGGATGAGTGTAGCCAGACTGGGGAACGTTGACCCGATACACTGGTGGGGCCTCGGGCCAGTGGGGAGCAGGCCTGCAAGTAGGGGGGTAAGTTCGGATCCCAAGACGGGAGATGGGGCGGGCAGAGACTGAAGATCACCCTGGCCTTGTTTCTGTTCCTCGACAGGCATTGAACAACTTGCAGTCCACTTTCTCGGGATTCGGCTTCATCAACAGTGAGAATGTGTTTAAGGTAAAAGCTGGCGTGGGCATCACAGTCGACAGAGCATCGTGTACCTGCCGGGGCCAGCAGAGGAGGGCGGGTGGGCGGTGTTGGGAGGAGGGGCACAGACTCGCCCCTGCGGAGAGCAGGAGGGGCTTGGCTGTGGTGTGGTGTGGGTGGTGGACGTGGCCCGCTGCTGCGGCAGGCCCGGGGCTTCCACGTGTGTCCTGTTTGGTCCTCACACATCCCTGCACGCAGATGTTCTCATCATTTTGGGGCTGAGGAAAGAGGCCCGAGATCACGCTGAGGCTGGGGGCCCTGTCCAGGGCAAGCCTGTTCCTATTCCAGGTGGGAGATTGGCCCCCAAAGACCTCCCAGTTCTTAAGTGGGTTCAGAGAGTCCACTGGGCAGGTCATCTTCCCAGTGATGTAAGACAGGTGACTCGTGGCTTTGAAGCTGCCCCTTGCGTGTACATTCCTTATTGGCTCTTGTGAATTCACCTTGTGTGAGAAATCTGTAATGATGATGTCAGAGGCTTTCCCTCACCACACTAGGTCGACACCGAACTCTATTTGGTGACGACTCTGGTGGCGAGAGAGGCATTCCCAAACCTGGTTCTGTTTGCTGGAGAATTCCATGTAAACAGCAAGTGAAGATGGTGGGTACCTAGGTTGCCCAGACGTGGGTCTGCCAGGGCTCCTCCTCGGGTGGCCCCCCTCAGCCCCAGACCGGCCTCTCTCTTCTGTTTGGTCAGGTCTGTGACGAGCCCCACCCCTTGCTGGTGAAGGAGATGATCCAGCACTGTGTGAGTGCCAGTATCGATGAGGCCTACAAGGTGGGTCTCCTCCCCCTTTCCTGACGCGGGGTAGGGGCGGGGGACCTCTCGCTTCTTGAGCCGGGCAGAGAGGGCGCTCCCTGTGCTGGGGACTTTGCTCCATCTCATTCTTAACTGATGCTGGGAGTTGGGTACCCTCTACAGGTGAGAAAACTGGCTCAGAGGCTAAGCTCGTTGCTCTAAATCACACTGCTTGAAAGTAATAGACCTGGAATTCAAAGTCATGCCTTTCTACTCGAATTATATTCTCTGCAAGAGGAATTTGTCCTCCTAGGACATGAGGAAAGAACAGCCCAATGCCTTGCTTTGTAGAGAAAAGCCATCTTTCTCTTTGTGGAGGGGAGCTGTCCCCCTCTATCTTCCTGGAGAGCCTGGGAATGGGCATCCTGGGACCCAGAGCCTGGTCTTATGAGCAGATTCCAGTGGGCATCGCTGGGGTGTCGGTGACCCTCAAGTCCACATGGGGGGCACTGATGTGATCTGAGGCCATCGCTCTGATTGCAGCCGGTTTCCCTCCCCGTGCTGCCACCAAACTAAGCTACAAGCTGAGTGGGTTTAGGGCAGAGCTCGACCTCTCGTGAAACTGGCGTGCAAGGCAGGGAGACCCAGGCACGTGGCCTGAAGGACGCCGTCAGATTTATGGACACGGGGCTAACCCCACCCCCTGCATTTGCCCCAGGGAGCCAAGGACTCCAAGCCCTGCAGTTGGGGTGGGGTGAGCGTTGGAACCGGGGCCTGGGTTTGAGAAGGCAGGAGGCTGAGACCACTGCGGTCATCTCTGCCCTGGTCAGGATTTGTTCAGGCCTAATCGTCCCGGGGGTGTTCATTAATAAGAGTGGCAGCTCAGAGAGCGTAGCAAACACTCTGGGGTGCTTACTGGGACGATTAAAAAGTCTTTTTAAGAGCCTTGGATAAAGACGTTACAGGGTATGGTGGTAGACCGTCTTGCAGTATGGTTTAACACATTTGCAGTACTATCTCTGCCTGCTGGGAAGATCGATCACCCCACATGACCTAAAGGGTGCGGCCCACCAGCAGGGCCGCTGCGTTGGGCCGATTCTTAGAAGCACTCGTGCTGTCTCAGATGGCCTGTCTGCTCCCAGCTGTGTGACGGGCCTGAGACTGGTGTGGGTTTGACCTCACTTCCCCCGGTATCCTTGTTCACACAGTTACGCGGCCTCCGTGTGTTTTCTTTTGTCTAGATCCTCGCTCACCTGTGGCATCTTGGCTATTCCCCAGAAGACATCATTGGCAACATTTTTCGAGTGTGTAAAACCTTCCAAATGGCAGAATACTTGAAACTGGAGTTTATTAAGGTTAGTGAGAGTAGCGCAATGCTTCTCTCGTCAAGAACGTGGGCCACGCTGAGGTTTTGTTTTACTCACAGGCCAGGCGCCTGGAAGATGCTCAGTCAATGGCCGGTCATCCTGGGGGCTGGGGGTTTGTTTAAGTCAGTCCTGCCAGGCAGTTGACCTAGTGTTCCTTGGAATGACTCTCTTTACGAGAGAGGTGTTTATTTGTTTGTTGTTTAAGTGAGATTAATTGAGGTGTAATTTAAATAGAGTAAAATTCAGCCTCTTGGGTGCATTCTGTTGGCAAAAGCATTCAGTCTTGTAAACACCACTACAGTCAAGATGTGAACAGCTCTGTAATCTCCCCAAATGTATGGGCTGCTTTGTAGTCAGCTTGTCCCCCCTAGCACCTGGAAACCACTGACCTCTTTTCTATTTGGGGGACAGAATTTTCCAGAAGGCCATACAAGTGGAATCAAGCAGCACGTAACCTTTCATGTCTGGCTTCTCTCACTTCACTTAATGCCTTTTGGATTTGTTCACCTTGTTGCCTATGTCGGTGGGTCCTTCCTTTTCATTGCTGAGTTGTGTTCCCTCGTGTGGACATCCCACTGTTGTTCACCAGTTGAAGGACACTTGAGTTTCCAGACTTTGGTGACAATGAATAGAACCACTATAAACATCTGTGTACATGAGCTGGTGTGAACATGAACCCCAGTTTTCATTTCTCTTGGGTAATTTCCCAGGAGTGAGATTCCTTGGTTGAATGGTAATCGAAGGGTTAACTTTATAGGAAACTCCCAAACTTTCCCAAAGTGGCTATAGAATTTTGCCTTTGTATCAGCAATATGTGAGCATTCCAGATGATCCCCCTTCTGGTCAGCACTTGGAATGCTCAGTTGGTCTTTTTTAAGCCCTTCTAATAGGTGTATAGTAGTATCTCATTTTGGCTTTAATTTGCATTTCCCAATAACTGATGATGTCGAGTACTTTTTCATGTGCTTATCTGACATCCATGATCTTCTTTGAGGAAGTGTCTAAGTCTACCCTTTTTTTTTTTTTTTTTTTTTTTTTTTTGTGGTACACGGGCCTCTCACTGTTGTGGCCTTTCCCGTTGTGGAGCACAGGCTCCGGACGCGCAGGCTCAGCGGCCATGGCTCACGGGCCCAGCCGCTCCGTGGCATGTGGGATCTTCCCGGACCCGGGCACGAACCCACGTCCCCTGCATCGGCAGGTGGACTCTCAACCACTGCGCCACCAGGGAAGCCCTACCCATTTTTAAATTGGGTTGTTTGTGTTCTTATTACTGCGTTTTGAGAGTTCTTTATATATTCTGGTTGCAAGTCCTCTGTCAGATATGTGTGTTACAAATGTTTTTTCCCAGTCTGGCTTTTTTTTTCTTTTTCATTTTCTTAGCAGTACCTGTCAAAGAAATGTCAGCAACCTTTTAGGAAATAAATTGAACTCCTCAGAGTTCATTTTCCAGCTGGAGTTTGAGTTCACTGCATCAATTTTGAGCAAACCGTTCATTTAGATGTTCAGATTTTAAAAACTAAACTTCTTCCCTCACTTATTAACCAGATTTAAATTTGATTTTTTCTTTTTTCAGGAAATTGGATACACTCATATGAAAATAGCGGAAGGTGTGAACTCCCTTCTGCAGATGGCAGGGCTCCTGGCCAGGCTGTGTCAGAAGACAATGGCCCCAGTGGCCAGTTAGAGCAGAGAACTCATTCGCTGGGTTATGAGTCCCCGTCACTGAGAGGCAGGAGTCATAGCCTTCTGATTTGGAAAAAGTGCTGCCTTGGATGGCCCTGGAGTGCATCTTCCTTGCCGTCACCTTCCAGTACATCTCCCCTGCTCCTGGAGCGTTTACCCTCAGCCTCAGACTCGTGGTGGGGTGACAGCGTGGAAAGGCCCCAGAGACGCTCCAGGGCCCAGTACCTGATCTGTGCATGTGTTGGCATTTTAGTAATAAAACCGTACAGCTTTGTCAGCAGAAGGGTGGCAGTGCAAGGCCACAAGGAAAGCTGGCTTCCCGTCTCTGTGTATACGCCCCTAGCGTCCTACAGGTAGAAAGGTGATTTCGATAATAGACTGGACAGGCTAATCTCAATCTTTCTAGAAGCCTAGAGGACAGTCCCACAGGGTGAGGCAGGGTTTGTTGTAATTTATCAGCTTCTCAGAACAGCCCAGGGCCCTGAGCCCTTCAGAAAGGACTTGGCAAGAATCACAGAGGAGGATGGTGCAGGCAGGCATAGGGGACCCTCCCACCAGGTCGCCTTTTCTGTGCAAACGGGTGTACTCATTTGCTTTAGAATTTCTCAGTGAATTTTGCATTAATTTGTGGAATTGCTTTTTCTTTTTTGGCAAGGTGTTATTTTTTTTCCATGTTTAAAAATTATGAAAAAGGTCAGTTGTACGTAAAGCAGAGAATGATACGGTGAACTTCCACAAACTCATCATCCATCTTAGCAGTCTTACCAACACGTGGCCTGTCTTGTTTCCTCTGTGCCCTACACCAGCACCAGCGTCCTACCCCACTCCCAGATTGTTCTGGAGCAAATCCCAGGCAGGGTTAGACACGTGTCCAGACCACGTGGTTGAACGGATGCAGGAAAGGCTCCAAGGTCACTGGTTCTTTGCGGTTAGGGTTTTGATTAAGAGGGGGGGAAAAAAATTAGGGTCCTCAGAAACTGCAGGGTGAAGTTTCACAAAAATACTTCGGCATACCTTCTCAATTTTTTTTTGTTTGTTTGTTTTGTTTTTTGGCGCACGGCTTGCGGGATCTTAGTTCCCCAACCAGGGATCTAACCCGGGCCCCTGCAGTGAACGCACCGAGTCCTAACCCCTGGACCACCAGGGGAATTCCCTACCTTCTCCATCTTAGTTTTTGTCTGGAGCCTTTTGGGGTCCTTACGAGGCGATGGGATGCTTGTGCCCATTGTGCAAAGTGAGACCCCAGCTTCCCACACTCAGCGACAGCGGGGCAGGACCCCCTCCCGCTGGAGCCTCACTGCAGCCCCACCACACCTGTGCTCAGGCCTAAGCTGTCCTCTCCACGTCGTGAGGCCAGGACTGCGGGGTGTGAAGAGACAAGTGGCCAACAGCCGTGTTCTAGATGGTTTTTCTTCTAATTTCCTAACTTGCAGCATTAACTTCGTCTCACAGAATCGGTGCAGCATCTGGAAAGAGGGTTGGACTCAGGGACCAAGTTCTTGTCCCCAGCCTTCTCTCTCTCTAGGCCTCAGGGTCCCTTTCTTTGAAACAAGAAGGCTGACTTTCATTGCCTTAGAAGGTTCTACGTGAAGCAGGGAAAGCAGACGGGAGAATCACTGCCCTTGAACTGGAACGGTTTCCTGAGATGTTTCGGTTGGGGGAGGCATTTTGTTTCCCTGACTCTGGCTTCTCTGACTCAGAAGGTCCCTTGGACCCCATCCTTCCCACGAGACGGTCCTGTTTCTGCTCAATCAGCGGAGGCTTCAGCCCACTGCACTGCACCTGCCCCCTCCCCAGAACCGCGACGTGCTCTGTCCACAGCAGACACTCCTGCTGAAGGGTCATGAAGGTGGCCGTGGCCTCATCTCTGATTGGTCAACGGAGGGCCAAAGAAAGGAGCGCCAAGGCTCCCCGTAACTCTGCTGAAGTTAAGTACGTGTAGTGCTTACAGGAGACAAGATGGACACAGCCTCTACTCCGAAACGCAGAATATTAAATACAACTCCACCTACATACATTAACTGTACAAGCTTATCCATCACGCACAAGAATCCCAGCAACCAACATTAGTAAGCAATTTGGGATCAAAATCCAAAGCAAAAAAGGACACGAACACCCACGTAGTATGATGTTTTAAATGCGGTTAAGGGGACGCGACTGCCCTGAGTCCTGGGCATCCGACCACGGCGGGAGCTGCCCTCGGCCCCAGGCTCCTGCCTTGCCCGTGGGAGCCGGTCAGAGGGCGGCTCCATGCGTAACTGTCCTTTCCCAGGCTGGGTACCCCGTGGCCGGCTGGCTGGTCCTCAGGGTGCATTGGTGCCCCTCCCAGGAGTAGCCGTAGGGGGTCTAGAAGTTGAGCAGCTCTGGAGAAGGGACCCTGGGGAGACAATATATGGTTCCCTGGCTCCTTCAATGAAAAGGAAAAGTATTTGTTAAAGAGGGAAACGTTTGCCTGGCCTGACGCTTTGTCCCCTCAGCCCCGGAGCAGCCGGTACGGGTCGGGGAGGATGCACGTTGGTCAGAGTCCAGTGAGCAGAGAACCCGCCGTCAAGCGGCCTTTAGCGTGTTTCTTATTCCAGGAGCGTCTGTTTTTTGTTTGAAATCCTGACTGCTCGGTTCTGGCCCGAGGCCCGAGTTATTCTGACGTGCCTTGGGTGCAGGAACACCCTCTGCACAGCAGCTGGCGGATTCCCCCCCGCACGTGTCCTGGGACCAGTACCATTAAGCTGCGTCCTCTCCCCTCGAACCCAGAAGGGACCTGACAGGGGTACCGGGCCCTAACTCCACTCCGCCTCCCCCCTTGCCTGGCGGCCCTTCCACCTTCTAGAATATAGGGATTGGGCCTCTGCCGTCTTGTCGGGCTGCTGTGGGCCCCAGCCCGTGGGGTTCAGTCCCTTCTGTGTGCGGGGTCCCGGGTGTAAATTCCAGCCAGCTGTAGCCGACCCAGACTCGAACCTCCCGTATCGTTTGTCAGCGTACAACATGCTCTTAGTTTCTTTCGTCTGAAGAACCTGCACAGCCTCTCCACTCCTGCCTGTCCCTGAATCCAGGCGCAGATCTGTAACTGCCCATTTCATACCTCCTCCTGCACGGCATCTCCAACTTAACAGGCCCAGAAATAAACCGGCCTCGCCCACAAAACCCGCCCAGCCTGTAGCCTCCCTGATCTCAGTTGCTGGCAGCGATGCCCTCTCATTACTCAGGCAAACACCTGCAGGCCTCCTCGAGTCCTCGCTCTACCGGGCAGCCGACACGCCGCGCATCAGTGAGCCCCATCGCTCCACAAACACTCGCTGGATTCCTGCCTGAGGCCACCGGTCGTCTCCCTGCCTCCACCGCGTCCCCTGTATTCATGTCTCTACGCGGAGGCCAGCGATCCTTTAGAAACAAGTCACTCTTCTGTTCCAGACCTTCGCCTGCCCCATCTCAGGAAAACCCAGGTGCTGGCCCTGCACGCCTCCCGCCGCCGCCCTCCACCTCTGCCGACGCTCCCCCATCACTCTGTCTGCCCACACACATTATCAGACGCAGATTCCTGCCGGGGGTCTTTGCCAGTCCCTCTGCCTGGTGTCCTTCCTGTCCCCAGAGGGGCGAGGAGCGGAGCTCAGAAAGGCTGCGCTGTCTCCCGGCTTGAATCACAGCACCGCCTCTCCCCACCCCATGTTGCTCCCTGCCCCTTCCCACGCCTGCAGTCCTAACGCGCTGCGTTTCTCTCCTCTCCTCTTCCAGCCGGTTATGTTCTCTCTCTCCCACCGGAACGGAAGTTCTAAGTGGACAGGGATTGTGTGTCTTCTGTTCATCACTGTGTCCCCAGCCCCTAAGGCAGGACTTGCCCTGGCAGGGGCCCTCTAGCTACTGGGCGAATGAACAAACCCTGGGCTCTGCCCGCTGGGCTTAAACTGCTGCCCCCGATCCTGCCGCTCGTTCTCACACGGCCCAGACCGGCCGCCCGCTGAGAGGACTGCTCGGGAGGCTCAGCACCCAGGGTGGCATCCCAGCGCCCCGAGGAGCCACCCTGTTTCAGCATCCATGGGTGCTGCCCCACGGTCCCTGCTGTGGCTCCTCCAGCCCCAGCTCTCTGCTTCTCCCTTGGAGTGCAGCCCCTTAGGCCTGTGCGGCCCCCCCACCCTGGACCGTACCTTCCTCCAGGGCTTCTCTAGGCTTTGATGGCTGCCACGTCCCCATTCACGTAATCGGGCTCCCCGTCGTCCTCGTCTGGGCTTCCTACCGGGTAGGGAGGTGCTTCCCTCGGGACCGGCTCTGCAACCCGCGGGCAGATGGTCAGAGAGTTCACACGCACGTGCCCAGCCCTGTTCCCGCCACCGCACCGCCCGCAGGAAAGGCTCCACTGGATGGTGTGTCTGTCCCGTCCTCTCTGGGATTTGCCAGAGGTGTGTCCTGCCGGGAGCAGGGCGAGTGCGATGCCGTGCGTGCAGCTGGATGGGTAGCCGGCCAGGAGGACCCAACCTCAGGAAGCCATGGTGTTGTCCTGGCACAGTTCGAGCCTCTGCAGCCACTGATGTGCCAGAAGCTTCGCTGTGGAATCAGCTGGACTGGCCGTAGGGGAGCCCACCCGGCCTTGCCCTCCCAGGCCAGATCCCCTAAGCTCCCCTCTCTCCCCCTCCCCTCGACTGTCTGTCCCAGGCCTGGCCCCTCTGAGCCTGCTGAAGGTGACCATTTGGAAGCACCGGGGCTCCGGCCGCATACCCACGACTCTCCTGGACTCCCGCCACTGCCGGATGGATGCTGAGTTCTGATAACCCTCAGACTCCTCGTCCCCTGTAGGGAGAACACCGGGAGAGGGGCTGGCAGAGGGGCAGCCACCATGGCCAGTCCTTAGGCCGGAGAGGTGCCACATCCACCCCTCCAGAGGGGCAGCCTGTGTCCTCGTGCTGGGCAGGCCCCTCAAGGGAGGGAGGGAGAGTCCAGGACTGATGGGGACTCCTCCCGGGACACAGGGTCTGATATTGGTGAACCGTGCAGCGGGGACTTCAGAGCTCAGCGGGGCAGGCGGGCCTGGCCTAGGAGGCCTGCCTCCCTGCCCTGCTCCGGGGAGGGCAGCCTCACCTGATTCGGTTTTCTTTGGCCCACAGATGAGCACGTTCTCATAGGAATTGGTATCATCTTCATCTGCCAGGGAGAGAGGAGAGGACGCAGGATGCTGGTGGGCCCTGCCCGACAGGCCTGGCCCTTCCTCTCTCCCTCTGCCTCATCAAGCCCCCAGCCCTCTGGGTCCCCCGGGGCCTCGAACATTCTCCTGGACAAGCTTCTTAATGGGCGCTGGCCTGGCTCCAGCAGCCTCCACCCTGGGCTCCTTCTCTGTCTTCCCCTGAATGCCCTGGGGAGGGGAGATTAGGGGGTGTGGGGGGGTGCAATCAGGCCCACGAGGGACAGTCGGAGAAGGGAGGCCCATCTCTATGGGGCAAAGAGGGGCAGGGAGAGCCGCTGGGGGCCCAGGGGACAGGAACCTGCCTAACCCTTCAAGCAGTGGGGTGGGCTGAGGATCCTTTGTCCGGGGGCCTAGGCTGGTTGTGGCATATCAGAGCCTGGTACCCCGGTATTCCCCCCCCACCCCCCAACGGGGAAGCTGAGCTCTAAACGCCACCCCACCGTGCGTCCATCTGTGTCGAAGAGGTTCTGAGAAGTGAGGGCCTCTCCCCAATTTAGAAACGCAGCGGGGAGAAAAGGACCCCCCCACCTCTCACCCCAGCCCGGCCCAGGCAGGAGCCCAGCCGTGTGCACCTCTCAGCAGGCACTGCCCACCCTCAGTTCTCAGTTTCTGTAGAGCAAAGGTGTTAGGAGCACCTTTGCTCTTAACAAGGGTGCCAGCATCCTCGGAGCCTGGAGGGCTCAGCGTTTGTCAACAAGGCTGACCAGTCCAGGGCCTTCCTTCAAGGTCCCCCGTGTGCCCAGCCTTGAGAGGGGCCTGGATGACAAGGGGGCCAGCCTGCCCCCTGCCCCTGCCCCCAGCTCCCCTTCTGGCCCCCCTACCCCCTCTTCCCGCCCATCCCTTCCCTCCTTCCCTCCACAGGGCCAGCCTCCCCCAGGTCCCCACCCCCCCTACCCGCCCAGCCTCCTCCAGCCACCTAAACCTAGGCCTGGCCTCCTGCTTTACATCCTCCCGCCACCTCTGGCCCCGCCCTGGGGGTGTGACTTCTGAAGCTGCGCTCCCAGGCCACCGCCTCCCTCTCCCCTTCATCGACCTTTGCCTCACCTTCCGGGGGCTTCTGGAACTGCCCACAATTGAAATAGTCCGTGGCGAAGGGGTGTCTGGCAAGAAAACATAGACACAGCACCAACTGCTGGGCAGGCCCATGGTCGGGCCGGGAGCTTCCTGAGCAGGCAGCAAGGCCAGGGCTGCTCCGGCCGTCACTGCCCCCAGAGCCTGCGGGGGGCCCTGCCAGGGTCTCCCCCGATCCTCCCACCCTGCTTCCCTGCAGCCCTGAGCTGCCCTGGCTCCAGCCACCTCACTGTGTGGCCTTATGCAAGTTACCTCCTGCCCTGGGCCTCAGTTTGCCCAACTGTGAGATGAGGAGACGTCCTGGGGGCCCTTCCTACCTGAGGGTCGGTGGAACTCGTCTCTGACCGGGTGGTACAGGATGAGGCCCCCCGACGGCCTCCCCAACCCCCAAACAGAGCAGGGCTCCTTCCTGTCCCTGTCCTCAGCTCCCCCAAAGCTACGGTCATCTGAGGGAAACACAGCTACGGAGAGCCTGCCTGGGCCAGCGGGTTCCAGGGCAGGAGGCCTTTCTCACGTAAGGAGGCTGCGGGCAGGGCGGGAAGGGCGGGCAGCGGGGCGAGGGGGTGGCCAGGGCCCGGAGAAGCCCACTCACATGTAGGATGCATCTGATCTGCGTCTACTTCCTGCAGGAGGAGGCGAGAATCAGGGCTGAGCGCGGGCTGTATGCCCCACTGCGGCCCCCTCCTCCATGAAGCCCACCTACCTTTGCTGAAGTTCTGGTACCTGGAGGATGAAGAATCTGGAAGAAAGGCCAGGCCTGTTGGGTTGGCTCAATGCTGGTTCCCCAGCCCCCGCCCCCTCCCAGCTGTGACCACGGAGGAAGAAGCCTAGGTGTTTCCAATCTTCAGGCCCTCACACCTGCTCTCCGTCCCCTCCCCCTGCTGGGCCAGCCCCGTCGGGCCTCCCAGCCCAGCTCACAGCGTCTCTCCTCTGGGAAGGCTTCCTGCTCAGTACCTGTCCCACCTCGCCCCTGCCCCCAACCCTGTGTCCCAGGGCACTCACCCTCGAGGCTGGGGGAGAACTGCAGCAGCTTGTCCTTCCTGCATGGGAGTGGGGCAGAGGCTGAGGAGGGGTTGGGAGAAGGCCCCGGGTTTCCTGGGGGTCTGGAGGCCACAGTCCCACAGCCCCCCGGTAGGGCCCTCAGAATCAGAACTGGGGCTCTGAGGTCCGAGGAAGCAGCAAGGTCTTGGCCTGGGCTCAGCCAGGTGGGGACCCTGGGGCCCACCTCATTGCCTCCCGTGGGGCTGGGATAGGGGCTCCTTCCTACCTTGCTGATGCCGCGTTGGAGGCCGTGTCCACCAGGGGCCCTGGCCAGGCCTCCCTGACCACTGCAAAGGTTGATGGGGTGTTGGCTGGGCCCCCCAGGCCAGCTGCCCAGCACAGGCCCCTCACCCCATCACCCCACTAGATCAGGCCTGGCCACAGCCTCAGAACAATGGGGACGAAAGGGACTTTGATGTGGACGCTCCCAATCCCGAGCCCAGCCCTGGACCCTTCTGTCTGGGGACTCACGGGTGTAGGTCCGGGCCACTGCAAAGTTCTGCTGATTCTCTTGCCTGGAAACACATGGAGCTGTGCTGAGCCAGGGCCTGGCCTCCCACAGCCACAGGGACAGAGGGGCATGACAGACGGACAGGGAGGGACAGACCAGGGCGAGAGTGAGGAGGGGCTGCCAGCCCCCCGGGACTCAGATCCAGGGCTTCCTGATGCACCCCTTCTCTAGAGTGCTTCCCTGCCTGCCCACCGCGTGCCCACACTTCTCACATGGCCCTGCGCTGGAGCCAGCTGCCAGCCAGACATATGCCCCCGCAGAGCCTCCCCAGGACCCCTGGAGATGCCCAGGAGAGTCTGTGGGCAGGGCTGGGGCAGCCGCTCAGGGACCTGGCAGTGACGTCAGCCAGGAGCAACAAAGAGACTGCTCCCACCACCTGCCATCCCAGGAGTGTTTAGCATTCCTAAGAGAGCACGGTCCTCTTAAGTTGTTTACACACGCCATTTACTCCCCAGTAACTGGTGAGGTAAGTTCAAGGCTTAGCAGACACAGCCAGGTATCTAACCATCACCTTCTTCCTTTGAAACAGAACGCTGATTTTTATTTAGACAGCCATATACCCATCCAAAGGACTGTATTTCCCAGTAAACGGGACTACATCAAACTGCAGACCTGCTCAACAAAGGAAATCATCGACAAAACAAAAAGACAACGTACCGACTAGGAGAACGTATTTGCAAATGATATCTCCAATACGGGGTTAATACCCCTTATAATATAATATATAATTAACTCAACAACAAAAAAACAACCTGATTAAAAAATGGGCAGAGGAACTGAATAGACACTTTTCCAAAGAAGACATACAGATGGCCAACAGACACATGAAAAGCTGCTCACCATCACTAATTATGAGGGAAATAAATGCAAATCAGAACCGTGATGAAGTAACACCTCACACCTGTTAGAACGACTATTATCAAAAAGACAAGAAATAACAAGGGTTGGAGAGGAAGTGGAGAAAAGGAAACCCTTGGGCACTGTTGAGGGGAATGTAAATTGGTGCAGCCACTATAAACACAGTATAGAGATTCCTCAAAAAACTAAGAATAGAGCTACCATATGAGCCAGCAATCCCACTCCTGGGTATTTATCTAAAGAATACAAAATGACTAATTTGAAAAGATATATGCACCCGTATGTTCACTGCAGCACTATTTACAATAGTCAAGACATGGAAACAACCTAAGTGCCCATCAACAGATGAATGGATAAAGAGGATGTGGTATATATACACACTGGAATACGATTCAGCCACAAAAAAGATGAAACCTTGCCATTTGTGACAACATGGATGGACCTTGAGGGAATTATGCTAAGTAAAATAAGTCAAACAGAGAAAGAAAAATTCTGTATGATTTCATTCATATGTGGAATATAAAAAAGAAACAAACAAAAAAGCCCAAAATAAATGAACAAACCAAACAAAAACAAACACATAGATACAGAGAACGGAATAGCGGTTACCTGTGGTGACCAGGGGTGGGGAGAGCAAAATGGGTGAAGGGGATCAACTGCATGATGATAGATGGAAACTAAATTTTTGTTGGTGAGCTCGATGTAGGGTATACAGAAGTAGAAATATAATGTTGTACGCATGAAACTTATATAATGTTATAAACCAGTGTTACCTCAATTTTTAATAAAAGGCTATATTTCCCAGCCTCCCTTGCATTTATGTGTGACCATATAATTCTGGTTAATGACATGCAAAGCCAAGGTTGTTGGACTTTCAGGAAAACTCCTTTAAGGAGGCACTGCTAACTGGGATGCCCCATTTCTGTCCTTCTCCTTCATTCTTACTACTTACTGCCTGGAAGGCAGAGATGAGGGCTGGAGCTCTAGCCGCCACTTTGGACCATGAAATGCCCTTGGGAATGAAAGCCACTGCTAAGGATAGTGGATCAGATTAGCTAATCATTAAACCATTTTGGGTTCCTCCCCTGGACCAGAATGGTGACCTGCCCTGCCCCAGCCTTCCAGCCTGGGGGGCTGGGGGTCAGAATGATCTGATTTAGGAATGATGCCCTAAAACCACAGAAGAGAGTCAGGCATGGCTTCCCAGAGGAAATGAAGCAGGAGCTGGGCCTGGCACACACAGGCTGATAGGACTGAACCCAAGTGAGGTGGGGAGAGCCCAAGTCTCCCCTCCCACCTCCTCCCACTTAGGCCTAGTTTTCCCACCTCCCACGTGAGGAGGTTTAACTTGTGCCTCTGACTATCTTCAGTTCTAAGATTAATCAGGGGCCTGGAGTGGGCAGGGACTAAGGGAGGAGGGGAGAGGGAAGATACTGAGGAACTTGCCCTGGGGCAGGGGTGTGGGTGGGCACTAGGGGAGCCCAGCCCAGCCCTGGTGGAGGTTATGGGCTGGCGAGCCAGAGGACCAAGTGGCCCCAAAAGCCTTGGAAAGTCCAGCCCCGGCCCCAGGAGTGGGCATGGATGGGAAAATTCTATTTTCAAATCTCATTGTGGTTTTTCAGTTGCAAAAGGAAATGAGAGAGGGTGTGTGTGTGAGTTTGTATGTGAGTGCCTGCCCAGGCGTGCAAGCAAGTGCCGTGAGTGTGAGAAGTGCACGCATGAGCGAGTGCTGGAGGAGCCTGTGGGTGCGAGTGGGCATGCAGGCCTGTGCACGTGTGTGCACGCAGGTCTCAGAGCCCTCCACCAGGCACTGTAAGGACACCACTGGCGGCTGCCCTCCTGCCTCGAGTTGTTCTTGGGTCGCCCCCCGATCTGCAGCGCCCAGCACTGCTGACCCTCCCACGGCTCACAGAACGGCCAGCCTGTCCCCAAGGTGCCTGGAACTCCCTCCTGCCCAGGTCCTGCAACTCTGCCTGGGGTCAGTGGCCCCGTTTCATCTCACCCCCACTGCCCTGCTTCCAGCTCTCCCGTGGCTCCCTTTGGCCCTTAGGACAAAGGCCAAGGTCTCTCTCCACAGTCAAGACTCTTCTTCCTCCGCATTCAGCTGATCTCTCTCAAGACATGCTCACAGCGACCACCTCGTCCCCAAGACAGTGTCCACCCCGGCCCGACATCGGCAAATGCCCACACCATTCCCTCTCTCTCTGGATGTCCCCTTTTGCCTTCTTTCTCTCTTAAAATCCCTCCCGCCTCCTCCAGGAGGCCTTCCCTGGTCCCCCAAGTTTCACACCCATATCCTCCCCTGAGGTCCTTTAGTGTTTTCCAGGGGAGACTCGGACACAGCGCCCGGTCTCTGTTCCCCTCACTGCCCTGGGAGGGTGGGATTCCTCTGTCGACCTCCAGCACCGGCACAGCACGCTCCCCAGGGCTGGGGTCACTGCGGGGATTTCTGGAGATGCTCCTGGGCTAGCTGGAGAGTGGCATCCCCTCCTCCCCTCCTGTGGCATCCCCAGCCCTCCCCGACCAGGCTGGGGCCGGGTCTGGACAGCCCCTGGGCACCCCCTCGCCCTCCCCTAACTGCTTAGAACCCACTAGAGCCCGGCACGGAGGAGGCGTGAGTGAGGGGTTAGGGGTGGGGTGTGGCGGTGCCCGAGGGGATGCCCACATGGACACCCATGCCCAGGGCACACAGCGTCACCGTGCTGGGGACACTGAGACACTCACAGGCTCCTCTGCTCATAGATTTTCTCGGACCTCTTTGCACCTGCAAGAACAGGACCAGATTAGCAAGCGTCCCGGGGCCAGGTGGGAACTGAGATCCGAGGCCCAACCATTGTGTCTCCCCTGTGCCCCGTGCAGGCCTCAGACCGGACGTGCGGGCTAAGCCACCGATCACTGGGGCCACCTGGCACTGGCGGGGGTTGCTCACCATTTATTTAGGAACACGGAGCGTGGAGAAGGCGGACGCAGGCAGCCCAGCCCTCCTCCCCACGCTTGTCCAGCACAGTCCATCGGCCCCAGACACATGCCCTTGACCCAGCAGAACCGAAGCCCCCAGTGAGCCAGACCCATTGTCTTCAGAGGAGAAACCCAGGCCCCTGGGGTTCACTTCTGCCTCCTGAGGCTTATCTGGCTGCCCCTTCCGACTGCAGCCAGGTCTGGGCCTGAGTGGCTCGCTGGGTACACCGCACGCCCCTCCCTCGTACCTGTGACCCCAGCCTTTACCTGCGCGGGGGGAGCAGCGCACACACAGGCCGGCCGCCGCCCCCAGCAGCAGCAGCAGTAGGGCCGCCCCCGGCCACAGCAGCTCCGTGTCCGCGCTCATGTCCACTCCTGGCCACTCTTCCTGCAGGGCTGCAACGTGGGGGCACTGTGAGCTGGGGTGGAGGCTGCAGGGCCGCCCCCTCCAGGAACCCCAGGTTTCTGGCCCCCACTGTCCCCTGCCAACCCCACAGCTGAGCCCAGCATCACCTCCCCTGCCTGCTCTGGGACCAGGCAGGGACAGAACCAGCCCTGTTCCCCCATCTGACCCCCAACCTGCACCCCGGGCTCCCAGGGCCATCATCAACTCTTGGTTAAGTGCTGGAAGGTTCTGGAGACCCGCCAGACAGCACCACATGTATGTGCACACCCCCACACATGTCTTCGCCTACCCCACAACTGCCCTTTGAGGGGGGAGGCTCGAGCCATTTCACAAACAGAAAAACAAAAGCCAGAGATCCCACAGCTGCTAAGGGGAAAAACAGGATTTGAACTCCAGCCTCCAGACCCTAACGCTGGCCCCGCCCACTGCATCCTGTTGCCTCCTGCCAGCCCAGCTTTATTCCCCAACCTCAGAGTCCATGGCCCCTTCTGCCTGGGAGCCCCTGGCAGCCCCCATCGACCCTTGGGTGGTTCTCCGCTCCCACCCATGGCCTCTGGGGAAGCTGGGGGTGGGATTTCCATTCCTAAAACACCCATCTGCCCAGATTCCTCCTGCCCTGGGTGACAGAAGGGGGGAGGTCAGGAAGGCTTCCTGGAGGAGGTGGGTCTGAGACCAGGAGGGGAAGAAGGGCGCCTGGGCAGATGGACCTTGGTGGCTGGTGGTGGGATGTGCTGGGAGGTGGGGCTAAAAGGCTGCTTCTTGGTCAGTGGCCGGTCCCAGCCTCGGGGCCCCGCTGTGACGGCCAGGCCTCAGCAAAGCCACAGGCACCCACACAGCGGGGCCTGGTGAGTACAGCCCTCTTGAGGGGCCCTCCAAGGAGAATCATTACAACTATAAAGAGACTCAGCTCCCCCCCTTGCAAATGCCAGTGACAGAGCTGAGGGCAGCCGGGGGTCCTGAGGGGGCGGTGCCCCGTGGTGGGCACGTGGAGCCCACGCTACTGAGTGTCCCCTCGGTGAACACCTGCTCCTCCTGCCGCGGCCCACCTGGGAGGAGGCTTCTCCCTGCTTCCCAGCTGGGGAAAGCAAGGCCTGGGGAGACCTGAGCTCTGTGCTGTCCCCCTCCTGCTCTGGGCTCCCCAGAGGCCTGCACTGCACCCAGCCGTCCCCCTCGCCACTCTGAGCTTCCTGATTCCCTGTGGCAAAGATGACAAGGAATCTCCGTGCAGGGCTGAGCCCCAGTCAGGGGCCCGTCATGAAGAAGTCACCTCTCCTTCCCCCAAACTCCAAGTGAGTCAGCGGAAACATGACCATTCCCAAACCTCATGACCCGGCGGCCTCCACACGAGGGGAGAGGATGACCTGATCACCCCAGGAGGTTGTCCGAGGGGATCTACGAGCCTGGGCACTGCCCTCCCAGGCCACATACCCTCCTCCCTCCCCCCCACCTCGTTCTGCCCCGGGGCTGCCTCCCTTCCGGGCCTCCAGCCAAGGCCCAAGTCCATCTCAGGCTGGTGAGGTTGGGAGCATCTGGCCTTGAAGCAGGGAAGCCTGCCTGTGCCTCGGGGTCTCTTGGCGTCAGTTTTCTCATCTGTAAGACTGGGATCAACCCAGGCCGTTCCTCAAAGAGTCGTTGGGAGGACAAGCACGTCCAGCCTGGATCACGGTTGGGGCTTCCGGAAGAGAAACTTGCTGAGGGTGTTATTTCCAGCTGGCTGGTCTGGACAGTTCCCTTAGGCTCCCACCCTTGACGTCTTTGTCCTTTGGTCAAGACAGAGACTCTGTCTGCCCCAGAGGAGGTTCGGGCACAGACACATGGGAGGGTTGCACCCATGGGACAATGGTCCAGTACTGGCCACCGCCGGGGTCTGCTTAAGACCCCAGGTTCAAGTCCACACTCTCAGCTTGGCATTCAAGGCCCCGGGACCTGGGCTGCTGACCTCTGCTGCCCTCCCTCCCAGAGGACCCCGACCATCAGAAAGCCCTCTTGCTTCCTGGCCCTGCAGACGCTCGGGATGCCCCCAGCCCTGGTCCATCTCCACCGACCCGGCACTGGGTGAGGGAAGGGAGGGGAGCACGAGAACACAAATTCTGCCCCAGCTGCTGAATCCCAGTGTCACCGGCCTTCGGTCACCCCTCTGTTAAACGAGGGAAAGGATGACACTCAACACTCAGGTTGTCATCTGAGGCCCAGCATCGAGAGGATGCCTGTAAGGTGCTAGTGCCGGCCGGTGGAGCATGGTTGGCTGTGACCACTGTGACTCGCCATCATCACGGTCCCTGTGGGATGGGAAGAGACAGCCGCACCCTGTTGGGGCCAGAGCTGGCTGGACGGCCCGCACTGAGCAGTGTGGGTCAACCCTACCTGAAGCCCTCCCTGCCGGGTCCCCCAGACATGCAGGCCTGAGCCCCCCCCCGCTACTGCACCATGCAGGGCGTCGCGGTGGGACCCTGGGAGGGGCTGGGATCTGAAGGAGAGCAGCGCTGTTGCCCCAGCCCTTCGGTTGTCACAGACGCAGGTAGCATCACCTTGGAGATGCCAGCTCCTTTCTTCCAAGGGAGGAGAGGGAGGCCCAGAGAGGTGAGTATTCTGCCCAAGGTCACACAGCTGACCAGTCACAGAACCAAGATCTACACCCAGGGCAGGCTGACTCCAAGGCCTACACTCCTTTACGTAAATCCTTTCTTATATTATATATATATATATATATATATATATATATATATATATATATATATATATTTGCTTATATTACATTTTTAAGAATCACGCAATATTTTTTAAAAGAGAGGCTCATTTGAGAAAAACTCTGTGGCTGCCCCCCAGAATGAATCAATCTGTCCTCTCTCCTTGCTTTCCCAACCAGGCCTGAGAACAAGTGGGGCAGGGGAGGGCGGAGGGAGAGGAGCTGGGCCCCTGGTGCAGGCAGGCCCGGCAGCCCCAGGAGGGCCCCAAGGGGGCAGGGAGGGCTGAGTCGGGTGGGGAGGGGAGGGGAGGCCGCCACAGCCCGTGGCCTGCAGGCCAAAATAGCAGAAAGGGAAGTGGGCAGTTTTCGTATGAACAAGTTTTGCAACAAGCCGACGGCGGAAAAGCTCTCAGGGCTGGGCTGAGCAACCCTCTGCACCCAGCCTCTCACCCTGAAAGGCCCTTGGCAACCCTCCTGCCCAGCCTCCCAGCCCTCCTCATGTAGTACATGGGGAAACTGAGGCCCACCAGGGCTGAAGGTCAGGCTGCGGGGGTACGGGTGGACCCAGAGGTCCCCGTCCGACCCCTGGAAAGGCTTATCCGCTGGGCTCTGCTCCGTTTTCCCAAATAACCTTGGTTTCAGATGAGGCTGACCGAGAGGTCTCTAATGGAGGCTCTTATGCTCAGGCGGCCAGGGTAGGGACCGGGGCAGCCCTTGTTCTAGGCACGGGTGGGAGATGGTGAAGGCCAGGGCCACCCGTAGGCAGAGCAGGGCGCCAAGAGCACCCCAGGTCATTTGTAGAGACGTGGATGCATCTGGAGACTGTCACACAGAGCGAAGTAAGTCAGAAAGAGAAAAACAAATATCGTATATTAACTCATATATGCAGAACCTAGAAAAATGGTACAGGTGAACCGGTCTGCAGGGTAGAAATAGAGACACAGATATAGAGAACAAACGTATGGACACCCGGGGGGAAAGCGGTGGTGGGATGAATTGGGAGATTGGGATTGACATGTATACACTGATGTGGATAAAATGGATAACTAATAAGAACCTGCGGTATAAAAAAATAAAATAAAATTTAAAAAAACAAAGAGTACCCCAGGGCCTACAGTTTCTCAGCCCCCCAGCAGAGAGCTGGTGGCCAGCCTGGGGGCTGGGCGGGGTGGCCGGGACAGCTTCTTCCTCCAGGCCAGGGGCAGGACCTGGCTCTGCTTGTCTGTAGCATCTCTCCCATCCTCCCACAGCCCTGGGGCAGGGTCGTTACAGCCCTGTTCTACAGATGAAGAAACCAAGGCTCACGGGTCTGGGTCTGGGCCTGGGGAGCTGCTGTCCTCGACCCTCACTGGACTCTGGAAGTGATGGAACCCGCCCTGGGGGGCTTCCCAGGGCTGTGCAGGCTGGGCCGGGGAAGGCGGGGCGGGAGAGGGGCCAGAGCCCCAGAATCAGCTGCCCCTCTAGTGCCACAGGGTCTGGGGCGAGGGCTTGCTAGCTGGGGGCGCCAGGACAGGGCTGGGGCCAAGGGAGGGGGTGCCTGGCATCCCGGCTTCTTCCCAGCCCACCCGGCGGGCAGCCAAGCGCTCCTGCTGGGCCAGCAGGGCCACTCCCAACCCCGTGGGGTGTCGGGGGGACAACCTCAGGACCCCTGCCTTGGGGGCCAGGCTCCAGGCACCCCTGGAAAAGGCTTACCTGAGAGCGGGGGGCTCCTCACTGCGGCCACCTCATCCTGAGCCCACACACCTGCCTGATCCGATGTCAATGCCACAGACACTGGCAGGCAGGATGCAAGGCGCCGAGCTTCCTGTCAGCCACTGAATCATCCCTCATACATCCGCTGCTCTGCCGGACAGGCTCTGCTCTTAACAGACAGAGGCAGAGAGACAGACAGACAGAGACAGAGACAGAGTGACAGAGAGACACACACAAACAGGCACAGAGAGAAAAGAAAGACATGGACACACAAACACACACAAAATTCACACTAAATACACACACACAAACACATGTCTCACAAAGAGGAAGAGACACACGCTGTGGGACAGGGACAAAGGGAACGAAATGGGGGAGCGCACACAGACACGCACGGGCAGCGAGAGAGTAGGAAGACACGGAGAGACACACTGAAAACACACACACGCACATAGAAATACACGTCCACAATGAAAACACACACACACAGAGATATATGTGCAGGGAGAGAATGAGAAACACAGAATGAGAAACACAGAATGAGAAATACACGTCCACAATGAAAACACACACACACACACACACACACACACACACACACACACACAACATGGGATGTGGGTGGATGGGCACAGACAGACATATATCAGGGCAGACATCACTAACGAATGGGCAGAGACAGATGGACAGACGAGTGGACAGTCCCTGGCAGCAGAGGAAGGGACCAAACTGAAGGACAGAAGGAAGGACAACCATGACTCCTCTGCCAGGCCTGGGAGCCTCCGCACACCCATTTTCCAGATGAGGCTCACAGAGGCGTGGAGCCAGCCTTGGGCAGGGCGGCTAGAGCTCAGCCCCCACTCCCTCCACCTGCTGCCCTGGTGCCTGGGCCCTTCCCTCAGAGGTGAGGATGGCGCTAGAGAGATGGGTGCGCCACACGCACGCAGCAAAAATGTTCCTCAGTGCCTCCCGTTACTGGCCACTAAATAACTTGCCCAAGGCCGCTGAACTCTTAGTGGCGCCCCACCCGCTAGAGACCAGGAAGTCCACAGGGGTCACCCCAACCCCCATCTGTCTGGCATCTCAGAGCCTGGGCTCCCCAGCTCTGGGCCCCTCTCTGCTGGGACAAGGTTTTTCTTTCAGCCCCAGTCCAGGGTCCACAGGCTTCCCAGACCCGGCCAGGCGACAGTGGAAGTGCCGCCAGGAAGCCCAGCGGCAACCAAAAGAGAAAGGCAAGGGCTGGGCGCCCGCTGCTGCCCCCGCGCGGGGGAGAAGGGTGGTGCAGGGACTGGAGCTTATGGGAGACCCCGTGGGCCCTGAGCATCAGCAGCAATCCTCACCCCTGCAAGTGGTGGCACCAGGACTAAAGCCAACATCACGTGACTCCCAAGCCTGAGAATCACTGCTGCCTCCCTCATCCCACGTGGGGCAGTGCTACGTTTAAGTCCCACGGCAACTCTTGGAGGGAGACCTTACTTTTCTTATACAGGTGAGCTGACTGAGGCTCAGAGGCTAAGCTGGATTTGAACCCATACTCCAAAGCCTCCAAAGCCTGTCGTCTTTTCACCACCCTTGAGCGCAGGTGCTCTCTGGGACCGCCTGCCTGGCTTCTCCTCACCCACTGGGACAAGCCTGTGTTGGTTTCCATCCAATCCTGGACTATGTACCTGCCCAGGGTTTCCTGCCCGCAGAGACGGACAGAAGCTCCAACATGTCCAGTGGGAATGGCATTCTGTTCTACATGCTGGCTTCTGTCGCGGCCTAAGCGATGGCAGATGCTGGAGAAGTGACCGCCAACCACCGGCAAAGTCTCAGGGCCCATCTATAGTGGCACCTAGGAGCCCTCTTGCACCCTCTCTGAGCCCATTTTCCATCTATAAAAACAGGGGCCTGTTGGGTTTCCCTGGTGGTGTCGTGGTTGAGAATCTGCCTGCTAATGCAGGGGACACGGGTGCGAGCCCTGGTCTGGGAGGATCCCACATGCCGCGGAGCAACTACACCCACGAGCCACAACTACTGAGCCTGCGCATCTGGAGCCTGTGCTCCGCAACAAGAGAGGCCGTGGTAGTGAGAGCCCGCGCACCGCGATAAAGAGTGGCCCCCGCTTGCCACAACTAGAGAAAGCCCTCGCACAGAAACGAAGACCCTACACAGCACAAAATAAATTAATTAAATAAATAAAGTTACTCAAAAAAACAAAAAACAGGGGCCTATCAACCTAAAGACCCTTTTTGGACTTGAGTGGAAGGAGGATCCTGCCCCCTTTTGGGCAATTCTCAAATTCCTCCAAGTTCTATTTCATTTATAGACCAGTTTTCCAAAAAAAAAACAAAACCCAAATTAGATATTTCGTGTCCGGTTGTGTAAACGCTAGTGCACTTGGGTTTTGTTTTGTGCTCGCAGCATGTGGAATCCTAGTTCCCTGACCAGGGATCAAACCTGCAACCCCTGCCTTGGAAGTGTGGAGTCTTAACCACTAGACCACAAGGGAAGTCCCGGGGTTTTTTTTTTTATTGTTTTTTTGTTTTCAATTCAATGGTTGCTGGTATATTACATTTTAAAAAGTTGTGACAAAGCATATATAACACAAAAGTTACCCCTTTAGCCACTTTTGTGGGCAGTTCAGCGGCACTAATTATTCACGTTGTACAACCATCAGCAGTCTATTTTCAAAGTTTCCATCACTCCAAACAGGGCTAATTGGCTTTTCAGCTCACAGCTGAGTGTCAGCTATGTACACGTTACAGAAGCAAGATATCTAGGTAGTAATGCAGTAGTTCTAAGAACTCAACAACTCCAAGGCTGAGAATATTCTGGCATCATACCTGCCTTAAAGGCTAGTGTGAAGTGAGGGATTTTCTTCAGAAAAATGCACCTTGAGAAGCGTACACAACATTCTAGAAGCCCCTGGAGCCTGTCTATAAAGCTGTCTGCCACCCTCAACTCTCAAGGTACAGACAAGCATCATTCCTGTCCCTCATCTCCAGCCATTTATGATTTATCTTTGGTCACGACCTCGCTACCCAACGGAACCTAGAATATCCTCCCAATTCTTCTGCCTCCCCCGACCTATGTGACTTTTTTGTCATCTATGTGTATTTCTAAAGTGACTTTTAATGTATAAAATTATGCTGCGTGGCTGTTACTTCTCTTGGGTACATATCTGGGAGGGGAACTGCTGGGCTAGAGTGTGGGAACATTCAATTTTCAGGTTAATGCTAATTTCAAATGAATTCCCACAGCGGCTGTACTCAAGTCTCATTTGTAACATGTTGAGAGACCCACAAACTTGCCAGCAACCGGTCTGTCAGGCTTCTTGCCACATGGAGGGGTGTAAAAAAGTATTTTCTTTGTAGTCTTGACTTACAGCTCCTTGACTGCTAAAGAGGCTGACCATTGTGGGGCCGTATTTCCTCTCCTGTGAAATGCCTGTTCATGTGTTGCTTAGTTCCCTATTGTTTTTCTCTTACAGATCTGCAGGAAATCATCATATACCCTTCATGTATTTTTAGAATGTAATACCTTCGTTTTATCTATATTTTGATACATTACTTTAAAAAAATCTAGTGAGCATATTCTTAATTTCAAGAGTCTAATGCATGTGAGAGACTTCTACCAGTTCTGAGGAGTCTTGGTGCTATTTACAGAACCTCTGGGCTACCTGGAAAGCTTCTCTGATCTCCCTCCCTCCCAATCCCGTTTGGAAAGATAAGCTTCTAGGCCAGTAATTTTATTACCATTTACCTTGTCTCCCACAGTGAACGGAAGAACAGGTACAGGAAACAGATTTTTTCTAAGTGCCAGAACTGAAAACCAAAGAGCCTGCCGCTGCAAAGGAGTGCGCTTCTGTTTGTATATTTAATATTTTACAGTTAGAGTGTGGTTACAGATGGAGGAAGAGATTAGTAGGAGGCTATAATTAAGTACATAGCTTTCATTATTTTGGCTCATTTTCATGACAAAAAACTGCAAAAGGAAAACTCTCAGATACTAGATGTGTTTATAAGCCCGTGAACCTCTCCCAAGCGAGAAAGCAACTCAAACATCTCAGTGCTGTTAAAGACTGGCCAAGAAAATGCAAAAGACAGAGCAAAGCTCCTCACCAACAAGGGCAGATGTGGCCAGGCCCAGGCCAGCTGTTCCTGGAAAGAAGCACAAGGGGCCCAGCCTGCCGTCCACACAGCCTCCCTTTCAGGGGGACCTTTTAGGATGGTTCACTACCCTACATGCCAAACTGTTTGGGGAGGGTGGGGAGAGCCAGGAGACAGCCATCTGTGACATGCGCCACAGACTTCCGGTACAGATGATCCTTCAGAAAGTTCAGGACATGACCCATCTCCCTTCCCAATTTCCCTACAAAAACAGTGGGGAGAAATCCCACTGTGCAGACATCAAGCAGCAGCTGAACTGCAAACAGGCCACTGACCCCATCCTCCACGGGACCAAGTAGCCCCACAGACAGCACTGGGCCCCCTCAGGTCCTACTGAGGTGGTCATTCCAAAGAGTGAACCTTGTCGCGGTACCAGTGACCCCGCATGACCTCAACAGCCATTTGGAATTTGAGAAGAGGACTGAGAGGAAGCAAAAGTGTATCTGAAGCATAACTCGTGAAGAGAGATTATAATAAGGTTGTTAAAAATCAGGCACAGGCATCTCTAGAGGCCGCACTGCACCATCTCAAGACATAGCAAAGCAATGCTGTTGCTAACACATCTGAAGCCAGAGCGGCTTTAACAAACTCAAGTCAATCAGTTTTTCTTCTTCTAGACTCGATCTCTACCAAGTAACTTCCTTCACTGAGAAAACCAGGCTACCCCTAAGCAATCACGAATTGAAAGGGGATGCTAGGTAACAATGTCGACACCTTCCTTCCTCACCCGAACGTACGCCCCTCCTGACTACTTCCCCCTCTCTGCCTCGAGCTCACCAAGACCTCCCTGAAGAAACAAGACATTTGAGTCATGATGGGAAACCCAGGCTTCTGGAAGCCTGCTGTGGAAACCTGTCCTCTCCCGGGACCTGGAGAAACAATCTGGCTTTGGACAAAATGGACTCCGAGGAAAGAACATTCTTAGAAACCTGAACCCCTTATTAAAAGGGCCTCACTTGGCACTCCACTAAAATGTTTCTCTGAAACCAGTTCAAGAATAGCAGAGAGAATGTCAACTGTCTAAACCTATCTCTGGAACACTCACATAGGTGGTACAAACTTTTATGAAAATGACCCTATTTATTTAGGTGCTTATTTGGAGAAAGACATACCTTCCCGTCTCAATTCAGTTACTTATGGATGAGACACAGGTACTAAAACACTGTGATGTCTTAACATTACGGAAGTATTACAGGCCAAGGGAAGAGGTGCTTGTGAGAAGCAACCACTGCATAGTAACAGCAACATCTGGGGGAGGCAGAAAGACAGCTGCAGTCACATTTCAATCGTAAGAAACCTCTGAATTACTGGGAGACATAGATGATCCTTCCAAGGGTCTGAACATTCCACAGGCCCTTTAGGACGGAATCCAAAGAACCTTTGGAAAAAAGGCTCATAGAGTTGGATTTCAAGCCTCTGGCCACCAGCCCCAGGAAAACCCTCCAGGAGACCAAGTTCCAACTCCTTAACTTTGGGCAGAGGGTTTCCAGCCTCAGGAATGCTCCCACTCTTTTAAGGAAACACCAGTCGGCATCAAGTCCTCTCCTCCAAGCCCTCGGCTGAGGAGCAGCTGCAGTAAACAGTCCCTCACGCACTTGGCCGGAACAGCACCCATCCTCCCCGCCTTGTTTCTCCAGATTAAGCTGCAGTCAGGCTCTGACCGCAAGGTAAGCAACTTCTGCACCCTCCCCACCAGCCTGGCCTCTCCCACACGTAGCTCAAAGCCCTGCCCCTTGCCCACTGGGTCATAAAGTCACTCAACTACACAGCAGTGCCTCCTCAAACACACAGTCTGCTTGCCATGAAGTAGCACCCATCGTGCACACGACGAGCACCTAGGATTTCTTCTCAAACAAGCAGCTGTTTTTAAAAGTTCCTTTACCCAACCAAAAACTATGACCACATCATGTAACATTTGTTAGAAAAATTAGTTTGGGGACTTCCCTGGTGGCACAGTGGCTAAGAATCCGCCTGCCAATGCAGGGGACATAGGTTCAAGCCCTGGTCTGGGAAGATCCCACATCCTGCGGAGCAGCTAAGCCCGTGTGCCACAACTGCTGAGCCTGTGCTCTAGAGCCTGCGAGCCACAACTACCAAGCCCACATGCCACAACTGCTGAAGCCCGCGCGCCTAGAGCCCGTGCTCCACAACAAGAGAAGCCACTGCAATGAAAAGCCCGCACACTGCAACAAAGAGTAGCCCCCGCTCGCCCCAACTAGAGAAAGCCCGTGCGCAGCAATGAAGACCCAACGCAGCCAAAAATAAATTTTAAAAAATCCGCACCCCCCCCCCCCCCCCCCCGCCAAAAAAGAGAAATTAGTTTTTGGGGGAAAAAAAAAAAACAGGAAGAAAGTTGGCATCCCATCTCTGATCATCACCAGCTTTTAAAATAATTTCACAAATCTTGTGACTTCCGAAAGCAAGACGCTTTGCTCACTCCGCAGTACGTTCCACTAAATTTGGACACTACTTTCCAAACTTAAAATGAACTTCACAAGCAGCTAAAAAACAACTCAAAAATAAAGACAAGCATTAAATATTACGTAAGGTTTTCTTTTATTTAAAAGATCATTCACAAAATACCATATCCATAGATTTACTTTCTGTCATATAGCTGAATGTGTTAAGTGTTTGGAATCCCATTCTTACATTTAAAAGTCAAGTGGATTGCCCAGAAGTTTAGATGAATTTGTTTTGTTCTTAATCTTTTCCACACTGAAGATGTAAGTAGGTCATCTGAAAGCATCAGGTTTGATTACAACCACATAATGCATGTCTTTCTTAAGGTAAGTATTGGTGTTACACAAATGGTTCTTATTCAGAAGCAAACATGACAGGTGGAAGGAAGGAAAGGAGGGAGAGTTCTGTAAATTGCTGAGACCTGGTGACAAAGACAAAGTAAGAGGAGCCGAGGATGGCAGCTAGTGAGGAGCTACTTTCTAAGCACACTGCGTGGGCCAGCCTGCCCCCGGCCCTCCAGTCATGCTGGTGAGGGTCTCTCTTTTCCGGGGCTCTAGCTGACCCTGAACTGCTCCCAACTGGATGAAGTGGGACTCGGGTGCTCAAGAATTTGTTCACACAGAGGTGTTCAAGCTCAAAAGCTGCCGCCTAGCCTGGGTGGGTGCTGAACACTGTATGTGGCAGTGAACGTCCTAAAGCTGAGAACTAGTGACCTCAAGCCACCTACCAGTTACCTGACAGCTCTGCATAGTCAAATTCTCAATTCATCAAGTGAAAGAGAGTAATTCTAGGCCCATTCTTTCACTCTAAAATTAAGGGATGGTGGGAAGCGCAGTATCTCACTATTACTTGTATCGGGGAACAGATAAACACAGGGAGTGATGCAGAACACACGACAACAGGGGTCTGAGAGGAAGCAGCGACCGCACTAGGAAGTGAGCCCAGCACCGCGCTACCACCTGCAGTGCCCAAAGCACCTCTGCAGCCAGCAGAAAGGAAACCAGACAGCAGTTCGCTACATCCAGCCACAGAGGAGCCTCTAAAACGGCCGGTGAAAGAAGGGAACCAGTTTGGACACGGTATTGAAAGAGCAATAATAAAGCATGTGAACGCAGCAGTGTATTCAATTTATCTCCTATGTGCACCCTGCCAGCAGTTCACATTATCCTTTTAGGTTTTGCTGTTTGAAATGTAAGCCTATTCTCCCATCTGGGGAGGGAGTAATGGAGTCAGGACTATCTATAAATAGTTACAGGAAGGAATTTGCAAAGATCAACAGATATTTTATCCTTGTTTTGAAAGCAATGTGTCCCAAATTCTGTACGTTGATAACAGCTGAATAAAAACAAGATGCTATCCAATTTGTGACTTGTTTTTTTTCTTGGAAGCCACAGCAATACAGAACTCAACATGCAGGTTGCTGAGAAAAATCAAAGGAAACGCCCAGTGTGGCTAAAGGAAAAACAGAAAAACAAAGGAGAGAAATGAAGCAGCATTTCAATATAAAGAACTCCCGCATGGCAGCTGCCTCTGTCCCTCTAGAGAAACTCATGTGCTGGAAAGAAACAAGGAGCGAGAAGGAAAAAGGACAGAAGGAAAATAGGAAAGGAGTGGCAGGAAGGAAAAAGAGAAAAAAAAAAGCACAAAACAGGCACTAGGTAGATTCAGCAAAGCCAAGAATGTACTAAAAACCACTTGTTAACTGCTGACATGCACTCACAAGCTCTGTGTTTCCATTGTAAGAAAGGAGGACAAAGGTCAGGCGCAGGAATGGTAACTGCAGGACTGCCGGTCTGGGGGACAGCCAGGCTGTGGTCTCGCTCGAACCCCCCCCCACATCCCATTCCCCCCCAGCCGCAAGCTCATTCTTGCTCCTTGTGAACGACTTCCTCTCTTGGCCTGGCTCCCCCGAAGATAGCAGAGTTGGGGTTGGCTACTTGATTGAGGGGCGTTGCAACTGTTCGAGGTTTAAGCTGGAGCCGTGGTCTCTGTGCTCTTTCCTCTGGGGGAGGGAAACACAACATGGCTTACAAATGTGTCACGAAAAGACACCCTTCAGAGCTCCATTTACACGTTCACGTTATCGTCATACCTTCTGTTGGTTCTCTGAAATCCATATTGGGCCCTCGAAGGGGAGGGCCATCTCTGAAACGACTTCCCATTGGGGGGCCTGTTCGCCGGTCACCTGGGCGACTCCCTCCCCTGCCTCCTAAGAAGTCATCCCTGAAGCCTGAAGGAGGAAGATGATATTGAATTATCTTTTAAACTACTGTCTCAAAGCTGATAACATAGCTTGTGTGAATTAAGTTTAATTTTAAATTCTTTAGTTTGTCCAGCATCAAAAGTGCATACAAAATGAGTCCAAACGTGAATCTGTTGGGTAATTTCAATGCTAACAGACTTCTAAAATAAAAAAAGAATCTTAGGAGAGAAAAATAAAACAAGCTGTAAATTCTTAGCTTGCAGGAAAAGTCCATAATATTCTAATATGGCTTAACACAAAAATGCTCAAAGCACGTTTTATTGTTTTCTAATACAATCTATACAGTTATTAAAAAAGATAAACCTGAAATTTAGAAGTTATAATTTAGAACACAAAATCAAAAGGAAAAAGCTAGATATGAAGACAAAATAAAAATACAAAGTCACCTCTGGGTGACATTCCCCATTTTTCTGTTTCTGCTGCGATTCGGGTGTGGATCATTCTAAAAGCAAAGCACCTGTGTGTAAACAAAGCTGTGATCAGGCCCACTCCCTTCCCAGAGAGGGCGCCAGAGAGCAGGAACCGCAGACCCAACCCACACCTCCTCTGGCTGCAAAGGGTTCCCACACCCCATTCATTTGTGCACTGCTAAAATAATTACCAACAGAAGTAAACTGCATCTCATTTAGAATTAAAAAGTAAGTTGCAATTTGGACTTCCCTGGTGGCGCAGTAGTTAAGAATCCTCCTGCCAATGCAGGAGACACGGGTTCGAGCCCTGGTCCGGGAAGATCTCACATGCCGCGGAGCACCCAAGCCCATGCACCACAACTGAGCCTGAGCTCAAGAGCCCACGAGCCACAACTACTGAAGCCCGCGCGCCTAGAGCCTGTGCTCCGCAACAAGAGAAGCCACCGCAATGAGAAGCCCGCGCACCGCAACGAAGAGAAGCCCCTGCTCACCACAACTAGAGAAAACCCATGCACAGCAACAAAGACCCAACGCAGCCAAAAATAAATAAATAAGTAAATTTATATTAAAAAAAGTTACAATTCTCATCAGTGTGAAGAATATCTCCTCAATGGACTTTAAGCACCTTAAGCCTTATTTGGTTTTGCATTTAACTGAAAGTCATAGGGGGAGGTTAAGATAATTAACCTTTTAACAGTATAACCAACTTAAGTTAACTTTCAGTAAAAATTTAAGCAATAAGACTATAATTAAACAAATGAGCTTGCCCCCTCCGTTTAAGCTCCTGAAGGTGACTATTTTTACTCACTCCAACGACAGTGCGATTGCTCAAAGCTTTGCAGGAACTTATCCTTGAAGAAGGATACTGAGCTTGAGAAATATTCTTCTACTAAATAGTTGATTCCCATTATTCATAGATTTCACGTTTGCAAATTTGTCTACTCACTAAAATTTATTTGTAACCCTGAAATCAATACTTGGGGCCTTTCGCTGTCATTCAGACATGCACAGAGCAGTGAAACGTCTGTCACCTGACACACACATTCCCAGCTGAGGTTGAATGAGCCAACACTCTGCCTTGTCTCAGCTCAAACAGTAAACAAGTGTCCTTTTCACAATCTATTTAGTGCCAGGCTTTCTGCTCTTTTGTGCTTTTTGTTAGTGATTTTGCTGTTAGAATAAAACAGCACCCAAACATCATGCTGAAGTGCTGTCTAGTACTCCTAAGTGCAAGGCTGGGATGCGCCTTGTTAGAGAGCCTCACGCAGGCATGAGTTACAGGCTGCTGGCCGTGAGTTCACTGTTAATCCATCAACTACATATATTAAACAAGGTGTCTTTAAACACAAACACATAAAGCAAGGTTATGTATTGAATGGCTGACAAAAATATGACCAGAGGCTCACAGGAGCCTGTGTATTTCCTCTATGAGCGATGGCTCCGTATCCGCCAATTTGCTGTTTGCAGTGGTTTTAAAGAACTTAACTACTGTGAATATGGAGAATCAACTATCTGCAATGGTGGGGTTCTTTTGTTCGTTAAGGGTAGCAAGGAATTTTTAAATTGATCAAGTTATCTGAAACTCAGTTCAGAGACTAAATCGAACAATTTCAATTTTAACAAAACAAGTAATGAAAACAATTCTAAGAAGGTTTAGACCAACAGGAGCACTGCTTTGGGGGAAAACCCATTCTGGAAGCATATAATCAAGTATAAGTTTCTTTACAAAATCTTTTCTGTCAACCAGAGAGGATGCACCATTCATTAAACAAGCTTAATTAGTATTCAAACATTTAACCTGACATTTCCCCCAAACTAAACTGTGTGTACCTTTCCACACTGATTATGAAAGTAAAGTTACTTCCCTCTTAATGAGATTAATTTTTGCTACCAGTGTTTAGCATAAAACAAATCAGCTCACACCCACACTGACAAGGCACAAAAACACAACTGTTACTCTGTCCAGGTCCATGAGACAAAGTATAGTGGGGAAAAACCCCAAAACCCAGTGTACATTAACATCAAGTGACCACCTCATTTCAAAACTCTTATGATATGAGCGATGGGAAGATTACGAGGGGGGGGAAAAAAACCAAGGTTTGACACTAACAATGATCTTTTCATCAAGTTTGATGACAGATTTCTAGGAGGCACACTATCCATGAAAACCTTCTGAGCTTTCTTTATGAAGTCTAGTTTAACACACGGCCTAGGGACTTCCCTGGCGGTCCAGTGGTTAAGACTCCGCGCTTCCACTGCAGGGGGCGCGGGTTCGATCCCTAGTGGGAAACTAAGATCCTGCATGCTGCATGGCACGGCCAAAAAAAAAAGATAAAAAAAAAATAAAAATACACTGCCTGTTTCTGGTTGACAGGGACTTTCTTATTTGTTTTCTTCTTTATATATATTTTTTGTACTGCTTGAAAAAAATTTTTTTTTACAATGAAAGTATGTCATTTAAAAAAAGGCATAATTCTAAAGAGTAAAAATGGTCTACCTATACAAATAATGTATATAGGCCGCACTCCACCATGTGCGCACTGCTGGTTTTAGATTATCACCAGAACACTGTAGTTTACACTGGTTGGTGGCAAGGTAGCTTCTCTGGCTACGTTCACTATATGTCTTGCTTCAGAGTAAAAAAGCCCAAGCTAAGCCAGCAGGAGAAAGACATCAGTTCCTTTGGTAACCTCCAAAGCTGTGAGCTAACTGTGCTATTTCTACAGTACTAGGACATGCAAAACTGGCGGACTGGAGACCACCACTCATCAAGTCACTAACTACTACACCTGAGGTGGCTTTGAGATGACATCTGTTGCATTTTTCAATCAGAGACTAGCTTATACATAAAATTACAGGTTTACTGGATTATACTGTACTTTTATGAATAAGCTCATTTCTGATTGGCTATAGGACTTTTAGGAATTAAATTATTCAACAGATAATAAGCAGTAATCTGTTTAGCTAACGCAGTACTGGAATGAACTTTAAAAAAATTTCGACTCACAAGACCAGTTCCTCCCATACTTACCAGTTACTTTCCACTGATTTTTGTTTTGATTGGGGGTGGGGGTGATGGGGGGGCGGGCACTAATGATCTCATCTTATGTGGTGGCAAATGCAGAGACAACCTCAAGTTTGTAGGAAAGAAAACAGACTTGTTTTTCATTCTCTACCTTATGGTTACAACGGACATTTTTACCAAATGATTTACCTTGATAATTAAAAAAAAAACAAGTAAAGAGATGAAGAGATGTTTAGGAGATCAACCCTTCAAAGCCTGGCATGCAAACTGACCTCTTGAGTTGACACAAGGAGGCACCCACTGGTATGCTTTGATGAGTTAAGAAAAGCAATGATAAAGTGGATTATGTCCACTTAAGGGACAGGGGCTCCACGTCCTTTAAGAGACAAAGAGGTCATCAGGACTACCTATTACCATCTAAGAGGGAGCCACCAGGAACCATTAGTATGAGGCTTTCTGTAAGCTTCTAGAACCTTCAGACTTCTAGAAATAATAGTACTTCTATTCATGCCATACACACAAGCACCATCAAGGGGCTACCCTGGGCTAAACCCTGAGAAAGACTCAGCATGAGACACAGGCACATATAAGAACAGTAGACTAAGAAAATGTAACAAAATAAGGCGGATCAGTCCAACTTGCCCACGATGTGGAAGCTTTCAAGTCCTACCCCAAACACTGAGGTTCTAACAGAGGCTTATTGCATGCCTGGGTACCTTTTCGGAAAGTTTCATTTGTGAAAGGAACTAAAGTAGTCCGGCCAGGCGGGCTACTCACAAGAAATGTACAACAGCAGCAAGGCCACTGAAAAGGGTAAGTGGTGATACTTTAAATACTGATACCGGAATTGCAGTCATCCCGGGAATCCCATCCACCTCTAGATTCTTGAGAGCCACCCATTCCTGAGGATACACAAAAAAGATAAAGTTGAGGTCGTATCATTACCTTGCTGCACAAACATGGAAAAATTCATTGGGAAGACGTACAACTCATGTGATGGGAAGTTCAATGAAATTATAAGAGTTTTTGCTGCCAACAGGAAGAAAAAAACCCAGGCTTGCAGAAGCATCATCCATTCTTTCTAAGATTTTACACATTTTTAAAAGCTCATAAACACCTATCAGACCTACAAGATAAGAGCTCTTCTGGTAACCTTCAAGAGCTGTAATCAGTGGGCATACAGCAAGTTTTATGTTCAGTTGTAGAAGAACCAATCACCTCTGTCATCTGGTCCACCTTTCCTGAATCCAAAGCCGCCTTTATCTTGTTTTCTGCCTTCTGCAATGTCCACACGAAGTGACCGGTCACCCAAGAGCTAATAAGTGGAAAACACTGTAAGTACTGGCAAGAAAAAAATCTCAACTACTACCACCACAGAGAAAACCTGAATATACTTACTGCACCATCGTATGTCAAGGCTTCCTTAAGTGAATCCACTTCATCAAATTCTACATAGCAGAATCCTGTAAGAGAAAACAAACCCCCGATTTCCTCAAGGAATTCCGGGTTAAAGATAAGGTGGGATCCCTGTCTGTACCATTTCCCTACATCATAACTACCACTTCTGTTGCATCTAGATGGTAGCAGACTTGCAGAACCTGAAAGAGCATATTTTACTTTCTAATAAATAGAACTTGACTGGTATTCCTCCCTCTTAATTATATTTTTTCCCCTCTTAATTATATTCTAACAGAAAGTGCTAATCAAATAGGTACTGAAATAGTAGCTGTGTTTTTATAAAGCTTTATGTTTTAACCATCATATTAAAACCTTCCTTGGGTCACTGAAGAGCTGTTAGTTCTGACTTCTGAATGACTTTAATATAACCTAACAGGGGCTTTAAGACAGACTTCAAATTCGATACCAAACATGCTCTGATGGAACAGGCTGGGGGTGCCATTACTTACTACTCAGGTAGCTGGTATAAAATTTGTTTTACAAAGCTAAAAAACATACCCCCGGCCACAAGCATATCCTCCTCAGGATGCTAATTAATTAAAGACAGATGGCCTCGGTGCAGCATGCTTTATTGGCAACTTGAGTCTCTAACGCCAGATTCTGACACAGGCCTGTAAGCCGAGGACACTCCAGGCAGAAGAAACCACACCCTCTCTCTCACCTCCAACCTCTGAATAAGCTCTTCCTCCTAGCTGCAACACTCTTGTCCATGCCCTCTCGGTTAAATCTGGGTTAAGCACTCCCCCTGCCCCGTATGCTCACCCTGCACCCTGTATTACCACCCTCCCCATCCCCATCCTGTATGACGATTACACTTCACCTTCAAAGCCCACTAGACTGCAAGTGCTTCTAAAGCCTGGGTCCAAACTTTTCCTGTTCGCCATTTGCTTACACAAAGAATGTACTGCTTGGCTGTAGAGTTCCCCGTCCTCCACCCCCAACCATACTCCACCTCCCCCATCCATGCCTTTTCCCCTAAGTGGATTCAATGCTTAGAAGAACTGAGAAAACTACTTGCAAGTTCAAAGAGGCAACAAGAGCCTAGTCACTCCACAGCTCCCACTCACCTCACACTCCAGAGCTGCCGAAACTAAAGATGCCCTTCTATGAGACAACCTCTGCTGCTACTGACTCAGCCCAAAGGCTGGCTTCACCCACACATTTTTACCTTAAATTTGCATTCCTAACGCTTCCTAGCAGCGGGACTTACTGCTCCAAGCTTAACTGATACATTCTTTTTCACTGTTCGATCACTTACTATAACAAGGCTCCAGGTTCTTAAGTCAGAAGGCTTTCAGAACAAAACTATGGAACCACTCTGCTGTGCAGCACCCCTGCTTCTTCTACAGCCCCACAGCCTCTGTGTGCCTTTCATGGATGTACTTCTGGGTAAATAAAGCAAACCAAATGCCCTTGTATCTGGCATCACGCACTTAAATACAGGGCACATTTCCCTTTAGGAAGCCTTGGAAGTTGGATAATGCCCATCTGGTTCCTCATTCTTACTCCTCTGCTCAAGAACCCGAAAGACTAACCTACAGACACTAACTTTATCTGAAATTTGAGCCAATCACTTCCCTAAACACATGCTCTGAAGTCACAAATGTACAGTGACAACGAGTACTAGGTTACCTCTTGGACTTCATAACAAACTAGATTACAGAAAAACTACCCCCTAAAAATGCAGGAGTCGGCCAAGGTGATATGCACCTGAAAAGTCCTGAGTTTTATCTGTTCATTTCTTTCCTGGTAACTCCTTTTCTGGCAGAGACAGGATTGCTATATAGGTCAGGAAAATGCCAGATTTACTTGGGCATATGCCACATATTTCTACAAACTAGATTATGTATAACACTTTCCCCCCCAAATAGAACTGAAGGCCTATGCGTTAAAACGCTAATAAACGTTTATTTCAACTGCGTGGAGTAGGCAAACGTTCGCAACACTTTCATTGAAACACTTTCATAATTAGAGCCCTCTGGTTTAGACCCTCCTCCCCTTACAATAATGCACAGTAAAAATCCCCCAAACTCACCTTTAAATTTGTCTGTGTCTTTGTCTCTGACTAGCCGTACACTCCTTATGCTGAGATCCTTAAAGATAGCGTCTATGTCGCCCTGCACCGTATTAAAAGGTAGATTTCCTACATATGCTGTGTAGGGGGGCTCTGTGGGCAGCTCCTTCTGGCTGCGGGAACCATGGCCACCAGCACTGCCACGGGACCTAGGAGGGGAAACAGACAGGATTCAACTCTGCCCCTGTGTACTTGCCCCAGAGGGCCAAGGAAAATGTCTCCCACTCAGCCACACCACCCAGGCAAAATAATCCTATATAATGTATACAGTAACATTTCCTTGAAATAATAGAGTATTCCAAAATATTTATGAAAAACATGCTTATTTCTGGATGACAGAAATGTCCACAGGAACACAGAATCTCTGTGAACGTACATTTCCCTGGAGAATCGAATCCAAACATAACATCCTCCTACAGACAAGTGGTTCTCTCCTATTCACTAAGAACAGGAGAAAAGAACCTAAGCCAATGCCCTCCTTCACACCCGATGATACTAACACACACAGAAATGCAGTGTCCACTTATTACCCTGAAGCTGAAGTTTAACTCATTGACAATACAATTGTTTCTTGCTGATTATAGATAATATGCTCTAGTAAAAATTTTAGATTTTGTGCAGCAAGTACTATGTATTGTACATATTACTCTCCACTCCCCCATGCACTACCTCACTGGGTCCTCAAACACAAGGTGCATATTACTAATTCATTTAAACGTCAATGTCATTTCCTCAGCTAAGTCAAGAGGTGCTTAGCTTGTCCATGGTGACAGAGCTTAAAAGTGGCAGGACCCTGACTCCACCATATCGCGGCTGATCTGCACAGGCACTGGTTTAAATCCGAGCTCCACCACATACTCACTCCACCATATCATCTTGAGGAGTGACTCAATTTCTCTAAGCCTTATTTGGAAAACTGGGTTAATACTAAGAGAGACCTTGAATTATTGAGAAATAACATATGGTGCGTCATACACTGCCTGTCACATAGTTCACACGTGTAGAGTAACAATGACCATAACTGCCGTCTAAGACCTGAGGTTTACAACGTTTTATAGATAATTTAAAAATAAACGGGACCAGCTTCCCTGGTGGCGCAGCGGCTGGGAATCCGCCTGCCAATTCAGGGGACATGGGTTCGAGCCCTGGTCTGGGAAGACCCCACATGCTGCGGAACAACTAAGCCCGTGTGCCACAACTGCTGAGCCTGCACTCTAGAGCCTGCGAGTCACAACTACTGAGCCCACGTGCCGCAACTACTGAGCCCACACGCCTGGAGCCTGTGCTCCGCAACAAGAGAAGCCACTGCAATGACAAGCCCGCGTACCGCAGCAAAGAGTAGCCCCCGCTCGCCCCAACTAGAGGAGGCCCACGTGCAGCAACGAAGACCCAACTCAGCCAAAAAAAAAAAAAAACCACAAAAAGCAAACAAACAAATAAATAAATAGAGCCACGGGACTTCCCCCTGGTGGTCCAGTGGTTAAGACTCCACGCTCCCAACGCAGGGGGCCCAGGTTTGATCCCTGGTCAGGGAACTAGATCCCACATAATGCAACTAAGAGCCTGCAAGACGCAACTGAGGATCCTGCGTGCCTCAACTAAGACCAACTGCAGCCAAATAAATATTTTAAAAACAAACAAAAAAATAAATGGGGCCATTATACATTTGTCAAAACCCATAGCACAGAATGGACAACACCAAGAGTGAACCCTAATGTTAACTATGGACATTGGGTGATAATGACATTGTCAATGCAGATTCATTGATTGGAACAAATGTACTACTCTGGTGCAGATGTTGGCAGCAGGGGAAGCTGTGCCCCTGTGCATTTGTGAGGGCAGAGGGCATATGGGAACTCTATACTTTCTGATCAATTCTGCTCTGAACCTACATTGCTCTAATAGATAGTCTACTAAATTAATGAATGGGAAGGGGAGCTCTTCTTTACATCAATAAGGCTGTCAGCTAAAAAATGTAGGAGGAATCATGTAATTAGAAAACCACTACTCTGCAACCACCAATGTAGTCGTGACTGATTCAGGCAAGGCTCAAAGGATGCCAAAACACTGATAAAATGAATCTGCCAGGCACTACTGCAACCAGGTAACTGAACTTAGTATCACTAATAATGGGAGAAATTTAAATGTGCCTTCTGTTTTGGCACAGATTCTTCAAATACGTAAAAGTCATGAAAGACAAAAAAGGCAGGGGAACTAACGAAATGATAACCAACGCTACATGTGATCTTTGGATCCTGGAACACACAGCCATAAAAGAAAAAGCAGATGGAGAAATCTGAATCTGATGAGTATAAATATTATTGTGAGCATTAAATTTCTTAGGAGTGATTAACTGGTACTGAAGTTAGTAGGATGCCTCTGTCCTCAGGAGAGACAAAGTGCTTAGGAGTGAAGTGTCAGGACAGCCATTTATTTTCAAAGAGTCCAGCATAAAGCCATGTGTGCATGCACGAATATATAAACATCAAGCAAGTGTGAAACTTGTGACATCTACCAGTGTCCATCGTATTGCATTCTTTCAACTTTACTGAAGACTTGAAAAATTTCAAAATAAAATGTCTGCAGAACACAGGAAAAAAAAATTTAAAAGGGGGAGATATTGTTTTTCTTTAAGAGACATTTAAAGCAAAAGAGTCTCCTCACATCAGTCAAAAATCTGCTTAAAGTCAACCTTCCTTTATTTTGGCAGAATATATATTAATACCAGGTCTTCGAAAGTAACTTGATTTTTTAAATTCATATATTGCTAGAAATATCATGAAAGAGATTCCACATCTTGCCTGACACAAATTCCAGATATCTCAAATATTTGATAATAAATACCAGTCTTTAAGACAACGCTTTCTTTTTTTTTTAGCAGAAGAACCAGACTATGAAGTAATTATTAGATGGCTAAAAATTTTAAGTTTAATTAACTCAGAACTGCTGCTTCCCAACAGAAAAATCCTGCATTCTGTCCTAATACCAGAAAAATAGGCTTACGAGTGAATGTGACTTATTTTGCATTTCAATAACCATAAAACTGGGACTTCCCTGGTGGCGCAGTGGTTAAGAATCCTCCTGCCAGTGCAGGGGACTAGGGCTCAAGCCCTAGCCGGGGAAGATCCCACATGCCACGGAGCAACTAAGCCGTGCGCCACAACTACTGAGCCCGCGTGCCACAACTACTGAAGTCCGCATGCCTAGAGCCTGTGCTCTGCAACAAGAGAAACCACTGCAATGAAGAGTAGCCCCCACTCACCGCAACTAGAGAAAGCCCATGCGCGGCATCGAAGACCCAATGCAGCCAAACAAACAAAAAGACCCACCGCCAACAAAAAAACCCCATAAAACCTAAAATATTTTCAGTAAGATACTCTTTGGGACTGGGTACTGAACATATAAAATACAGTATAAACACTTGGAAAACTGTCAAAACAGGGGACCAACTATAATTTAAAACACTTTAAATTCATCTACTCAACATTTATTAAACATCTGGTGGAAAACAGCCCCTTGTCCTGGAGTAGCTTACACCTGAGTAGCACATACAAAACATAAATAACTGTAAATGCATACATGCATGTTTGTGTATATATTTACATAGATATGTAAAAAAGCAAAGGGCTACAATGATTTTTTAAAAACTCAACATGAAGGTGAGGATGAAGAAATGATAAATTTGGCAGGTGTCTGATGAAGCAAGAAAATGGAGGTAGGAAGGCTTGCTGAAAGGGCACATGAGAACTTCTGTGGGGTGCTGGACAGAGGACTGAAAAGATAGGGTCAACCGACCTCTGACTGAGTACAGAAAGCCATGTAAGCAAGCCTTGATAAGGACCGCTGCCCAGGTGAATGCTACTGAGGGGGGGGGCACTAGCAAGAATGCAGTAGGATCAGAAGCCAGCTCTGTCTTTGCAAAGATAGAAAAATCCTGCTTCAGGCAAGCAGTACTTTAAGAGCTGGAGATGTGGAAAGAGCTAACCCAAGCTCTTCACCTTGCTCATTTCACCCTAGCCTCACAAAACTGCCAGTGGCTTAACACTCCAGATTTTTTCAAGACTAACCGATGCAGTCCTCAATACTGCCCTACCTGATCTGGTCAGTTCTACAGGACTTGAGTGGTTTTTAGCTTTTCGTTGAGTAGTTCACTGAAGACATTACAATGCAGTGGGACTGGGGCCAGCCTGGTAGATTTCAATTTATTCACTCTATGAAGAGTCTACAGTGTGCCAGCAACTTGAGAGACAAGAGTGAAGAAGACAAACCCCAGAGAATGCATATGGACATAATAAAAGGATACATTCTGTCATCAGTCAAATAAAAATGTCAAATGTCAGAAATTCTTTGAGCTAAAATTCTTATGAGATACTTCTGACACTAATTTAAGTTTAGAGGGGACTATTATCTAAATAAGCTATGTTACATGAAAGCACTTTCTAAAACAGGTTAAAAACACAGAAGACACACCTGGCACCTTACTTAGCTTGGTGTAGGACCTCTTCCAAATCACCTCTGTACCTCGGTTTTCTCATCTGTTACTTTATAAATATTTCAAATTTCTGTTATAAAGGAGTTTGAAATTGACTATAAAAACACTTCACAGAGACTGATTGCTTTATAAAAGTTTAATAATTCTAAAGTGTTATGGGTAAATTAAACACACTACAGGATACACTGCTTATACAGAAGGAGGCTGACTAACAAGCCATGGATGTAAAGCAGGCAACAGATGAGGCAAAGTTGCAGGCCTGGGCACACACCCCCACCTCCCCACCACCCTGCAATTCTGAATAGAGACCTGAAGGGCTGTGCTGCAAACTCCCAGGCCATATCACTCCCACTGAGCAATGGGCTTGCCCACTCATTACTGCTGCACAAAGGGACAGTTTATTGATTTAAAAAAAAAATACGAGAAAGTTTTAAAGTAATAATTACATCCTCAGTCATTTAGGAAATCCAACTTTCAACTCCAGGTGTGACCAAAATCACACCTGGAGTTACAGACAAATCACGTTTCTTCACTCAAATCAACAAGGTATCTGAATGTCTATTAAATACAGAGCACCATATTGAGAGCACAAACCTAAGACTTGTTCCTACCCTCAAGGAGCTTATAATTCAGCTAAGGGGGTCCAGGCATCTAGAAAGGAGAAATCACATCCCAAGTAAAAGACTGCAGAAAATTCAGGAGACAGCAACAAGCACTGTCTCTGCAGGGTGGAGCAAAAGGCACTTGGACTCTATTTTCCAGGCAGCAGACAAAACACTGAACTCTTAAGATGATAATGTGTGAATAAGCAAAGATATATAGGAGTGAGAGGAAACTGGAGGAAGGGCAACTATAAGAAAAAAGAAGAGAAGAGATTATTAGGGCTGGGATTAGAGTCAGTAAGTGGATGCAACAAAATTAAGTGCTCAAGACTTGCTTCCAAAGTGTAAAAGATAATAAAAAATGAAGGCCACATGCTATTATTTCTGGACAAGAATTTTACGAAGATTTCTCGGTGCATTAGAAACCATACAGAATTTAAGTACTGTTGCTGTCATTCTTAAAACTTTAAGACAAGTGCCAAGATACCATGACTATAGAGTATTAACCTCTCTTTGGTATTTGGAACATTAGGCGCTCTCCCTCTATTACTTCTAGGTGATAACTGAGTTCGTTTCATTGGGGCTGATCAACAACTTTGGTCTTTCATGTGCCACCTAGAAACGCTTATTAGCATATATCACATGGCCTGAGGCACTATCCTAGATCCTACATAAAATCACAGTAAGACTACCTTTATGAGAATAAAATCCAAGTAAGCAACAAAGACAAAATCCTCTGAGCATGCAGAAAGAAAGAAAGATCAAAATGTGTAACCTACTTGGTTTCTAGACAATAATCAAAAAAGGTTAGGCTCTCAAAAGCCAAGCCCTTATTTCATAAACACCCTTTTACACTACCTATTAACATCTTATATTAGGAAGATACACTGGTTACAATCACAGAAGCAACATCAATACATTACCAACTAATTCATTACTAACTAGTTCAGTTTATTCAGATTTTCTTAGCTTTCACCTAACGTCCTTTTCCCGTCCCAGGATCCCATCCAAGATGCCACATTACATTTTAGTTGTAACTTAGGTTTTAAAAAACTAGCCCAATAGAACTTGGATTAAAGACCCTTCAGTTCCAAGTAGATCTTCCTTTAAGTGTATGTATTTTCCAAGGCCTTCAATTAGCACTCAAAATTAAATCCCTTTATCTTGACAACTGTCATTCCTACAGGATGTGCATGAAAGCCTCTGAAAGTTTCTGGTAAACACTGGGGGTGGGGAGGGAGCAGTGTCTATGGTGAATTCTTCAATGAGCCCTATTTCAAGGAGCTCTTTTCTGCTGTGAATGGGAACTTAATAATTCAATCACATCTGTAAGATATAAAAAGCAATGCAGAGAAATGCAAAGTTGTTCTGAGGCAGGAACTCCTGTCTTGTTCACTGCTTTATCTCCAGAACTATTACAATATCTGAGACTTAGGGTGAAAGGAATGAAGCCACAGGCCTACCAACTACTTTAGGGTTGCCAGTAACTTCTTCACCAATGTGGGTACGCTTATTTGGAAAAAAATTTAGATTATAAGAGAGGGTTACATGTATTCAGAAGACATCCCCAATTATGTACTTAAGTTTTTTGTTTTTTTTTTTTTGCGGTACACGGACCTCTCACCACTGTGGCCTCTCCCATTGCGGAGCACAGGCTCCAGACACG